>NC_047134.1:15608745-15932495 GCF_009829125.3 Periophthalmus magnuspinnatus | reverse complement strand
CTTGTCATTAGATCTCAGATTAGAGAGAGATTCCTTTTCTTCTAGATCCTAATAAACCTCCAAGATGTCAATATTGTTGTTCTCTCTATCTCAGTCTTCCCTTTATCTTTTGATGACCCATGCAATAGTAGTATACTCATTTTTATTTGCACTAAGATTTATATGAAATTGAATAATGTGTTGTTTTTTTTTCAGCTGGAAGAGAAAGAGCATCGGTATGACTGAAGTGAGCAGCCAGCTTCCTGCAGAGCCCATCTCAGCAGTAGGGATAGTTGCATCTCCCAGCAAAGCCCCTGATGGATACTCTGTTGTGAGTATGGAATTATAACAATGTGCACCATTCTGAAATTGTACAACACCGCAAATGTGCACACATTATGTACATTATGCAAAATATGTACATTTTGGCATAACTGCAATGATTCAATGTTTTAATAGTGAAGATTATTATGGTATAAGAGATGGCATAGCCTACAGGTTAAGAAAGCCTAAAATATACATCCTCAATTTGGAAATGTCTTTTTTATTGTTTCATATAACAACAATGACTAAAAGCAGCTCAAGGGTAACTCATTCCTCCTCTCCATCTCCAAACCCCAACCTTCCTCTGTTTTACCCCATACCCTGAAACTGTTATCTTTTCCTGCTTCACCCAATGTGCCCAGCTTGTTCTAATCTCTGGCACAGGACGCTGGGTTGGCATCCAAACAGCCACTGGCAGGAGAATGGTGTACACACCACACGGCAGTGACAAACAGAGAGAAAACACCACCAGACTTCCTTCTGTGCTCCACTGCTACAGTACATTGTAGTGGATGTGCATATAGTCTGCTACCTTTGCACCTAGGTCTTCAGCTACCGCTTCTTTTCATTTTCATTGATTAGAACATTGAGACATGTTTTAGATGTGCACTTAGTCAGTCTTTCTCTTTCATTTCTATTACAGCTTCAATCATTAGAAAAATGTGTAATAAATGACCCTCAAATTTGAAGTAAAGCCACTTGTCTAATCTGCAGTGGCTTTTAAAACCTGAAGCATAAAAAGTTATTAATTAACAATCAAACATCTTCCTCTGAAAGTTCACTTTTGACATTAGGTCTAAATACAAATTATACATATAGTTGTTTTTGGAAAGTTGGTAGTACTGACTAAAGAGATTCAGTGGAGGCTGTTCAGACTCCTTCCAAATGCATTTCAGGAACATCTTTGAATCACTATGTTGCCTTTCATGTGAAGATTTCACGTACAAACAAATTATGAGCATCAGGGTTCTGATGCTGCTCCGAGGAGGTAAGTCTCGGGATATTTTGCTGCTAAGATTTAGGTCTTTCAAGCCCCTGTTCAGACTCCCCCCTTAATACTCACTGCTTACTTGCCATACGTTTCCTTGGCAGATCAAAGGGTTGATTAAGTCTTTTGCTGTGTGATAAGGAGCATTCACATCTGAACTTGAGCAGGTTGTTCCAGTACATGAGAGCATGGGCCTGGATCAAACGCACCTCCATGGGGATCAGGAGCCCTGCACTCGCAGCAACTACCCAACATCAAAACACCACGCTCACACCCACTTGCACCGCAGGGCAGAAAGAGACGATGCACAGGTCTACAGGTTCACCTATGTGTTTGACAGGTCACATTCAGAACCTCATTATTTTAAACTGTGGAAGTTTATGAGGATTAAATGGGTAATTTTATACATTTGGATCTGATTTGAATCTTAAATTACGGAAAAACTTGGTTTGAGTCGCTGTAACCACATTAAGGAAGCAAAATTTAAGTTATCCCCTGAAACTGATAAAAAAAAGATGGGCGGTCACTGAATAAACATTATTTGTCCCATATGGGATTAAATAAATCTTTTGTCTGTAGATGCCCATAGCTCTAATCTCTCATCTTGTCAAAAGTTCAGTGAGCATTCAGATTTTTCCCTTTACTGGAGCTACCTGTGACAGGTTCGAGCTGGTTTCCCCTGAGACGGATCATTATGCTTTAATATCCTTTTATTTACAGCTCAGCCTGTGCTGTGTGTCTCTGGAGAGGCTTCAGAAGGCTTCCACATCTCTTGAGGACTGATGTCATCAGCCATCTTTCAGATCAACACTAAAGCATCATTTTAGGAAGTGGCAGTTAAAGCTGTCACTGTGTTTTAAATCATATTGTTGAAACATATTTCAATGACAGTGCAGTGGCGTGGTGTCTGCTGTTATATATGAGCCATTCATTTAAGGTAAAGCTGCAGAATTAGGCAGTGGGAGTGTGCTCAGTACTGGTGTTTCACTGGTGTTTCACACTCAGCCTGTGTCACCTGTGCTGCCGCTGGCTGTGGCAGGATGATGCCTGAGGTGCCTCGCAGGAGGACGCTGCCCTCGTTACTACTCAACTTGACTTTGGGTTTCACAAAGCGAGCCCTTTGTTTACGCTGACAGGATGCGCTGGCTACTGACCTGGAAAAAGTGGCCAAGACGGCTTGTCTTGTAAGGAGGAAGGAGGCTGGTGATGTATAGGCTCCTTCTGGGACCTTTCATGGATGTGCTGTTGAGACGCCCTGTAATCCCTCTGTGCTCATACCTCCTCTCTTGTCCCACTATCTATCTCCGTTCCCCACTCTCTGCACTCGTCCACTACTCACCGCTGCTTTTGCATGAATCTCTCCATGCCGTGTTCCCCCAGCCAGTCACTGGCTCATTCATCATTATTGTCAAGGGACCTGTGTGTGGGTGGGTGCAGAGATCTATGACTTCTTCATTTGAATGAACCTCATTAGATTGACTCTTCTTTGTAAAGGATCCTTTTAGAAAATAAGTCTGGCAGTTATTTAGGTGATTCTCACGTGGTAACCAATGGGACATGACGTTTTAGCCAGCCATATTGACTCGCTTGAGGGAAGAGTCTCCCAGAGATAGTGTGCGTGTTATGCTTTGCTCTATCATTCTACCCTGCAGACCTACATTTACATAGCAATGGAGTGTAAGACCTTGAACTTGGATTGTGACTCCTAAATCCTATCAATATAAAGAAATCAATTTCTGTATGAACACCAGTGAATAATTTTGTACAAGGACAGTGTCCTCAAGGTTTTGGATAGGTTTAAACTTTTGTGTCTCACACATTATTTCCGATTAATTCTTTGGGGTCACTGGTGATATTGAAATGAATGAATTGAAAACTCACAATTATCATTGTTTTCTTGCTTAAAGTATTGTATAGAAATGTGAGCAAACACTTTTCCACTGAATATAATTCTTGCTTTCTCACAACACACACAAGTTTGGTTTCCTTATTAGAGCAGAGCCTTGTCAGGGCATCTTTAATCAGCCTGGTCTCTAGGGATGATATTTTTAGCCACCTTTTTGGAGGCTAAGACTCCTTTACCCACGCAGAGCACTAATGAGATGGAGCGCAAGTGTAGGCAAGCGTTAATTAAGGCTAGTATGCACAGGAAGAGGCAAAAGCAACACGCTCATGGCATACATACATTAACTTTATCCCACCTCTTGCCTGTTTTTTTCCTCTCCTTGTTTTTTTCACGTAGGTTGCACAAACAACAGATGGCTCTGACGCCGACCTGTGGAAGGACGGCTTATTCAAATCCAAGGTCACCCGCTACCTCTGTTTCACCAGAAATCCTGTAAGTGTGAATGTAAACTTCTGGCTTTGCACGCCCATCCAGCAGCGCTCTCTTTGTTTGCCACGGGTTATTAGCCGAGTTTTCCATTGCCTCAGTATCCTTGTGGACTTTGATCAGCCAGAGTCCCATTTAAATAGCCAGCGTTCCCGGTTTTTAACTTTCAGATATAATAGATTCACATGCATATTTTAGATGCATAATGTACCACGGTGAGATATTTTCCTAGTGTGGGTCCTCTTGAGGATAATATTTATGTTTATTCATGAAATATCAATGAGCTGGATTTTAACTATTCAAATTATTCAATCAACTGCATCCCTAAAGAGATGTACCAACCAGTTACTGTGTGCATAATTGTAAAAACAAAAAAATAACTGAATTGAGAGATTAAAGTTAAATGCACAGCACTGGAAATATATGGACAAGAATCAAATCACTTTCACAGTCTTTGACTCAAATATATTTACATCTAAAAGAACTATGTATATTTTATTTTAAATCTATCCATAAGTGGCAAGAAGCCAGGGTAACGCTTGTGATGTTTTAAGCCTAAATAAATGGTGAGACAGACATCTGACCATAATCAGTAAGTTTTGGTCAGAAAATATGTTAAAAAAAAGATGTATTTTCAGTCCATTCAGTATTAAGATCTATGCATAAGTAGCACCTTACTTCAGTATAGCATTCAAATAGCCATCTACAAACCCCTGCATATGGCTTTAAATGCATGTCCACATTGTTTTAAAGATTTTGACATAAATAAAACATGACAGAGCCATCAACAAAGGCTATTTTGTCTGCCAGTCAATGGAGCACCTTCTGTAATTATCCATGACAAAAACAGATTCTATAAAATTAGCCCCTGAATTATGTGAGGGGAAGTAAATAGTTTGTGATTTATCATACTCTAGGTTGGTGCAAGATAGCCCTTTTTGTCAGATTGTGATGGGAAAAATCCCACTAGCAAAAGAGCAAAAAAGGTCCCATGCATAGTAATAACATTCATCCATATTCCTCCTTAAGTCAGTATAAAAACTATGAATAAAAAATGCCTCTAATGGTAATGACTGTCGGGCAACAGTCGCTGTGGAATCCAACCTCTCGGACGTATCAAGTCACGCCTGGCTCGTCCCACTTGCTGCCGCCACTGTGTATTATTGCAATTTATTATGGCCAAAAATGAAAATGTAATGGGAGGCAGGGAAGAGTCATGCTTGAAAATGTCAACTACACAGCGCCTGATTGTTTTTAACCAGTCCCATTCTGTTGATCAGGGCTGCCTCTGTCTCCTATCAGCCGCCAGCTCCTCGCCAAAAGGTTGAGAATGATTACGAGTTCACACATGCATTCTTTTGCAGAGAAAAGCTATTAGGGAGTAATTACTTCTGCTATTTTGTCAGCCCTTCTTTTTAGAGACTTCCTGTGCTTTCAGTAAATGGTCTACTCTATTATCCTCACATTGAGAGAAATGAGAAATTATTTTTTATTCCTGTTCCCTTTATTCTTTCTTTCAAATGGTGAGCTATGTGAAGAAATAAATATCTAACAATTATATATGGCATAGGCCTGTGCTTGAGACAACTAGTTCAGAGATAAAGATATAGAAACAATGCCATGTTTTTTCTGTAGTATGTCCACATTTTAAAGTTGTACTCAGCAGCAGTAATAACAGTAATAGCGGTAAAGAAATAAACAAAATATCCAGGGATACACGTTAAGATTGTGCTATGGTCATGAATAAAACAAGAAAAGACACAGTTTATAGTCAATAAAAAAACTGCACATCTGAACAGTAATTTTTGAATGGTCTTTTAAAATGTAATCTCTTGTCTTGAAGGGGCTGGATGTGGTTACGGATGTTAAGCTGACTGACATTAAGGACGCCTTGCCGGAGGGTTTCACGCCTTTACAAGAAACATTGGACAGTAGTAAGTAAACAGTCAATAGCCCCTCCCTCCTCTGTTTTCAGCTCTAGACCAGCTTATGCAGAGGTCCTGGGGGGCAGCTTTGCTTGAGATAGTGAATGTTTTATGGGTGCAGGTTAGCTTAATTTATGGCAGAGTGTGGGAATAAAATAAACATTTTGCCCTGGAGGTACAAGAGAAGAGAATCATGAGTCATTGTTTATCTCGGCTGGAGCCCTGCATTTCTTTATGAGCGGCTTATTTATTTATGTATTTATTTGGGGAGAGGACGAGTGGATGGGGGGTTATCTAATATTAATGAAATGCGTTCCCCAATGCTTTAGTGCTTTTTGAGTGCTATGTATCCCACCCCTCGCACTATCCACCATGCCTCAGAAATGTAATAATATTTGGGTGTGGGGAGTAAGGACAGCTTGTTTATTATTTTT
Organism: Periophthalmus magnuspinnatus; assembly: GCF_009829125.3. Classification (NCBI taxonomy): domain Eukaryota; kingdom Metazoa; phylum Chordata; class Actinopteri; order Gobiiformes; family Gobiidae; genus Periophthalmus; species Periophthalmus magnuspinnatus. The sequence goes on along the minus strand of NC_047134.1, from coordinate 15,926,513 downwards.
ATTATCATTGCATTTACACTGCACTTTGGAGTGTTGCCGGGGAAATAAATGAGGGAAGAGCACATGCAATATAGAGCAGCGTGGCTATGTATTTTTTGCCCGGATGAAGAAAAGAGATTATGTTTTGTTTGGCTAAGGTGTAATTTAATGTTTTATTACTTTATGTGAATCCATGTTTAATGTATACATGTGACATTATGTATGAGCTACCCTCCATAATATCTAGACTAAATCCCTGATGTGCACTAGAGCTGATGGAGGATTCACTTGCCTGTGTCATTTCACCTACTAAAGTGATAAAAATGATAATAATGCATTTGGATTTTGTTGCTTTCCATTGTCCAGTCCTTTTCCTTGGAGCACACTAAGTCACCCATTGCTTATATTAGCTTATGTATTATTCTGTGCTTGTTGGGTAATAGCAGGACCACAAAGAGGACAAATGTTTAGTACTTGGATATACAGTAAGGCACAGGTACCTTAGACAGATTTTAAGAATGAACAATGTAGAGATATACATTATTGAACTTTTATAATGATAAAAATGTAGTGCTTCTGCTTTGAGGTGGAATATATTGACAACTATTTAAATCTCAATATATATATTTTTCATATACTGATGAGATCATTTGAAATTATCCAGAAAAGTGTAGAAATATCACATTTTGAGATTGCATATTTTTATTTAAAACTGTACCTAAATATCAAAGTCTTTAAAAATGAATTCAAACGTATAATTATGAGATAAAGAAATAAGAAATTGTAATCGGTAATAGCACCAGTCATTACAGAAGAAGTGTTTATTCTCTTGCTGGGCTTGGACACATTTTTAGAGCTCAGTAAAACTTTTTGCCCAGTTCTGTATATTTCCCCTAAGGATATACTGTACCTAAAATGCCCCTAGATATTATTTTAGCTTCAATCTGGCAGCGGAAATAGCTCTCTGTCTGACACACTGTTGCACCTGACTCATCAGAGGAAACTGCCACGAGGAAGAGGAGGCTGTGTGTGAGAGTGAGCCCTCGCGCCGCCACTCAGACAGCTGTGTATGACATCCAGATCGTGGCCAAGTCAAAGTACCATCTTGTTAACTACACCTGCGTCGGGTGAGCCATGCTACACTATAAATATACTTCCAATCAGATATTACTTATAGGGGCTTTCTGTCGTGTTAAGACAAGAAAATATCAAGAATTAATATTGTAATGTCTGCCATTTTATGTTTTATACAGGGAGATCAATAATATGTTTGTGTGGTGCCGACTTGGAGAGGTCCAACTACAAAAACTTCAAACAGCTTGTGAATCCAACAGTGCAACTCAGGCTCAAACTGTGAGGTAAAAACACACACCCATTTACCTCAATGTCATAATATGCTATAATAATAATAATACATTTTATTTATAGGGCACCTTACATACAATATATACATATACAGACAGTTAAAATCAACTTTTATGAACATACAGTTGAAAGCATTCAGATAAAAAAACATTGAAAAAGGACAGGGCAGGTGTGGATTATAAAGAATATGCCAGTCAAAATATATAAATATATCACCACCTTTATCACTGAAAACATTAGGTAATATGCAAATTTGATTCAATTCATATTTGTATGTTTGCAGTCTAACAATCTGTGGAATGATAAAACCTGTGACCAAGTGTTTGAAATGTTAAAAAAAAAAAAATAAATAAAATAAAAATTACATACTTAACGAGTTCTGACACTACTAGTATTGTACCATCAATATTACCATAACCACCTTTTCACAAAATGAGTATAAATAAATGTGCATTCAAGAATAACATGTCAAAAACTGGAAAATGTACGGATGGCTCAAGATTTCTTTTAGTTTTTAGTTTAGTAGTAGTTTCTTGTGCTTTATTCTGTTGCAGGGCAGTTCGTCACATGTCTTTTTTTTTTTTCCATAACACACACTTGGCAATCCTATACAGGTGTGTGTGTATATATATGTGTGTATATATATATATTTCACACACACACACACACACACCCCCACACACGCACACACACCCCCACACACACACACACACACACACATATATATATATATATATATATATATATATATATATATATATATATATATATATATATATATATATATATATATATATATATATATATATATATATATATTATTATTATTGATTGCGCACTACAATTAAGCAGGTCTAAAAGTCCAACTTTTCTGCCTTCTTCCTGTTATTTCATGCTCGGTGTACTCTTGAGCTGCTCCCTGTACCATATGTACGACAATGAAGACACAAGCAATTGATCACTCCTGGGCAATCTGCTGGAAAGGTTGTGGCTGGACTACGAGGTAGAGAGGGTGAACCGAAGAGAGACGGGCTAACTAGACAGGATCCCCCGAACACAACACGAGTTCAATGAGGGCTAAACTCTTGCTATTTGTGCTGTGTCCCAAGAGGCAGAGGCAGGGCGCTCTCTGACTGTAGTGACAGCAGTGTTGTAGTATGTAGACAAAGAGGAGGAGATGTAGCCCGGAGAGGGAGCGACAGCTGCGAAGGAAGAAGGGAGGAGAGCTCCGGATCATCCGCCGTGCCAGAGTGAGCGTGCCCCCCTTCGGCTGTCTCAGCTCAGGCTTCTTCCTCCTCGGCACCAGCCCTTTGTACTGTGTCCATATCAAACAACTCCATTATTTATCCCCACCAAGAACTGGGGATTTCCCAAGCAAATTGTAAATAAACAAGTGAGACTCCTTCTGAGTAGAGAGGGGAGCTTGGCACGGGACACTGAAGGCCTCAAGTGCGAGAGCTGTGCCATCCTGTACCCGGCTATTTACACACCAGTTACAAGACACCGCCGGCTTAAGAACAACCAAATGTCTTTCCCTTCAGATTTTCCCTTCTGGGGTCATCTGCCACTCACTACACAGGAATTCACTTCATTTGGTTTCTGTTGCAACCCTTTGAATTTACCACGGACTGGGAGTGGCACAAATCGTACACTGCCTCATAATACCCTACAGCTAGCAGGATCAGATAAGATATTGAGTATGCGTGGCTCATTCAGAAGTAATGTTTAAAGTAGAAAGAGATTTTTAAGTCAGTGGTCAGTGTGCTTTGATACTTTCTACCAAAGCTGTGATGCTTCCCAACTCTTAGCCGTAATCCTCAGTTCTTTTGAAGCCCACTTTCAAGTTGGCCAGGCTCAAAGGTTAGAATAAAATGTACCTTCCAGCAACTCCCCCCACTCCTGATGCCTGCTGAGATCACAGGCTGCTGGTTTTGTCTTTGCATTAAAATTCACCCCACATTTAGAGAGGCTTCTTTCTATCAATATTTCTGTCTACAATGCACTGAAATACATGGGGTGCTATTCCAATAACAAATACATTATAAAATGCAGTATACAGTATGAGGTTGAGATTATTTAAGAAAGTGTGTAAATACAGAAATATATTTGCAAAAACCAATGCAACAATATAAAAAATAAATCCATCCACCCACATGAACAATTCCCTATCAAATATTTGTCTTTATTTGTCCCATTTCTACAACAGGAAATCTCCCAAATAAACTGATTCTGTTTTTTTTATTTAAGCTAATTTCCTTGCTGCTGTTCACCTAGTATCACCTTCTACTCAACTATTCATATTCAGCCAGAGCCTGCACTCCCTGTATGCCTCCTTCTGGCTATCTATAACAACTTTATGGCCTTTGGAGAATAGCACCTCTTAAATTTAAGTGCTCTTTACAGTCAGTGGAAAAGATGTTTTAAATACAGTCAATAATGTGTAAATTTTTAATGACCCTTATAATTTTGAAAGCCGCAGTGATTCCTCTCAAATGTTGCATTGCCTGAGGCAGCAGGAGCTTGTTAGAGTTGTGTACGGAAAGTAAAACCACAAATCAGTTTTCTAAGCAGTACAAAGCTGCAGTGAGAGCTGGCTGTTGCATCATTATGAGGAGCACACAGACATTGTTTTTGTGGCTGAAGTGCTGTATTCAAATATTTAGTTTTGTTTACTGTTTTTGAATGCTTTTCTGCTCAGGTGTATGAAAAGAAAGAAACCCAATAAAAACTGGAGTTATAATAAAAGCTAAAGGAACTACATTTTCCACTTTTTAACACCAGGAACCAGGTATCTTGCTAATGTCAAAAAACAACCATTATTGGCTAAATGTTTGCGTTTAGCCAGTAATGGTTATGCAAAACGTCCATAGAGATGGACGTTGTTACAAATGTAACAATAATTTTGAAAGAACACTAAATTTAGTATTTAGCATTTTAAAATCTTCATTGGTTTAACATGAGGCTAACTGAAAATTCTATGAAATATGACACTATCCTGAGCTCTGTTGATGTTGTTGTCCTGTTACTTCTGCGGTCTCTTTATGCATTTATATCCAGTTTGTCCTGCGCATTTGAGCCGGTGACACGGCTGTGTTTTGATTCATAGCCCCAGCTTGATGTCAACCACTTTAGCTTGTTCTCTGTCAGACCATATCTCCAGAGCCCGACTTTATAATGTGAAAAAACCACACCATCCGGTCAGCCTTTTAATGTGTCCAGTAAAGTATCCCCCTCCTCTGTTCTCCTGGCCAACAGTGCCATTTGTCCTCCTGATAAAACTGTCATGGCTGAGGCTGATATCTGACCTCTACACTGACTGCTAGCATAAATTAGCCTTGTTCTAATATTGCAATTACTTTAGGTTGACTCCGAATCAAGGTTTTTGACATTTCTCTTAGAATAATAGGCTATTGTACACACAGGCACTTTTTAAATCAAACTGTACCGCGATAAAAATGTCACGGCCAAGGATCCGTTTTTAGATTTTTTTCTTGAACATGCGAAACCTATAGAGAGTCATCAGTGTCAGAAGTGGCGTGCATATCAATACGCTCTGGCTGGCACTGTCATATGCCTTTGACTGTGTGCATATTGCCATAACTCTGCAGGAGTATTGTATTGGCTTTCATTGCTGGCTGGTTAACCAAGACTTCCCAGTGCACAGGGCTCTCAGAGAGAAGAAGACACAGTAACTGTCAGTGTGGCGCCATCTGAAGTTTGGGAGAACAATCATTTCCTCCACCATCTCACTCATTACTTTGTTGTGTTCAGGAAAGTTATAGAAAGTAGTCAGATCAAGAGGACAGGCGGAGAGCGATGCCAGGAATGATGGAGTGATCAGTGAAGATCTAAAAGGCCATGGACAAAGAGCGTTCAGTGATTTGCCGTAAAATCCTGAGAGCTTCTTTCTTCTTCACCTGACATAGAGCTTAAAGGAAGATAATGATGGCTCAGGCAGCAGCTCCCACAAAGCCGCACTGTCGTCACATAGGGAAAGTGTAGAGATGTTGTCACAGAATGGGCTGGATGTGTGTCAAAACAAGAGCTCCTTCCAGCGCTCGGGATCGCACTAATATTACTCTCATCCTCATCTTACCTCTGCAGAGTGCTCTCCGGCTGCACCCGCGTCTCCTCGCCTGGATCCTTGTCTGGCTCCTACACAATCTTCTCTACAGTCTCCTTCGTGGTCTCCTCTCTCCTCACCTGCCTCCTTGTCTCCTCAGCTCCTCTGACTGTCCCACTATCTCCTACTATGTCACCTATACTGAAAAATGTGTTAAAATGACATGAATTCAGAATCTTAAATTTTATTTATTTATTTTTTATTTTTTTTTGTCAAGATGGATTTACTTCATGGACCTAGATTATGTTATTTGTTTATTTACCAAAAGATACCAATATCTTCCAATAGATGTTCTTATTTAAATCAAAATTGTCCCATTATAAGCAATTAGAAATGTTTTGATACCAGTTAAATGTGTCCAAAAGTGCAATTAAACCTAACTAACCAAAAGTAACTACTCAAATCCAGGAAAATATTTGAAAATTAAGTCATTTTACGTGAGGTTAGATATAAAAACGTTGACATGTACTAGGTTTCCTCCACTGCCTCCTTCCTTGTCTCCTCCTTCTAGCTCCTTCCCTATCTCCTCTACACCTCCTTGTCTTCTCAACTCTTTCAGCTGTGTCCTTATCTGTTTTGTCCCACTCCTCCATAATCTCATCCAGTGTCTCCTTCTTATGTCACCTCCCATGTCTCCTTTAATGTCTCCTCCCTTTGGCTGCGTTCCTATCTGCTCCACTGCCTCCTTTCTTGTCTCCTTAACTCCTTTACTGTTTCCTCCTCTATGTCCTATGTCTCCTCATCTCCGCTAATGTCCCCGACCGAGTGTCCTCAAGTTCTTCACTTTCTCCTCCGTTGCCTTCTCTACTGTCTCCTTCGATCTATCCACACCGTCTTATTCCTTGTCTCCTCCACTGCCTCCTTTCCTATCTCCTACCCACACTGTGCTCTTTTTCTGTTCCCTTCCATATCTTTCCTCACCGTCTCTTCCATATCTATTCCAGTATCTCCTCCAAAGTCTGCTTCTCTCGTCTCCCCCATGTGTCTCCTCCTATACCTCCTTCCATCTCTCCTCACTTTTTTTCGTTCTTCATCTTCTAAGCGCTCTCGGCTCTACATTTAAATAACACCAGTATAACCTTCTCTGTCTTGGTTTGTTTTGCTGCTAACATCGTTTTAAGTTTGGCACATTTCACTGTAACATAAGACTCCATAGCTGCCATGTAATTGTGTAAATCTTTGACATTCCCAGTTTTACCCTAATTTGATGAGGACCTGCTCCTACACACTAATTAAATATTCAAATTAGGAAAATGTGTCAGTATGGCTCTGTCTGAAATGAGGATTAATTGTTGTCAAAACTCCAGTGGCCAACATAATATGGGCCCAACACTGCTGTTGATTAGCACTGCTCTTGCCATGGATTTGTTTTAAGAATTACTTGTCTAATTGATTTACCATATGCTAGCCTCTCGGTTGCACCTGAAATTGTATTTAGAAATCTCCAATTTGGACGGAGACAGTTTTTTGTTTGAAACAGATGGGAGAGGAGCTCTGGAGGTTGTCCCATTAAAAAACACCGCACATTTCTCTTGGGACTTGTTGTTAAGTTTTGAGGTTATTTGCAGTCAAACACAACAACTAATCGAAACAAACAATCCAGAAAATATCAAGCAAATCTCATCTTTTGTGTCAACTCATGGATTATTGATGAGTGCTTTGAAAGATAGCCTTCTACATCTGTGGTAGAACTCAACCTTTGCGAGGTAAAAAAGTCTCTATTGAAGATGGCAAGCGTCCCCACAAGATTGATGTCAACCTTTTAAAAATTCACCATTGGCCTGGGCTGAACATGGCCGAATGCTCATGTAAATGAGGAGGAGAAAAGTCCACCCTTTCACTGCAAATAAATCTGAGTTGCAAAGCTTCAGCTCATAAATACCACGGCCTGTCACTAGTCTTGTTTTATTGCTCTTGATGGAAATTATTGCATTTATTTATCTCATCCAAAGAGATAAGGCCTTGAAAGCTGCAATTCACAAAACATCCCCCACAGAATGCCATCTTAAATTCAACATTACACTTAAATTAACTATATTGCCCATAAACAAAAGCAGCAAACATTTAAGCACAAATCACTTTTTTTTTGCACGGTAACACATGTTCTGTCCTTGTCTGCTCATTGGTCGATTTTACTTCTACCCCAAACTCTTATGCGCAGTGCATCCTCAAGTAATTCCACTTTTAATGCTAGAGCCAACTACTTTGCATTATCATTATAAGACCATTTGTTTTATAATGCAATCCGGGAGCTCATTTTACCTTCAAAGCATATATCACAATGCTGCTCTGGTGAAGCTGTGATTTTTTTTCCTGCTTGCTGTGGATTTATCGATCCGTAGGGGTGAGTCACAGGGTGTAATTCATGATAGCTTGATTGATGAGGATTTCAATCTTATATGGTTTGTTAACTTCGAGTGTGTGCAAAGTGCATTCAGTGCTGTTTTCTGTAATACAAGGCCATGAAACGGTAAAGCAGACTTCCCTTCAATAATAGAATCTTCCCCCTGAATTTAAAACAGTCAGACTTCAAAAGATAACCTCTTATTTTCACATATACACTCATTTTTATACCTGGGGATTGTAAGATCGTTCTAAATTATGCTAAAGAGTGCCAAGTAAGTTGTATTAATATGTGACTTTTATGTTGTTTCAGGAAGAGCGCTGGGAGGCCAGACTGTGAGCGCCAGAGCAGTGGAAGTGTCACCAAGACGGGTAAGCTTTTTAAATACCACACATTGATTTATTTAAATATAGTTTGAGTTGAATTTATAGTAACTAACCTCATTATTATTTAATTTTTCGCAAGTCTACGCTTGGTTAACTATAGACGTATTTGTCAGGAATGGCATCTGGTGTAAAACTATTCAAAATTATTATAAACTACTGCATACAAATGGCAGATGAGTTGGTGACCTTTATAGAGAAAGCTGAAAGTCATTTTATTAACTTAAAAGAAAAAAAAAAACTGAGACACTGCTATAGAGCATCAGCAGAGTTTTGTGAAGAAAAAATATACTTCTTAAAGGACTGTGTTTGAAGAGTGAAGTAACACTTTCTAAACATAAACTCCCATTTCAAACCAGCCTGCTTTTAAAATTTCAAATGTAAGTAAATGATTTCTTTTGGTTAAAGTGACAAACCTTTAGCGTGTAGAATGGTGTGGTGCATTTAAAGCTCCTGATGGGTACCTGTATACAGTCAGCTCCAGTTTGATCTACACCTGTTGTAGAGCCGCGCTTATCTCTACGTGACTTTCCCGAAGAGCCGCGCATTACCCTCAAGAGAACATTTAACAGCTGTCACCCACGATCCATCAACACTCTACCACATATGCACACCACACACCAACCACTGGACTCTGGGTAGGAAAAAGGCTGCTTCAGTTCAACTTTTTGGGGCCAAAATAGTGAAATACGATTTGTGTGATTTGTAAAGTGGACTTGATCTTAGAGTTGGCTTTATATTCGTAACAAATACTGTAAATACCGTACATGTGATATGCTACAATAATAAAGTGTCTAAAGATATCGCAAATCCCAAATAAAAATTGCTCAGTTAAATAAATTATAACCTAGTTTGATTTATGAAAAAATATAAAGCTCTGAGATAACTGGTACAAACAAATGAGAATATTAAAGCCTGTCTAAATTTAAAGTGGAATTGTGTTTGTGAAAATTTGCTAACATTGCAGTAACAAAAATGGTTTATCCCTGACCATATTGTGAGCGGACTTAGAGGCTGCAGACTACAAGTGTGTGAGATGCACATAGAGCCAGTGTAGAAGGCTGCTTTTTATCTGGCTGGAGAGAGACCCCATGTGGTGAACATTCTTCCTGCTCCGTGCGCACTCACAAAATAAAAATCCTGGAAATCTTTATTGAAAGCTTGAGGGGTAAAAGCATTCACCTATTTGCTTTATTTTTTATAGCGTTTTTAAGATGATTAATACATTATGGGATGGCTTTGACACTCGTTTCATAACTTTGCCAAGTGTGGCCCTGAAGGAGCGGGCATTAACACACAGCCGAATGGTCCGTGACATTTGGTGTGAGATTCCTCCGCCGGGACGTCCTGTGACTGACAGTGGAGAAGAAGAGCACACTGTACCGCCCTCCTCAGCCCCCACCGCTTACCTCCACAAGCTCCTGTTTCTTTTTAATTCTGCTTTTTCTACAGCACTATAATAGAGTTTGAATATGAGCTGAGGATTTATTGTTACCGACGCGCGCAGCATCACACGAAGAATGTGCTAGAACACCACTCGCCTTTATTAAGACTGTGATAGCATGCAGATCGAGTGCGAGGTCGTAGCTGACAGCCTATTTGTGCTAATTGTTGGCGGTAGCTGTATCACCGTGTATATGTGTGTGTGTGTGGGTGTGTGTGTGTGTGTGCGTGTGTATGCAGGGTAGACAGCTGGCCAGGTTGGAGTTGCGCTAAAACCATGTGCACTCTGTCAGACTTGTACAAGCGCCTTCTTTAGGATTGATGAATTGCCTGCTTTCTTGATTAAACCCTCCGTCACTTTTCTCCAACAAAACAAAAAAAAAGAAAAAAAAAATCCTGCAAGTTGAAGGGGAGGAGAGGTAACATGTCTGCGAAATCTGTCATAGGCGCTGACATGGTGTACACGTGTGATGTGCTGGCACTTTGACATTTATTAGCCCAATATTAAAAACTAATTCACATCTATTTTGCGAGTCCCTCTTTCATTTGACAGTTGGGGTTCATTTGAAAAGTTATCGAGCTTTCATTGTGGTGCTAACGTTTTTGCATTGCTTTGATCCATGCCAGGGCCATTTGCCAATTAGGTCTATTATGCGAAGACAAAAAACGAGTGGGATTTTAAAGGTAATTAAACATGCTTTGATGGAAAATGCCAAATTGCTTTTTAATAAAATTCAAATAAATTTAAAAGAGAAAAATCTGAACTCTTCTCAATAATATGGGCTGGTGTCGCAGGTGATTAGCTATAGTAGAATCTGTAGTATTCCGCAGACATCCACGAGGAGATATAAAAAGTAAACGTAATAAAAGTAATGCATTTACATATCTAGCACGTTAATCAAAAATAAATCCTGACATTGGCCTTGATCTAACGTAATATGGAGAGCAATTATTTCCCGATCCATTAGGGCGAACTTCAATTAACAGGCACCAGACAGTCCATCCTTCAGAGGACAGAAAATAGAAGGCACAAAATTAACTCGGGGTTTGCAAAATATCTTGGCAGGATGACAGTGATTTTTGATTTTCCGGAAACAATATTAGAATTCTTATTAAACTATGTGCATCTGCTTTTAATTTGCCGCAAATAATTGGGAAAATGCTACGGAGCCTTCCAATTAAAGCCTCCACTTTGTGCTGTTTAATAATACCCTCATAATATTATAGCTTATGAAATGACAGGTGAGTTGGTGTATGAATAAAACATAAAGCTGCAGTAATAAGAGACAGGGGGGAAAAATCGAGACAGTTGTTGGGGGGCTTTTAAATGCTCGACATAATTTGCATATATTAATCTCCTCTTTTCAGCCTTATCAAATATTCCACTGTATTTGAAGTTAAAATAGTCGTGACAGGCCGAGGGTACGCTCCGTTTTTCCAAGGATTTATTACTTGTATAATTCCAGGATCTTTAATAAGCCAATATGACTGATCCTCGGAGTTCTGTGGAATTTGGTTAATTGTTCCAGATGGTGCTCACTGATTATGCAAAATTACTTTTTCTTTCTCCATTCCCCTTTTTTTAACTACAATTTCTTGATTGACTAACATTGAGAAAAAAGATTATTTTTGTCGGCGCGCTTTCATTAAGAGGATTCTCGTCAGGTTTCAAACAAAAGTTCAATCTTATCTGCAAATGTAGTAGGCGAGGCTACAGTGTGCACATGGACTGAGCAGACAGGCTCTCTCTTATCTCCAGCAATGATGGATCTGAAGCGATTCTGCACCGCTGGGTTATATTTTAGAATAACACAATTCTTTAGTCTGAGGGATTAAAAAGTACGACCTCTGGATGGTGACACAAAAGTTATTATTACTGCATTTCTACGGGAGATGGATGGATATACAAAACGGCACAGTTGGTCTGCAGTTAGTGGCCTCTGTATGTGCAACTCTTTCTGTTTTGCATCAGCTAAAGTCGACTGAATGAATCATTTATGGGAGTGTTATGGGGGAGGTACGGGCAGATTTACAGCCCCAGCTTTTACTTGAGATGGAGCGGGGATCTCTATCAAACCCGTGTCTGAAGTAATGCCAAAGCTTACATCAAGACATGAAAGGAGCCCTCTTAAAACCCGCATTTAAACTCTTAATGCCTCTGGTCAGCAAAAGGCAAAAACAGGGAGAGAGAGTGCAGTAGCAGTGCGTGTTTACTGGCATTTTCTGATTAAATTAGCTGCACAGTTAAAAATTAATAAAAAAACAAACCTTTTTGGTTAATTAAATTATTCTAATAAATTGTTTTCCTGTCCTAGTTTTAATTTCATTTGGATTACATCATTTGAGCATTCTTGGCATTCTTTACCTGTCAGAAAATGCATTCAAATAAATTATGTTCTATGCCATCCTATATTCAGTTTTCCCCTAGTGTAGATTAATTCCAGATGCCCTTCCAGATGCAGCTCTTCGTGTTTTTGGGCTTGGATTGGTAACAGTCCCTGACTTAGCCTGCATTGTACTTGAAAAGTTCATAATCTTATTGTTTTTTGCCAGTCTGGTTGAGACCTTTTTTGTTTCAAAATATATTTCCAGCATTACTATTGCTTCATTACTGTGATCTGGCACTAATGCCTGACCCCAGTTTGATTTGTCCATTAAAATACTCGAGAATCAATCCTCCATGAATCCTAATGGGATCCAGGAGCCTTATAGGGCCCCAGGCATTTTGGCCCTTTATAACAGTCAAATAAGCGACTTCAAATGGCTTTACATTTGCAGGCTGGACTGGACTCTGGAGTCTCATCCCTCATTGCGTTCTATCCATCCCTGAGATAGCAGCGTTGCCCCATTAGTTTAAATGTCCAGACGCGGGACAGCCTCAATGGATGGGCCTGTCAGCATCCCCTCATTTGCCCCATGTACAGCAGGGTTTGTTATCACACCATCTAATTAGAACTTGATAAAAAATATTTCGTAAAAATCCAGTCATTAAATCTAGTTTAAGGAGATTTATGGTCAAATATGCCGAAAAGATCTTTTAATGGCTCTGCTGACTTGTTAAGTTTGTAATTAATGATCTTCTAATGCATACTGTGGTGTGATGTGGAAAGCACAATGAGATTCTGGGAATGAAGTCGTTTTGGAAAAGGGCATCTGGGGCTCTATATTAAATAGTTCTGTTCACATGGGTTTGCTCCGAGCCACAAAGTCTGCAATGAGAAAGTTCAACCCCATCAGCCTCTTTACATTTGTGCATGCACTCTGCATGATTAAAAAACAGAGCTTTTGTCACCGCTTTACACTCAATTACTGTATGTACCAGGAGGACCTCTGAAAGGGCATTTGGACGAAGCAGAGCAATACAATTTCATTTCTACAATGGAATACATATTATCACATGGAAAAATTCTTCAAGCACATGCATTTTAACAAAACAAATGCTGGCAGTGGCCAATTTCATCAGGAGAGTAATGGTATCCTTATTAGCATAATTAATGACAAATGGCGGCGCTGCATTGGTGGATTGGTTCTCGGGGATGATAAATTGTTGGATGCCCAGGTTAGTGGCTGCCAAGGAGGCCTCTTTGGCTGTCATCCCTCCTGCTTCTGCGTTGGCACACTTCATTACTCACCATGTGAGATGCCACTTTACATTGCCTGGTACTGTGAGCATGGAAAACTTAATAATACCACCCTGCACCACCCGGGGCCTGCGCTTTAGCCACAGTCCAGAGGGCAGGCAGCTCCGAGTGGGCTCAGGGAGGGGTCAGGGTGAGGCGAGCCGGCCGGTCTACGGGCAGCTGCATGTCCCACAGCAGCTTTGATCTCAACAGTTCAGCGTCGCCATGACACCCGGGGAGTGGGCTTCAGGGCTGCTGAGTGTTTCTTGTTAGACTTTCTGGGGCTCGCCACATCCCTGCATCATTACGGTTTAGCTTGCCCACAGAACCGCTAATTAAGAGGGGATTTGTGTAATTGTGCCTTCTGCTGTGTCCCATCCGGCACATACAATTTAGTGTCAGGCCTGTGCCAGCTCTTACACTTGTCCAGAGAGGCGTAGCCACGTCTCCACACATCCACTGCACATTCTGTGCACATTTAGCAGCAGCCCCAGCTGGGGATTAATGCAGGGCTGTGGCAGTGTCTTAAAGACGCTATGCTGCTGATTAAAGTCTGATTGTCCATTTAATTTCATAAGAGCTCACAATAGCCTGCCAACTGAAAAACGCTCCGAGGGCTTAAAATGAACGATTAAAACAGCTTTTAATTGTGGAAAGTTATCTCAGGATTTATTGGCTCACAGTCTGTAGCCCGTTTTCTGTCCAGGCACAATATACAGTTACACTGAAGTGGAAAAGTTTCTCACATCTCTGTGCTGTTGGCTGTTTGTAGCCAACTCTCCATAGGTGTTTCTGGCTCTGCCCACTTTCTGAAGACTGATGGAGCAGCGCCCATTGGGACTGCCTCCTGGATCCTGCCCATACGCACATTTCAAGGACTGCTTGTCACAGATGGAAAATAAGTGGGTCATTCAGCAGAAGCATGCATCCGGCTTTTCATTCAAATATGGGACAAGTTCAGTTTTAGTTTTTGAAAAGTCAGAACTTTTTTTCTGTTTCGGTAAATTATTATATTCAATATTATATTCCTTATTGAAATTCAATAATCAAGTTATCTGCATATTTTCAAACCTAAGGACCTAATAGACTGCAGTATCCCCCCATATCAGTATTCAAACTCTGCTCTTAGCATTAGATTTAAGTGTGTTTACATTTGCTGAATATCAGGATGCAAGCAGATGAATATTTTAGTGTGAAGACTGCTGTCAGAGAGCTGCCCCAGAGGCTTCTGTTTGCTACAGACTGAAAAACAAACTGTAACCGCCTGCAGAAACAAATATTATTTGTTATGTGCCTGTACATCATGGAGAAAGCCACAGGATCATGTGTCATCTCTTGCATGCTACTTTCTCTGTACAACTCTTTCTACTTTTTTAATTGACTAGCCAGTCAACATTTGAATAATTTAAAAGATACACTGCCACATTTGCACATTTCAAACATGTTGAAAAGTTTTTTCTCTCCTCCGCTACTGTCTGCAGGGCTTGAAAAAGCAGCCCAAGATAAAAGAAAAAGAATGGCTTTCATAGAGCCATAGTCATTAAATGAATCTCAAAATAGCATCTCGCTATCATCTGTTCTCATAGCACGGGTCAGGAGCTCTGACACCTCCAAAATTCCTCCTGTCAGGGTAGGGGGCCATTTGTATTCTCTCTCATTAGGCAATTTGACTAATGACCTGCCGCGCCTGCAGATCTACTGAGGGCCCGGCGCCCGCACCGCTCCAGCAGCAGCAGCTTCAACACACTCCCTCCACTGGAATGGCACAGATGGCATGCCCGGGCGACAAAATAAACTACAATATGTCTGGAGATGCTGTCAGGCCTGGGCACTATTGCTCATGTCATAGTGGGGCTAAGGGCTGTGAGTGGGCACAGGGGGTCCTCCTCCAGCTCTACTGCGACTCACCATTATCTGCAGAGGTGACAGAGAGCGCTCTGCCCCTAGAATAGCATCTCCATGGTCTGCATAAGGAACCCTCTCAAATTGAGAGTCACACCGACAGGGAAGGTCTAGCAACGTCTACACCTCAAGAAACCCCGATGCTGTTGTTTGGAATATGAAACCTAGCACCTTCTTTTTGGCGTGTTTCAAATGGTATTATTTGGCCACAGAAAACCGTGTTAAGATGGTAATTCATGCTGCACATTATTGGTTCACTGTTGACCTTCTTATTTAATTTAGTCCACGAAGGATTCACCCAGGTAATGGTACCAGACAGAGATCAATGCAACCCTGGTGAATTAGTGAAGTGTAAAATAAAAGTTCATCAACATTCCTAAAGTGTTCCAGATCAGGTAATACGGTGCATGCTCGATCACCCACGCATATTTTTCCATCAGTCAGTGTCTCTGCACAATCCGGAGCAGTTTATGTGTGTCTTTGTGAGTGCGGGGAAAACATGTCCGTGTCTGGTGGAGCGCCGCAAATGCAATGTACTGTACGCCACTGCCGCCTGAGTCCTGGTGACAGTGCATCCAACAATGGACATCTGAGGGATTAGAGCGGGGCCCGGCGAACGAGGCAGCCCTTCCCGCCCTGAAACAGCCATTCATCTGTGCCCAGGGGCTGGAGATGACAATGCGGCCATTGCTCATAGCACCTGACGGAGCCATTAATAAGGCAATGATCCACACGGGCCGCTGCTGACTCCGTTCTTTACACTACAATCGCTCAAACGGCAGGGTCCTCCTTACTTAACACCACCTCTGCGCTCCCGACCAGCATCACCATCATCATCATCATCATTATACTGAAAAAGGTCCAGCCAGATGTTGCAGAGGTGGTTAAATTGTGTATTTCTTAAAATCTGGTTCATCTGTTGAAGTGCAGAGAAAAAGAGTTTAGTCTAAGAGCTGAATTTTCCAGAAAAGTGACACAAAGATCACTTGTCCATGGAGATATTGTTGCTTTGCCTGGAATGTTCAGCAATGTAGCATTAAACTTATCTTCATGGAGACAAGCAGGCAACAAAATGAGGCCAGATCTGTGGAAATATGGATCAGTTCATAATAAAAAAAATGCATGTTTCAGTGTTTTTTTGTTGTTGTTTTTTGTTGTTGTTTTGTTTTTTTGTGTTTTGTTTTTTGTTTTTTGTTTTTTGGGGGGGGGGGGGGGGGGGGGGGGTGTTTTTTTACAATAAAACTCTTGAACAAATGCAATATAGATGCAGAAGTTTGATGCCAATTGTGGGACATTCCATTACAAACCAAAATACAAACAAGTATCCATGAAAAAAAAGTCTCAATTTCAAGCATCAAATCTGACTGGACTGAAAGAGCATTCATCATAAATTTATCTGTGCATTTAACTATTTAATGCCATCTCCACACTCAACAGTCTCCACCATCATTATTATACCAAAGAGTTCCCACCAGATGTTTTCCTATTGACCTATTCTTTCACACCTCCAAATAACTACCCGGTTCCTGGTTCTGTAATACACTTGTGAGGTAATGGACTGTAGCCGGGCCACTTGAGCGACTGGAAACGTGCGTCATATTTCTGTTCACAAGATTGGATTTACATTATTGCTGCCCTTTGGACCTCCTGATTCTACTGTGCCACCAACAGCATCCATTTCCAGGCACAAAGCGCACCACCAGGCCATCTCCAGGGCCTCACCATTTGTCCTGGTGTGAGATAGCCTGCGCAGTATAGATGGTGGGGGAATACAAAGTGAGATCTGGTTTTAAATGTAATCCTTGAGCAATAAAGAAACTCTCTGGCCTTCAGCTGTGCGCATCCATCCATCTGTGCCATAGAGATCCATCAGCAGCAGCGGCAATCTCCACTTTCCAGCGCCGACTTGAATCAAATATATTCTTCCTCAGTCCTGGTGCTCTTGGCAAACATAGCAGTGTTTTTGTTTTTGCTTTTATATAATACAACCATGGAGGGTCAAAAGTTAGGTTTCTGCTTGGGCAAGTCTCAAAACTGAATAACAGAACAGACATTAGAAAGCGCAAATGTGGGAAAAAGTCAAATTAATAAGGCTGAGGCACTGCTGTATTCCCTGTTAGCCCAGCTTTGGTTAGGTTTGGTTACATTTATTTCAAACAACAAAACAAAAAAATGATAAATTACATATGTAACTTTGTAGATTAGGGATTGTCAACTCAATAGTTTGAAAAAGAGTGGATCAAAGTGCGACCTAATGTAAACCGACCCTGTTCATTCAGTGTTTACATAGTGTTTACTACAATGGACGGTCAGTGCGTTGACATGAACTCGTATGTGTAAGTGCATCAGGTTTGGACTTTTCTTCCCTTTTTGTAATTTTCTTCACTCTTTAGTTCCGTCTTTCCTTTTGGCACAGTAATGTAGCCTCAGACATTTCATACAGTCATAGGGTGAGGGATAACAAAGGTCCTTTTGAAAAATAATATAGTGTAACTTGTGTTGAGTCGGAAATCACTTGTGGAGTCAAGGCTAGAGCTTTTTCCTCAAATGCCATAGTTAAACATTACTCCGGACATTAACCATGACTCACACGGTCTTAAATGTACAAGTTCCTTTTCCTCTGCCAGGTGACGGACTGTAGTAAGATTTGCCTTTTGATATTTGATGCTTTTACTTTGAAACCCAGCCTTAGTCTCAAGTTTTGCGCCTCTCAATTTGGAGTTTTCTAAATGAAGCAGAGCAGCTGCAGTTTTCCCTTCAGCCTGCGAATGAGTGGGGCTTTGTGTCCCCTGTCACCCTGTGTTAATTTGGACCCTAATGTATTTTATAAACAAAGGGCTGCTCTCTAGCCTGACAGTGGTGACACCTTGATTCCAGAGCAGGATGCATGCAGTCGGGGTTGTGCCATTAATAAGCAACTGGCAGCCATCACACCATTTTAACCACGATCATTATGATAAAGGGCATACACTTAATTACAGGCCTGCTTAATTATAGCTCTGTTGAAGCTCGTTTGTTTGGTCAAATGCTAATTATACCACCACGCTCTTGGCAAGTCCTCATTTCAATCCACTTTTTGCTGCCCGAACAGTGCGCGGCTTATTTTCATGCAAATTTGATATCTGGTGAATGTTTTGTCTCCCTTCTTTGCCGCTTTTCTCTGCTCTGTGTGAGCGCGCCTTTGTTTCTGAGGTGAACATCTCCCAGACAAGACGGAATAGAGAATAATCAAGAGTAATTAAACGGGGAGAGGGCTGGAGGAGAGAGGAGAGTGGAGGTGCTCAAATACAGCGTGGAATAAAAAAGGCTTTCATCTTCTCTCCATAGACGGAAATGGGGGGAGAGAGGGAGGGGTCACAATGATAGCTGGGGGTTGCTGGTGGATAATCTTGTATTTTGTCTTGTTGAAAAAGCCAAGTTAAAAAATTAAATTAATATATAATTTTTGGTTTTTTTTTTTCCAGCTTTGGATGACGTGCCCTTTGTCCTCTCTGAGAAGTTTCATGACACGAAGACAGAGGTAAAAACAATTGTAAATGGAATAACTAAAGATCACACATTTTGATATTGTCTATGATAGCTGCTATACACTTTGTCATCCTGTTCATAATAAATACAGTAATTGGGCACCTCTCCCGTGCACTTGCTTCCATTCCTGCAGACTGAGTGATGAATGTGAGCAGTCATGAAAAGCTGGCTCAGTGCAGTCCATTTGGCTGGCTGGTGGCGGCTGTCACTATAGCCTCACTTGTATTGACACCGAGAGGGAGGATTAAAGATTTTAAGCATGCTTACTTAGCCATGAGCCTAACCGCCATGTTTCTTGTGTGTTTTCTCCCTGTCCACCCCCCTCCCCCTTCTCCCTGCGTTTGATTTCAGATGCAGCAAGTCAATTTAATGGGCATTACGATCAAATCCCTGGCAGAGATCGAGGAGGAAGTGAGTAGAGGGCTGCAACGCTCCACTGCCACAGACGCCGCTGGCCCAGAATGCAAAGCAAAATGGTCTTGGGCTTGTAATTAAGTGTCTGAGACAGCGAGGCCCTGTTGGCTCCACTAAGCCCCAATTGAATATAAAAGCATGGCCCGGGTTAAGGCGAACCAGTCCCTCTTAAAAGCTCCAGCTCCCGTTCCAAAACACTTGACTTTTATTCCCCCAATTCTCTCTCTCGGAACAGCTCAATCTAGCAGTTAGACCTGAGCCGCTTTGTTCGTAAGTGACTGGTTGCGGTTTAACGTTTAGAAATTGTGCAGACCTGAGTGGCATAACTGTAGAAAGTAGGTTGTACTTTTACCATACGCATGATCATGTGTGTATTTTTACGTTTTGTTACAGTTTTAGCACAGTTTGCATTCAGGCATTGATCATTTTTATTCTTGCTATAGAGGGTTCAAATTGGGGTTACTGTCAGTTAAAAGCTTGGAAAACGGACAAGATTACAATTAGTTATAAACTCGTCAAACGAATTATGCAAATCACTGCACGCTACCATTTTAGCCTTATAGCCACTAAAACAGTATAGCCTATTATTCTGGTCAAAATACTTAATTACAAGTACGTTCTAGCATAAGAAGTTTAAGTAAAAATTATGGTATCTGTATAAGTTACATTTATGTCACTGTCTCCACCTTTTTGACATGGCTTCACTTTAACAAATGTATGAGTTTATGAAGATAATAAGTTCACCTCTGAAGAAAAATAAGATTAAATACTTTTTAACCTTGAAAATGAATTATAGGCAAGCCGAGTTTATTTGTATAGCACAATTCGTACAAAAAGGAATTCAAAGTTCTTTTCAGAATAAGAAAATCACACAAATCAAAACATAAATAATCACAAATAATCATCATAAAATTAACAGACTAGATAAATCTACTCAATAATACAAATTTCAGTATTTATTACAATTATTTCTCCTACCTGTTCTGTTTTGTACGCTGAATAGATTCTACATAACTTTTTAGGCATTGCGCTGAGGAAGTTAGACATCACAATGAACAAATACAACAAATTCCTGTCTATTGGTGATAAAACACTGTACCCTGCAGGCATTCATGGGTAGAAAAATGAAGAGTGCACTTTTTAAAGCTTGTGTGTTTGTGAGGGAAAGAAAGGGAAAGACGGCATGTGTGTGCGCGCGTTTTTAAGTCGTGTGACAACCCCCCTTCTCTCTCATTAGCACGGTATCTGGGTATCAGAACTGCCAGGAAGTGACAGACCACTGTAGAAAGAACAGGTGCTGCTTGAGGTTTTGGAGACGTGTTACAGAGCAAACAGTGGCTCATCAAACCGCACTGTGTCTGTTCTGCACTCCGCCTCTGTCTTCTGTCACACACTATCCCAATCACGCCCAGTCGCCATCTTGTCATATATGGTCACCTGCATGAAGCTCATTGTCAAGGCAGGTACGGTGTGTATGTTTACGGTACGTGTGTGTCCCATACCGTGCGGCGCTGTCTGCTCCTTCTCTCCCCTCTTTTTCCTGGAGTGTGATTAGCAGAAGGACACATGGTGAGCTGAGGCGGGGGGAGTGGAGGGAAGGGCATGAGAAATCATTAATTACGGCCCGTGCTGCTGCTTCTGCTGCTGCTGCTGTGTGTTGCTGCTGCTGGAGCTGATGAAGTAAATGGGAGATAGTGTAACACAGGATTTAGTGAAGTGGACGACAGCACAAGATTAATGGCTGGGGCCAGGCTGATGAGAATGAAGTCACAGCTTTAGCTTGATAATTAGTTTCCAAGTGGAAGCATCCCTCACCATTGTGTTATTTTTACTTCTCTCCCCTTGTTATTATCCAGCGATGATATCAGGAGAACAGGGCTAAGGATTGTCAATGTTATCCGTGCAGAAAATATACCACAAAGACAGACAAAGTTTTTCAGAGTTCAGCTGGATTTCGCCAGACAATTTTCAATTCTAAATTTTTGTGTTATTTTTGTCATATTAAATTAGCAAAATTGAACATCTTGGGAACACTTTACTATTGGTATTTATTTTCCAAGTAGAGTCATCCTCCTCAGTTTCACAATAGTAAACTTTCGATTTCGACACTAAGGAAAAGGCTCAGTGTAGCAGTGTTGTGGTTATGGTTCTGATAGAGATAACTTGACTAGCTTAACTATTCAGGATAAGTCCAACTTCGTCCTATTTCATTTCTTTTTTTCAATATTGATACTTGATTTTATTTTGACGACCCTGGATTTTTGTGTGTGCATGTGTGTGTTTTACTTTGTTCCTCCAATAGGTAGAATTTCCAATGTTATTAAAGCCACACAGCTGCATCAAAAAGTACTACTTGATTCAGTTTTCATGAAATTACAGTATTCTGTTATCCTAAATTGCCAAAAAATGCAAAGGGGAGTTGAAGCAAATCTACATTTACAAAACACAGAAATTTAAACACTTTCTGCTGTTTCTGACTTCCTTTACTGTCCAGAAGAGGTCACTGTCTGTTCTTTTACAGAAGGAGGCTTCATCCCTCTGTAAAGCTGCAAGCCATTTGAGCCCAGCCTGTATAATTGCCTTATTTCCCAAACTCATTAAAATATAGATTCATAAAGCAGATGTAGTTTGCAGAACAGCACATATGCACATTTAATTGAGTAAAAGTGTTCTAATCACAGTTGTAGATAAGACCATTTCTTAACAGGCATCACTTAAGCCATGTCTCGGATGATGTTGGTTCCAGCAATTAGGCATTCTTTTCATTTCCCAAATGACTCACAAAACTTGCAGATATTATAATTGTTTTTAGCCACGCATATCTAATTTGTGTCTTTTTAAGTGTTAATTAGTGAGCGATTTAAAGTGACATCTTTATGTAGTTTGTGCTGCTGAAAAAATGTTGTTGGCATCTGGCTAATGATTTTGAAAAGGAGACTGGAGAATGGTGTGTATGCAGACATGACAAGATTTTCATTAGCACCTATGGGTGATATATGGGTGATGCTACTGTTGCGGTTTTGAGGGAGGAGAATCTTTGTGCATTGTGTTTTCATGTATGGAGAGGATATTGTACAGATTATTGTTTGTGAACTTCAAACAGAGTATATGTATGTGAGATCTACAACAATGTTTCTTTATATATGCTCACTTTTACTTGCTAGTCTAGAAGAAAGGTTTGTTAGTATAAATATGTTTTTTGTGCATTTTTTTGGATCTTGAAGTAGTAGCTTAAAACTTTTTATACAATTTGTTCCCATTTTTTGTGAGCAGTTTATATTTTTCCCCTTTTAAACTTAGACACTTTGCATATCGCATTACTTTGAGTCTTCTGAGGTTCTTTTGAGGTTTCCTAAATGTGCCAAAATGCGCCACTTGTGTTAGTCATTGATGATCATCTTTTGAGTACATCCTCACTGCATATGGCATCCGCACAAAAATTAAACATAGAAATAACTGGGATAAGAGTGTGCCATGTAACTTTTCTAGTAAAGGGTCTGCCACCTGTGTATGCTTTGGAATGTTGTGTATGGCATTAATAAATGACTGTTTGGCTTTAGATGTTTTAATCGCTCAAAAAGGCTTTAATAAACATGAATCAGTGAGGTCCCCTTCTGCACAGTTCTGACCTGTAACTTGGCCTACCGGTATCACCTGCTTGTCTCCATGGCGATACTTTAAGTTCAGCCATATTGTGGAATATTGCCATCTCTGTTGTGTTAAGCACTTCACCAGAAAACTTACATAGTGCACCTTTAATTAGGACATTATTTAGGTATTTATATCTTGTTCGTGTCAGTCTTCCTTTCTGCCTGCATGTGTTTCCCTATATGCAGAGGACAGTAGTGTACAGGGCAACAGGGAGAGGTGTGAGCGCTCCAAATAGAGGTGGAATTAATGAAGACAACATGTCACATATTTTTGGCAGTGGAGCAGGGACGGGAAATGGAAGCCGCTGCTCGTCTGGGTGACTGCCGCCCATGTACTGGTGTGTCAGTGCCCTGTCAGCCTGTGTGTAAAACTGGCAGACATTGATACATGCTCTCCCTGATAACACCCCATTCCCCCATCCATCATCGCCGCACACACACACACACACACACACACACACCAGATTATTTATTTACGGTACCAGATGTTGGGACCATTTTTTACGTGGTGGTGGTGGTGGTAGGGGGCTGAAATGTTCACACAACTAACAGGTTTTGTGATAAGTGACAGGTTTTTGGTAAGTTGCTCCTCAAGTATCTAGATGAGAATCAGCCGAGGTGGTATTTTGAGAGAGAGGGAGTGTGCTGTAGTTAGAGCGGCTCATTGAGTTGTGTTGAAGAGTTGGAAACTTATTTTTGTGATCATATAGCGCCACCTAGTGCAATGTTGAAAAAATGCAGCTATATGCTTCAGTGAGTTTTAGTGGGTTTGCTGAGCTTGCCATGTCTAATAACACATTTTATACGTTTTTACTCTTTATATCTTTAATTTAAATAGTTTATCTATTATGATTAGACCTACATAAATGCAATATTTAACAATCTACTTACGTTCTTATCATAGAGTGAGTTCAGCCTAGTTATTTTCATAGTCTTGCTTTGTAGAGAGAAAAACATTATTATACTTATAGTGGAAAATAAAATACAACATTTTAGAAAAACAGAAAACATTTAAACTAAATGAGTTAAAGCACGTACTGTTCCCATTTGAACAATCACATTTTAGTTGGTCTTGTCCGCGATGGACCACAAGAGGGCAGTGTTTGTTCATAGTTTCCCTGTTTTAGTGTGTTTTTAATTAGGTTTTTGCTCCAGGCCACTGTAGGCCCATGTCCCCAGCGGATCAGTCCTTTAGAATGTCTTAATTTTTCAGTCCGAGTCCAAAATGTTTATGGTTTCTATAAAAATGTAAGAAAAAAAAAACAACTATTGGCTAAACTTTTTTTTTCTTTTTTCTTTTGCAGTTCCAGTACAACTTTACCACAGAGAGAAGTGTTGTCCGTTGAGCTGCACCAGACATACATTCATGGATTACACATGGCTTTTTAGATTTATGTCCTGCTGTGCAATACCAAATGAAAATGTATACTTTAAGATATATTTTTTATTTTTATGTAATTATGTAATTTAGTAACTGATCCATGTATATTTATTTTATGTAATTGTATTATTTAATTTCAAAGATGTAAAAAAAATAAAATATCTAAAATATTTTCATTTGTGATTTTTTTTAAATAAATGAATTCAATATGTGGCAGTACTTATACACAAAAGGACTCTTTGTTTTCATAAACCTAAACAACACAAGGTGTGAGCACCTCTTAGGGTTTTCAGAAAGTGCTTTAAAACGTCTGACATAGAAAACTTTTGTTTAAATTGCATTCAACCATAAGGACAATGCAACAAAATTGAGTTGTTTCAAATTAAATTGTTTCAAATATGCACTACACTATTTCTGTATAAATGTACCTTATTATAGCTTCATTTAAATTACATTATAACAAATGAGTAGAAACTTTCTGCCTACACTTCTGTTTACTCTCGTCCTTTTGTAATCATCACAAACTTGTAATTTCCTCACTGTTAATTATCCCCTCATCCCACTGAGTCTGAAGACTTTGGATAGTGCTAACAGTGCACATTTGTTGTGTAAAGTCTGTTTGTTCACAGGTGCGTAGTGAGGCGTACGGCACATGACAGCAGCGCTTGTATCCACGCCGTGGTCCTGCTGCTGGATCCCGGGGACGTTTTAAACTGTTCCAAATGGAGGTGACACTCATTTCAATAAAGTGACGGGCCTGCTGTGCCTCAGAAGAAGTAAAGTTGATTATTCATATATTTATATTATTATTATCATTTATTATATCTATTTGTAAAACTCTGATTTGGTCTTTACCATTTTTGCATTTTTAAATTATCTTCAATAGGTTTTAAAAAATACAAAAAATAACAATCTCTTTATGTTACCCCAAAATAGTGAGTATATCAAGCCTTGCTCTATAAATTATGTGTTGTGTTTTAACTTGGCCTAATATGGACAAAACACTTACAAACAATACAAAATTAATAGCATTACACGTTTTGGTACTTAATCAAATTAAAGTTTAAAATCACACTTTATATATATATATATAAACTATAGGAGAATCCTAATGAGATAAAAAAAAAAAAAAATTATAATAATAATCCTGACCAAGAAGCAGCAAATAAAATAAGATGAAGCTCAGATATAAAGAACACCTATGTTTTCTGGAGATGTTTTTTACTGTGTAATATCAAAGAAGCCCCCTTTTACCTTGCTTAATGTATCTCTTTTTGGAGTAACCTTGATGATAAAGCACAGAATAGACCCGTTCCGTATGTGCTCTGAGAAGGTTGCAGAGCAGCTTGAGTGCTGAAGGATCGGTTAGGCGCTGTCTGCTGCGTATTTAAGCCTTTGACATATGGCCGACATGTTTTAAGGAATCTTTTCAACTCCCTCACTATCTCCTCTTCTCTCCCAGGGCCACTTACTGCACCTCGGCGCTGTGTTGTGGACGGCCTGGCCTTCCTTAAGTCAGGTTGAACTGTGAGACATCAAAGCCCCACCCTCCCAGAATGCACCAGATGTCCCGCGGTCATTTTTACACTCACACCCCAGCACATGACATGCAGAGGCGAGGAGGCCTGTGGACAGAGCTGGATGGACTGCTTGGAAATTGGAAGAGGAAGCCAGTATTTATGAGGTGGTTTGAGGGGCTGTGTTAAGACGGCCTTAGCCTGCCACTCTCCCACTGACAGGCCCACTTCCCCTGAGCCCACTCCAGCACAGACACACAGAGGTGAGCCAGGCCTGGGCCAAAACACGCAGGTGATCAGCAAATCACATGCACAGACCTGTTTCCAGGGAGATTTAACTGCAGCTAATGGTAGGTAGGATACAGGAAACATGAACAAAGTGCCTGCCAATATCCCTCAACTATTACATATGGAGAAATACATGCAAGTAAAAGTTAAAGTACATAACATAGAGATTAGCTGGCTAATATAGTGCTTAAAATTTCAAAAACAATAGTTAAGCGTCCACGTATCGAAGTACAGTCTTTCAGTATTAAAATAATTGCATGCATTACTGCTAAATTCATGCGTACATTTTATTAATTACATGTATTTATATTTTATTAGTGTTTGGGAAGTTATTATCAAATATTTCTGAATAGTTTTATTGCATTTTTCTTTTTTTTATGCCAACAGTGATGACATTTTTTTTTTTTATTAGAAAAAAAAGTAATTCCTATTAAAATGTATTTAAACATACCCTGTTCTATTCTGTGTTTTGAATACTTTCACATGGAGTTGCATTATATTTTAGTGTAAAAACATGGCATAGGATAAAACTGCTTCATTTTTCTTACACTGCCTGTTCTGCTTTTATTGATTACTAATTAGAGAAGGGAAAACGGACACATGCACCACACAAGAGCAGTTTTCTTTTGTCTCACTGATACTGTGCAGTGCAGTTTGAAGGCTAAATTGTGTGCTCAAGTACCACAATGTATTCCTTTGATATTAGGAAAATAATTGTATTCTGAATCCCAGCAAATGAGAGAGTTTGTAGAAATTTGCATTCTAAAAGTATTTTTGCTACATTTAGTTACGCCCAACACTGCATACCAGTGGTCAAGAACCTCTGCCTGTGTTTCTCTATACTATTGTATATGTATTTTCTTTGACCTTTTTTGTCTTTAGAGAAAGGTACAACTGACAGAAACAGGGAAAGACATGGAGGAACTATGTGGAGAAAATTCCTCTGATGGTGGACTAGAACCCGGGTCACTTCGGTTTATGTGGTAAGCACTTGACAGAAGCACCCCGACAATTTGTTTTTTGTCCGACATTTTGATACACATGGTATTCCTTTGTTGCCATAAATCAAGAGCTACAGCGTGCTTTAACTATTTTGTTTCAAACCACTGCTCCATGACTAATGATCCTGGTTGCACTATGCACCTCTGCCTCGCTTGACGTCAGCCTATGTGTTTTTGTCCAACCAGGAGCAGTGTGGTCTTCTGTACTTTAACTAGCCCCCACCACATGGTTGGAGCCCCCATACCTCTGCAAAGGTAAAATGAGTGATGTCCCGGAGCAGGCATCTCCTCCTCTCCTCCACAGCAGCCCATGTGAGTCGGATTATTATAATTGAGTAAGGATGGAGAGGGATGTGAGCTGATCTCTCTCTTCTCTCCCAGGTATTTTGGTAAAGGTTTTTGAATAACCACTAACAACCATGTTTCTTCCTCCTATGGCTCACCTTAAGACTGGCCCTAACACAGAAATCAATTAACTCCTTTCATGTGAGATCAAAGGCCCAATACACCAGTGTCCAGCTCCCTCCACTACCTGCATTGGGACAATTAGCTCTCGGGACACGGGGCAGGCAGGGCAGATGAAGGCAGGCTGCTGCCCTGGTCATTAACATGTGCGCTGGCTTTAAACAAAAAGCAGCTAATTAGACTGGAAAATTTTCTGATCAAATACTAAACTTGTCTGATCAAGGTATAACATGTATTTCATATTTGTTCTGTACTTCCAGCTTTTCCCTTCTGGAGGGCGCTACATTGAATGCGAGGAGCCAGAGATTTTCACAATGACCCAGCCTCATAATAGCTCACAGTTAATTAGACTTTCCCAAAGCATAATTCTCCATCACTGCCACTTGGCATCATGAGAATCAGACACTTGATGAGAGGGACAACTCTGTGGTCTATGGTCGTCAGGAGGGACTGAGGGCATGGAATTAAAGCAACGCTGATGGTGTTTGAGGAGTTAATAAATAATTCACCGGACTGTAAAATTTATTTGTCAAGAAATATTATTTTAATTCAATTTGCACTCATTTTAAAGGTACAGTATGTAACATTCTGGAGGTGGTACATCACCTCCATGATTCTATGGAAATAGAAAGTTTAAGTCATACTTGAAACAATCTCCATGGAGACAGACGTGTTTTACCCCATACTGTTGAAGATTATAGCCGAAGGAACAACATTTCCATGGAAACGAGCAGGATGAGTTCCTCCTACAGGTCAAGTAAGAGTCAGGTTTGTGAAGATGCAAGGCCGCTCACAGTTTTTCTACATTTTTCAGTAATAAAAACATCTAAAAACATGTTTTTATTTGAGTTTATTTATGGCTAAAAATGTTACATACTGGGGGTTTAATATTCATTATCACTCACTCAGATGAAGTAGGAAAAGGGACTTGACCAGGTGCAACAATATGATGAACCAATTATGTAAATTATATATAACTCAAGACTGAACGCTGGGTATTGAATACATTTATCACTCTGCAGTGTCAGAATACTTCCAAATGGGCACTGTAGTACTCAACAACTTCAAACCTTCATTGGTTTAGCATTAGACTAACTGAAAAGTTCATAATATGTGACACCATAATGCCAAGCTCTATTATCTAACAAAGGCTAAGCCTGTTAGGGTGAGGTCTCCAGGCATTTGATACAAAAACGGATACCAAATTATATACAAAACCATTGCAACCATGCAGTTTTAACTTTACTTGTAGAAAAGATTAATCTCATAATTTGACCAGCTCGACGTTATGTAAGATTCAATATGGTCAATAGTCTGGTCAGTCTCTGTGAGTGAAGCTGCTTAAATGGTGGCACTATATTGGCACCACAGGAGAATATCAAACTGGTCGGAGCATCGGGCTTTGGTCTGCAGACAGGTGCACTGACCCTGTCCACCCCTGGAGGTGCCACTTGCATTTTATTGGACATTTATGACTGGCCAGCATTTTTAACCACCACCTGGATGCAATAAAGGGCCAGCTCCCAAGTCGTGGCTGCCCAGAGGATTTCCCAGCAGCCCCTGTGGGACCTCTGGCTAGTTAAGATGTTTATGAAGCTGAAAGTGGTCCGGTGGGAAAACACAGCACTTCAGAGAGATTTGGGCCCGCAGTTTTCTTGTTAGTCCGAGCGCTCCCCTGAGGATCGCTCTTTCTTTACTTCGACATCTCTGAGGGAGGACGGGGTCAGTTCATGGGGCATCTGGTCAGGCCACTGGCCACTGAACCCAGGCCAGGGTGGGGCTTATCTCCAGATTATCAAGGTCAGGCCAGAGAGTTCTCAAAAATCAAATGATCATTATCCATATTCAGGCTAGTTTTACACACTGTGTAAGCTTTAAAAGTAACTATATCCTTTACCATTTGTGAAGGAAATGATTATCAGTCAGTTTATGTGTTGATAAACTGACCATTTTAAAACAAAGTATTATTTTATATATATTTTTAGCTACTTTAGATCCTAATTTTTTATGGAATGTTTATATATATATGTATATATATATATATATATATATATATATATATATATATATATATATAACAGACCATTTGTGTGCATGTATATAGAAATATGTTTTATATATATATATATATATATATATATATATATATATATCAGTTAATTACAAATAAAATAAATTGTGTACATACTTTTCACTGTTAATCTAAATTCTAAACCTGTCTCTAAAGTGTAGTATTGTTGTGTGTGTGTTGTGTGAGAGCACCCTGTGAGCTGCTCTGGACCTGAGTTCAAAGCCTGGCCCTGTCGCCCCGGGCCCTCTCCCCTCATAACCCGTGCTCCACACTTTGTTTTTCTTTCTGCTTTTCTCTTATAGTGAGCCTTGTTTCAGTATAAGTCAGTGCTTTTTGTCCTCATAGCAGCTCTCTGGGGTTAAACAGGCCTCCATGCTGTTACACTGTTACTAAGTTGTGTTTTTGCTGTGTGTTTTTGCAGTTAAGCGAGGATCCTGTGGAGTGGACGGAGCAGGCCATGATGGGTTTTTAGTGCTCTCTGCCTAATGTTCAGGACAGATTAGAAAGGCTGCACTGTGACAGAGGCTGTGGAGATCCTCAGCACCAGATCCACCCAGCTGCACAACATCTGGAGCAGGATTTTACCTTTTCTCTGAAGTGCGGCCCATTAATGACACACTCACCACTGGACATTTATAACATGCGCAGATTCTTCTTTTCACGTTCTCAAAAAATATGATTACGGCCAAGCTAAAATGTACATATCTTACTGGGCTATCTCCAGGAATGTCAGTATTGTGAAAAGGATATTCCTCATAGTCAAAACAAACTGTAACACACAATATAGCAACACATTACTTTTAATAATACTCAGTATGATCACCATTCTTACTGAAACTGAATCAACTCATGATACATCCAAATTTCACTTCAATTTTAATTTAAATTGTACTACAAAAATTGAGTCACACAATTGTTAATTGTTGGTGTAGATCAGTATATTTCCACTTGTGTTAAGTGGCGACACACGTACAACACGTGCAGTTGAACTATGGAATGTGTTACCATTAAATTCACTGCATTATGATTCTTATATTTGTCAGAACACTGACAATTCATAAACAAAGAAAAACATGAGCTCAAATGATCATATTGCATTTTATTGAAACACTTTCAATTATGTTCACCTTATTTTTAGTCCAAACCAAATTAAATGTTCTTTAAATTCCCAAATTAAAACTTCATAATTTAAAGTACATTTTTCTATTGTCTTTAGCATCACTAGAGTCCTCCCCAATAGTGAACTTTTCCTCTCATATTAACTATGACTAGTTGCTCTATAGTTTTAACGATTAACCTCTGTATTAGCATGCAGATGTATTTAGAATGTCTTTCACTACATCGGCCACAAAGTTTGCAAGCACACGCAATTTATTCAACAGACACTTAATTTCTGCCTTGTGCATGAGGAGCGTTTGAGGAGGCCCAGGCGCTTGTTGGTAATGGCACATATCCTAAAGCTGTGCTCAGGCCTCACATCGCTTCACTTTTTTTGCTGAGACAAATGCACTGAATAATAAGATAATTTGTTGAAAGGTGCTGCAAATCTTATATCTTATAGTCATAGTTTTGTATTGTTTAAAACAGATGGGGAAAAATAATAGTAAAAATTGTTCTATGGTTTCTGGTTTTTGTTTGTTTAGGTTTTTTTTTAAGATTTAATAAAATCAACCATATAAAAATGTGAATAAAAAAAAATATCCATCATTTGTGAGGATGAACATGTAAATCTAATGACCTTTCAACACACACAAACACAAATTTAAATAATAATAAAAACATTACCAAATAAGTGTGAGCCTTTTCTATCAAATTATTTTATGTTTATCAAAAGGATTTTTTCAGCCATGATATAACAGTTAAAGATGGATAAAATGTAACTTATTAATACATGGGAAACATTAAATAAACATTGAACATTATTATTTATATTTTTCAATAGAACATGATTGTGAACAGGTGAGATGTCGTGTTGTTCCAGTGCCCATCCTCTCCATAAAACTTTATTGACCCTGTTAAATAGATATTAAAATGTCCTGAGTACACCCCGTGTTCTCCTTCACTAGTTTTTATGCAGTTTAATGCAGACATATTGAAGCCTTTCAGACGCCACTTTATTTGAGTGAAATCACCAGTAAAGTGTGAGTCTCACACACAGGCGTGTCATAGGCGTGTTTGGCTCTAGCTTGTAGTTTGTGAAGTCAAACAGACGAAGGCAGTCCCCACATCAAAGAGGTGAAGGATTTAGTTTTACTTGTTAAATGCATCCATCGCCATCTGCTTTACAATTTAAACCATTTCTAAAAATGTTTTAAGTTAATCTTTTGTCATAGAAAAAATATGCCCAGAGAAATAACTTATTACATTGTTCATATTGTATTTCTTTCTCTCCACGGGATGTCCCCACCATAACACATGTGTGCATTACATTTTATGTGTCTTTATGTACAAATATTTGTGTTTTCTTCTTCTTTTCTATGTATAACAAAGTGAGATGAATTTACCATTGAACCAAACTTATACACTGAATCCAACTCATGTACGAGCCTTTAGAAGATATGTGCAGAAACATTTTAAATGTAAGTAATTTTGTTCTTTAAATATTCAATTTATAAAATAATATGGCCTTAGCATTTCTCCAGGTTTCATGCAGTGGTTTGTTGTAATACCTTCATTTTTCCAGCAGGGGGCAATGTTGTAGTTTAAATGATTTCTCAGGGGTCCCGCAACAAGACACTTGAGTGCCTTCCTCTCTCATAAATGACTTGTGGAAGAGAAACGCTGTGATGGCGCAGATGCTCAGTGAGTTTGTAAAGTGTATTTTCTTAAGGACAGTGACGCTCTGTCGTTAGAGGCTTTATGCGGGTTTTTGCATCGATGTAGCTTTGGATTAAGTTGAAACTAATTTGAAACGTCTAATATTAGACCTTTGATGAGGCCTGATGGTGTTTGTTTTATAGGCCTACATGAGCCTACATGAGCTGTCACGTTACCAAACGTGAGCGCGCACAGTAGGACAAACAAAGTCCACAGGTTTACACAGACTTCGACTTTATCCCACACAGCTCAGGCTCTATCAGACTGTTCTCAAACGGTCTGTACTTCGAATAAGAATAATTACATGTATTATGCAACAGGCGAATTGTATTTTGAATTGACGCAAACAGAGTTATGCGGACGAACAGAGTCACTCCTGTAAATTCTCATTAACCGATCTGTTTTTTTGTTTTTTTTTTTGTTTTGTTTTTTTTTTGTTTTTTTGTTTTTTGGTGAAACTGTCGCATGTAAATTTTTACAGATAAAGCAGAAAAGTGCAGAAACAAACCTCAACGATTTTCAGAGGCACTTCTCAAACTAGTATGTCGGCTGAGTGTCAGACTGGGGCCTGTCAGGCATCTGTCAGGAACTCAATACATTTGTCAGAGCGAAAAAAGCGAATCCAATAAATCATAACGTAAACAAATCTGGCCAGAGGTTGACAGTGCTGTATTGTACTTTGTCTTAACCCTCTGGGAGTTAGGATTATCCCGCAGTATCATTTTTTTTGGCTGTCTCAGGAAGATAAGAGGGGCCAAGTGGATGAGAGGAATAAAAGCATAAATGTTATGCGCTGGCTGAAACAGAGCATATGCCTACTGCATCAGGACTGCAGGACACCATTATTACCGCATTTATTTAAACATTTAAATTATGTGTAGATATCATTATTTCATTGTTTCATTATTATGCACTTTTCGACACTTAAACTATTTTGTTGCACCAAACTTTGGCCTTTTCAGACAAACTAGCACAGAATAGAAACGCTCTACATTAAGATATTAAATTGAACGTACGCTGTCTCAAAATCCCGACGTGCAGCTCTTCTTCATTGGTCAGTGGTCAGCGGCGTCAGGAGGCGAAGGACAGAGCTTCTCTCAACGCGGCCTGAAGACAGTCCTCTCCAAACCCCGGCGACGCGCGCTCAAATCTGTCAAATACAGAAGCACTCTTTCAAATAATACACCTAAAGTGGGTTGGGGTCCAAATAAGTGTGTGCCCGTGTTTATTTGGCCTCTTAAAGAAGCATCATGGCGCGCAAGTAAGACTCGTTAAAAAAGATCAAAGTGAGTTAAGTATCAAAGTCTTCGCTCCCTGCAATTTAGAGAGCTATTATGTCTCCGGCCTATGAGCGCCCCTGTGAGGATGTCAGGCTTTAGTTAAGGTATTTTATTCTCTAATGACCGTCGCTAAACTTTGTTTTAGGCCTATAATTAACTGTGCTCGTATTTCAAATGAAGGAAATCTCTAGGGCTATTATAAGACTATATATCCACTGACAGAGACAAAGCTCCGCTACTGTCCACATGTCATTTAATAAATAATGACGGGGTTTACGCGCGATCATTTTGTGTAATATTGGTGCATTGATTGGAGCCTTGGGGTTGACAAGGGCTGGACAGTCTTATTGACTCATTGTCCATACAGGGGAGATAACGGCTTTTAAAACCGATGAGGACGCGATCACAAACCTATTAGTGTGAATAAGACTTAGGTCCTGACTATGGAAGAGCACATGCATGGATATAATTAAACTGATAATAATAATAATAATAATAATAATAATAATAATAATAATAATAATAATAATAATAATAATAATATACATCTAAATTGATCTAAACATGCATAAATACATAAAGTCTCTTAATCAACACGGACTGATCCGCTTAGCCTCTTTGACTTGTATAATGGCAGCCTAACTCCACTTAACAAAAATAATTCTCTAGAAAACTCTTCCCTTTTCTTCATTCTTCATCTTTTCAGCTTGAAGAATGATATTCGATTTAGGAAACCTAACTATCCCGGACAGGGAAAACCCTGTGCGTAAACGGCTCGTAATGTGTGCGTTTTGTGGTCTTACCTTTCCGTTGAATTCTTATGTTGCTGAACAGAAATGTTTAACTTTGGAAGCCATTGCTTTGCTCATAGCCTCCTCGTGCACACCTGCTGCAGTTAAAGTCGAGGAGGGAGGGCCTGTCGTGTAGGGGCTCATTAAAACACTGCAGGCTAAAGTTGGTAGATTGATTTATTGAATGAATGTTTGATGTCCTCATCCGCACAAGTGACCCGGCTGATAACCTGCTGAATGAATGGCAGGGGGCGGCTGTAACACAGGGACTACAGCCGGCTTTATGTGTTCTTGAATGTATTGATTAGTCTATATTGTATATTGATAGTCCCTGGCTAATAATGCTGCTTAGTGGTAAGATAATCCAATATAGTGCGCGCTGGAGGTAATTGACCCCATGCTGATAGAAGCAGTTGAAAAAGAGAACTGAGCTAAATGAGTAATATGTGTGGCAAGTTTGGTCTTATTATCCAAGTGTCTTTTATTATGTTTTCATTATGTATAGCTCACATCCCCTCTTGTCAGTCTTCCACGCTCCTCCAGTTGTGTTGTTTCTCTTGTAACATTTACGAGCTATTACTGGCCTCACCAGTAGAGGGCATCAGCAACAATCTAGTTTCTGTTTTGCAAAGTGGGCTACAGGTCACAACCTCACTGGCACTCAGGCACCGCAGATACCAGAGCTGAGTATGGCCTGCGCCTGCGACATGGGCTGGGAAGAGAAAAACAACAAAACAACAAAACTATATATATATATATATATATATATATATATATATATATATATATATATATATATATATATATATATATATATATATATATATATATATATATATATATATATATATATATATATATATATATATATATATATATATATATATATATATATATTAATAACAGGATACTATAATTATAATAGGGTGTTTTAAATGCAAGGTTATAATTATCATACGTATGTATATTTACACCTAAAAGAATTTTAATGTGAGCCGCTAAATTAGTAGCCTATAATATTCTCAGTTGGTATAATTATTATTTGGACGAACTAAAATAAAAGATTCAGGCTGCAGACTTCTCAAATGTACAAAACATATTTCTGTATAAAATGTGAATTATGAATATAATAATAATTATTATTATATAACCGTGATATATACTTCTCAAATTTACTGTAATATTTCTGCATGAAATATATTTCATACAGAAATATATTAGCCTATTATTATTTGGCGATTTACATTGGACCAGGTCTTCACTATTTTATATCAAATCTGACATATGCTGCATAGGCCAATAATATGTCTAGGGCCTTTTTCTTCTTCCCCTCTGTTTATTTTAGGGCCTTGATAACAATGAGCGTGCCATGGCGCACCGGGCAGTCCCATTAGCAGCTTGTCATTTCATGCAGGCCTTTACAATATTCCAAGCACATGAACAAACAGCTTTTATCTATCGCACTTCGAACTTACGCTTAAAAATGGCCGCGTCAAAATGTTGAATGAATTAGACTGAAAGTCTACATTCACACATCTCACGTACTTATTTTCAGAATGGTGTTTACTGTTGCAGGTGTGTGTAAAGGCAACATAATGAAAGAAGTCTGTAAACCTGCCTTATTCGGCAAATGGTCGTGACGTCACGTTATATGCTAAAGAAAAATAATGTACCAGTGTCGAGGTGTATTATTCCTGCAAAAAGGCGCACAGGCACGGCCCGATGTCCATCTTCTTGCTGGACAGAGCTGTTATCAGCTCTCATCGCCAGGTGCATCATCTGAGGGCCACAGCAGCCGCCTTACACAATACACAAAAGAGCAATGAAACTAAACGCACGGCCTAGGTCTGCCTTCAAAGGCACATTTGAAAGAGACATGGTTCATAAATGAGTCTTTTATGTTGAACATTATTATTATTATTATTATTATTATTATTATTATTATTATTATTATTATTATTATTATTATTATTATTATTATTATTATTATCATCATCATCATCATCACTGAAGATTTGATTGACTGTTATATGTGGTTACTGGCCTGCGTAAAGCGCACGCACCGTGCTCCAATAGCATCCCAATGGCCATGGGGGACTGACAGAAGTCTACCCATGCATGCAGAAGTGGGAGGATCCACCGCTCCATTCTCGGGCTGAGACTTTGGCAGCGACAGGGCAAAGCAAACCGTCTCGGCACTTCAACCAGAGTTACTGACGGGACATCTTTGCTCTCCTAACTTTGGAATTGTATACTTTCTCTTCTTGTTCCTTTTTTTTTATCGGTGAAAAAGATTCCGCCTCCAGATTGTCCCCGCTCTCTTCGCACGGGTTGAAGACGAAACTGATAAAACTTCCTTAGCCCCAAGAATAACAGGTGACTGTTGAGATAGTTTTCCACGTGTGTTGTTTGTTTCTTTGATTCACTGACACCGCCACTACAAGGATCTTAGGCAGCATTAAACTTCAAAGGACGCCATTTCTTTAGACTTACACTTTAGATTTTTTCCTTCTTTGTACTACTGACCCTAACCACGGAACTATTCGCTTTCAACAGGTTTCCAGTCTGTTAGCAACCCGTTGTCTCACAGCTTTTCCACACAACAGTGGAAACGTGTCTTTATTTTGTGTCTGACTGTATTTGTATGGACGTTGCAACAGGTCTCGTGTCTCTGGAGCGCCTCTCCACAGCGGATCTGTCCGTGACGTGCATCATGTTGGACGGCATTAAAATTGAGGATCATCCGCTGCGATCGGGGCAAGCTACACTTGGAGTCATGCTCGGTGAGTGATTTAAAAGCTTGGCAAATGTAGGTCAACATTAAACTGTTGTCTTACAAAAAATAAAGCGATCCACTTTTCTGTTTCCTGTCAGTGTAAAGTGAAATGATTTATTCACGTTTGTAGACAGAAGTAAGATCCGAATCTTATCGATGCAATTATTTTAGATGATTTTAAAGGTGTGAATAACTGTAAGCCGTGAGGTTTGTTCTAACCTGTGCATGGTTTTCAGCAGGCTCTGAA
Organism: Periophthalmus magnuspinnatus; assembly: GCF_009829125.3. NCBI lineage: Eukaryota > Metazoa > Chordata > Actinopteri > Gobiiformes > Gobiidae > Periophthalmus > Periophthalmus magnuspinnatus. The sequence continues at coordinate 15,889,128 of NC_047134.1, read as the reverse complement.
TGTCACCATCCCTCCGTGTGTGAAGGATGCCAGCGGCCCATCTCTGACCGCTTCTTGATGCGCGTCAACGATTCGTCGTGGCACGAGGAGTGTTTGCAGTGCACCGTGTGTCAACAGCCTCTCACCACCAGCTGTTACTTCAGAGAAAGGAAACTTTACTGCAAACATGACTACCAACAGTAAGCACAATGCATTTCTTTGCATGCTTGTGCCCGGGGTGTGTGCAGTGCAAAACGCCTGTTGTTAGGCCTCCATGATTTTCTCATTACACAAGTGCCTGTCAGGCAAGAAAATATCCCTTTAATTGTAGTCTGTATTTATACAGTGTGCATATTTTAAAATGTATTTGGAAAGGCCATAAAAATCTTTTTTAATTTCAGTCATGGTTTTTGGTTGAGCCGTATGTGCTGTAAAATCAGCTGCCATTTTATTAAGTTTTTCTGTGAGTGATTGGTTGTGCAATGAGTGACTCTTATTACCAGAAATTAACCTAAACGTGGAGCCAGACGCAGAAATAATACGACGCGCGGGTGTGCGTTCAGACAGGGCGATTTATTAGAGCGCGCTGTGACCGGCGCTAGATTGTGGCGTCACACACACATAAAACACACACATAAAACACACACATAAAACACACACATAAGTTTGTAAATATGTGCTGTGGACTGTAGCCCGGATTTCGGCTAATATTATATTACAATGACAATTCTCTAGTCTTTTCATAGACACTTGTTTTATTGTACAGTGTGTGAAGGCCGAGAATGCGCGCGTCAAGAGTTCAGATTTTGGCAAATGTCATTTTCTTCCCAAACAAAAAAGTTTTATAATTAGTGAATAATCAGGCCTCCTGACTAAAGGGAGAATAACACATGCTCTTATTTCTACCCTAAGGGTTTATCAGGAAATAGTCTATATTTTCACAAAACGCCATCATACTGTTGGCATTCTCTAATAATGATGTTATTGTCAAAGTTGTTTAAATAATTTAATCTAAACAATGCGTTGTTTTATTGGAGTAACATTACTCGAATAAGGCGCCGACATCAAAACATTGCGTATTAACGAGCAACATCCACTGAAGTATGCGCACCTGTGCTATTTAGTTATTTTGTTGAAATTTTATAGCCTACTATTTTTTACCTGTAGTGAGTAATTTCTTTTTTTTTTTTTTTTTTTTTTTTTTTTTTTTACAGAATTGTATCGACCAAATAATTTCCAATTAACAGGTTACTAAAACCATCAGGACCATGTTTGAATATTTGAATGTCTGTTCCTACATTACTGCAGATTCTAATCATTATTGCTGGAGATTGCAAATGATACATAGCGTATAAAATGCATGAGATGTAAGATAATGCTGTTTGGCCTGTGTATACCCTGGTGGTTCCCGTTGCACCTTATTGCATGGTTGCTTTTTTCATGCTTGTTACTAAATGTCCAGCTATTGGGTTTTTAAACAATACTCTGTGGATTACTGATATTAAGGCTGTCTGTCAGACACCTTGCACCCAACAAAGAGTTACATGTATTGCCATGCGTTCCTTTCACTGGGCTTTGTGATAGGAGTGTAGTCTACTGCTAACAAAGGAAAATTCAGCACAGTAACTATGGGATACCAGAGTCACGGCGTCACGGCTCAGAGGCAGCTACAGATGAGAGTCCCTCATTCTGTCGCCTGCTCCACCACAAGCTTCCAAACTTTATTTATTCACTGTGCGTAAACAGTTTTTTCATTGTCAATAATTAATTTCCCACTTGTGCTCATATTTTGACTGTGTGCCAGCTCTTTCTCCTCCTGTTTGGCTTGGTATTGTTAATCATACTGCCTTGTTGGACCAGTCAGGCTATCCACTTAACCACTAATTCCATCCTTTAATTCTTCATCTCCTCCCCTCCTAAGTTAACAGCTAGCTGGAGGGTCCGTCCATTACACCCAAACACACAACTATCCCTTTTTATTTATTTCACTCACATGGATGAGATACTTAAAGATGTAATTGGCACCTTTTTGACTTTTATGACACCCATTTAAGATGCATTTGTCAGCCCACAAACTACTCAGAGCTGCGAGGAGAGCTTCTATGCCTTACAGACGTCTGTGTGCCTAATTACATTCCTACAGCAACTGATTCATTCTCTGTAATCAGGGCTCACTAGCTATAATAAATCAAGGAATTGGCAAGCCATATTTTCTCGCACCTTTGGACCAGGTCTAAGTGCAGACAAGGGAGAACCAGTTTTGTTATTAAAGCATCTACTGGTTAAGCAGCAGCCAGATCCATATTGTGTTTGGTGTAACATGATGGACTTTTATTAGCATTTATCCAATATTTGCACCTTTTTATAAGACAATCTGCTGCTCACTGTTAATTACCACAGCTTATCATGACAGCACTGCAAAATTTGAATATTTGAGAAGTATTATTTTACCAGATATTCAGTATTCAGTAAGTTTCCGTATTTAAAAAAAAAAAAAAAAAAAAAAAAAAAAGCATTGTATCGTATCATTTAAATACATTATGCATTTTTGATAATTTGCAGATTGGTAAGGTATATTTGCAAGCACTGCAACAATACTGAACACTTTTTAGCATACAGAATGACATAGTTATTGTGTGTAAATTAAATAGTAAAAATATTTGCAAATAACGTGTAACACATTTTGTACAGTGAATAGTTTTCCTAAATGTAACCAGAATTAAAATAGCATAAAAAAATAATGTAAAATACATTATACACTTATTTTTTTACTATGATCTCAAATGATTATAATATGATAAATGAAATATACATTTTAAAATCATTATGAATTTCTTTGGTATATTTAGAGATCGAAATAATTGTACATCTTGATACCGTGATTTGTGAGTGGCTTGTGATCCGTATCTGTTCTAACGGGACACGCTTGAGCAGACAGGCTGTGTACATGAAGAGTGGAGTTACAGCAGCACCTCCACAGTGTGTCCTGCCCTGGTGTTTGGGGTCAATTATAGCTCATTAGAAACAGGGCGATCCTTTCCCCAGAGGGAGTCTTTCACTGACCCTGCAGATGCCTTGAAAGGAGCCATATAATAGGGCTATCACTTGACCAAAGTGTTGGACGACGCCCCTGTAATCAACAGCCTTGTTAGAAACTGCCATATAGGCCCCATATAGTACAGTAACAACATTTCTCTGTATATTTTAGGCTCTCTGTGTGTGTGTTTTTCACCATCTATAAAGTTTTATGATCCCGTATAATGCCCTTTTAGACACTGCTCTCCCAGCTTATATGATAGTTTACTCTTTGTGCCACTCCCAAGCCTGGTGAAATCGACACAGTGGGGTTAAGCATTCAACTTGGAATCTTTCTTAAAATTTGTACAAAAAATGTGTTTGAGCAAATTGTGCCACGAGTCCACTCATTGTGCAAATATTTTAAATCTATATTAAAAATATTTGCAGGAGGCAGTTTATAATGGAGAAGCAAAAGGCATTTTAAGATGCCCATCATTCATAATATTATCCATTTTGTAGTGTTGTAAGCAAGATTCTATTGAGGTCACAGTAGTATGAGTAGTAGAAAAACAACAACGCAACCATAAAAATACAACCCCCAGAATGCCTTTCACTTCTTGTGCACGCTGGACATCCCCCCTGTGTGCTGAGTGCTGCTTTTTAGAACAGTTTGCAGTGCCCTCCTGTGAAATTGTTGTTTTTTAATTACCTGTGTTTGGGACGCACTGTGCAAGATCCTAGATGCTGACGGCAAGGTTTCTGTGCAGGCTAACCAGTGTGCGTGTTTTGCTCACGATAGTAGGGCACTCCCCAGCGGCCTATAGTGCTTTGTGAATGCACTCACAAATCAAAACAGGAAAAAACTGCAGCTTTACTCTGTCAGTGCTTAAGCGTAGTTTTTGGTTAATTAAAGTCTTAGTAAAACATCCATTCCATGAACTTAATGTATCTAAAATGTTGCTGTTGTTTTCTTCCTAAAAGGGTAAAAATATATGTATTTTTAACCACTTCACTTGCATAAATAAAAGAGAACCTTAATGGTGAAACAAATCTAATGTTAGAAAGCCTAAGCTGGATAATATTGCTTCAGCTTGCTGGGATTTGGAGTGCTTGGCGAGGAGCGAGCTGAAGCTGGCCTGCTCCTCTGTAAGGAAGTATTGGGTTCTATGTCAACATGGCCCAGCCTGTCCCAAAAGAACACGGCGATGCATCATCTGTCATCTCCAGCACTGCTAACTCTTACCAGTGTGTTTAGCACCTATGGGAGAGAGATATTAGCATGTCTATAGCTGTACTGCATTAGCATAAAATTGAATTCCTCCCTTTCTCTTTTTTAAATAAATATTTTTTTCATCCATATAATGTGTATGATCCAAATATGATATAAAACTAGCTCTGATACTGTTTATGCTGCCAGGTGACTCTCACAGATTATTTTTATAGAGGTAGAAATATTAAATCAGGTGATCTGGCGCCAGTTGACTTTTGTGAAGGCATTTCCGCTGTGTGTTTGAATAGGAGTGCGTGGGTGTAGAGTGCGATGGGTGGGCCTAATCGCACACTCACGAGGATGTGTGTAGCAGCAGTTGGACGACAAAGCACTTTGCCGGGCGCTCTGGGGAGCCACAGAGGCGCAGGCGCGCTAATGCCCCTCACCACTTTAGGGGTAGACTGGTGGAGTGTAGGCTTGTGCTGGGAGGGGCAGTGGAGCAGGAAGGGGGACATGGATTTGCCTGGTGTGCTCACATTACACTGGATGATAACAGAGGGGTGCACAGCAACTCAAGCATGCAATTTGTTGGTAGCCACAATTTAACCTCATCTCCTAAAGCTGGCTGTTAGGCAGCCAGTGGGACATGTCAGTCAGTGGAGGAGGCTAATCAGAGAGAAAGCCCTTAGCACTAACACACCAGCTCCAAGTCTGTGGCCTTTCAGACTTATTTTCACAGCATGACAAAAAGAGAAGCAACCACAAACTATTAAATGTAATTTACAAATTAGATTTTGGCTTAATCAAAACATTATGGCACTGTGCACTTTCAACAACCATATACATAGATACATACCCAGCAAATGTTTTCGATGTTTGTGATTACAAATTACAGACCCTAAACATTCTGACTTTGTTGTGACCTGTAACATTAACCACATAGTTTTATTGCTCCAGTGTAACCTCTGCATCCCTCCCCTTGTTGAACCTATAGTCCACGCCTGTTCTAAAGGCAGCCCTGTGGAACCTGCATGAGAAATGGAGACTTACTGCTGACTTGCTGTATGCTGCTGGCCTCCAATGTGTATATGTGATCCTACTCAGGAATGTTTTTCCAACACGTAGCCTTTCGCAGATACACTAGAGAGGACTGGCATCATGGTGGCAAGTGCTACATTCAGACTGTTGTGTGCCCAGGGCTCCCTCTCACAGCCACTGCACACATTCTGCCTCTTTATGGGAATGTGCTGTTTGTCCACACATGCACCAGGTCGGACCCAAGTGTCAGTGTGTAGGTGGACACTGGAGTCATCCATATTTTCCTATTTTCTATGTACTGTATATTATTATTTATACAACCTTCCATACCATTTTCTTTTATAGATATAGATATAGATAGATATAGATTATAGATTTGTATAGATTTCAAATATTTAATTAAATTTGATGCATTTTAGTGTGGCATTACCATAACTATATACACATATATTTTACTATAAAAAAAAAGAGTTACCACATATTTCATTAGAAACTGTAGATATTTTTATTAATAGTAAGGTGTTTGTTTGTTGCACGATACAATTTCACCATAAAATATATATGCCTGGCTGACTTATACAATAATTAACCTAGTAACCATTTATTGTTGTGCATTAAGAATCAAACTACAGGAGATGTAAACAAGTGTTTTGCTGGTACAAATATAGGTAAAAAAAAAAAAAGAGAAAAGTGAGAGTATCAAACCCAGACCACATCAACATGCAAATAGCGGCATGCTAGGTGACAAATAATTTGCTGTAGTGACCCTGGAAATAGAGGCAAATTTGCACATTGATATAGTGATGATACATTTCCAATATACTTTGCAGTCCTATGGGAGATTAGCAGCCCAAACACTGGTGTCCATGCCCAAAGAGTGACAGAGATCTGTGCTTTTATCATTAAGTGTGACACTAAGCCGGTGCAAGCTTTGTCTTTGAATGGAGGGGCTGACGGAAACAGGGGCTCCTAATCCTTTTATTTGTGTCAGTCCCAGAAAGAGGGGAAGAATAGGTCCAGACTCTATGCCTCCACAGCCAAGTGAGCATGATCCCTTCTTATGTGGTCTCTGCACTCGAGCGGACGTGAACACCATTCCACACTCACAACCAGTGCATCTACAGTACAGTATGCATAAATATTTGGTCAAGCTTATACATATAAACTGCCAATATTATAGGCAAAATTAAAGCAATACATTAACAGTATGAGCGCGGAGATTTTTAAAGACATATTATCAAAATACAACTTGGATTAAATGAAATAAATGACAATGGATAACATAAAAAAATCACAATAGTTGATTTTAAATATGTTCCTTTTAAAGTTTTTCTGGTTCAGGTCCAGTGCTGCTTTTGTCCCTATGTATCTAGGACCTGAGTTCCTTTTGTGCGCACCCTTGTGGTATAATCCATCTCCAAGCAGGAGTCCCCCGAGGCACTTTATTTACTCATTCAACTATTTGGAAGTCTGTTAGCCTACAGATCAGATGCAGTGAGACCAATGTGATTACTTTAACCACCACTGCAGATTCCTCCCTATAGCAGCTTCTCTTCTTAGTCTTGGCTATAGTGGGCTCTGCAGGTGGGAGGGTAGGTCTGCTGGCTCATCCCACTCTACACTGGACAATATTTCATTTAAGGCCGATGGACAGTATGGAACACCCTATGCCCACGTGTACATTTTATGATATTTATCTTAAGCGTTACAAAGCTGTCAGCATAGCATTAAGATTCTATAAACATTACTCCACATGCTATCCCACAATAAGAACATGTTTTATTACAAACAATGAGATGAGCTTGGTTATCTGTCAACACAAATCTGAGGCTATTTACTTGGGCTAAACCACTTCCCCGTGTCAGGCCTCCTCTCCCGCAGCATGGCAAGGGAACATGCTGAAAGTCAGTTGCCGGAGAGCTTCTCATACCATCCCTAAAACTTACTGTTTAGAAGCAGCGACTGATTGGTGATGGCTGTCTGGGCAAAGAAAAATAAGCCTGTATGAAAACAGTGCATATTGGGTTACTATGCGGCCGCCTCACTCCCGTCCTCTCTGACCGGCCCCCCACAGCCAGCCAGCATGATTTGTGCATGAGGTCCCGTGACCCATGGAAGCTTCAAAAAGCAGCAAGGGGAAATATTTGGATGATCCTGATGGGGAGTGGAGACGTGGGAGGGGTGGGGGCGGTGTGGTGGGGCCTGGTGAGAGCACAGCTAACTGGTGTAAGCCGAGGCAGATGTGAGGATCTGCAGTGCAGTGTTGGTGATGACAGGGGAGTGTGTAGCCAGTGGACCAGTACTAGCTTTAACCCGCACCCAAGTGCCCCCCAGGTACCACACATCACCTACCCTGTGCTCTAAATGCCATAAAGAGACTGCACACAGAGCAGAGGAGTGAGCACAGGCATGTTATCTTCAGGTACATGCCATGAAACACATCATACCCCACCCTCTGGCTGCATACCCCGGCTCATCTCTCTGCGCCCTACACCTATGCCTCCAAAGTGCGTATTAATATATCCCAGAAAGCTGCACCAATATATCTTCTAGGGAAATTCCACGACGCTTGAATACTGCAAAATGATCTGATGTTCATGAAAAGGATGGATAAGGGGATAAAGCACAAACATTTTTCAAAGCATTTTTGGTGCTAGTGTGATTTCATAGTGCTCTCTGGGTAGACATATCTATTCGCTCGACTTTATAAGAAAAATGTTTTGCTGCCGGTTAGGCCTGAGTTGTTTGCACAATTCATCTAAATTTTCTTCTCAGGCCCATTATATAGTTTGATGCAGCATCGTGGTCTCATAGAACATTACTTATGCACAGAACATGCCTCCAGGGCCAGTTCAATTGAACAGAAATAGAGAGTAGACCAGGGCTGGATGCAAAGCCAAACTCAGCAGTTCAAATATAAAGCTGTGGTTGATGCTACTCCATCAGTCTTTGTCTTCAGTGCCTGTGGCGGCCTCCTCCTTTAGTCCAGTCCGTTGAGTGAGGGTCTGCTGGCTGAGCAGGCACCCCCGCAGGAGGCACTGTCACAGCCCCAGGCCTTAGCTCCAGACCTAAGCTTCAGACCTGAGCATCAGGCAGCAGCTCTGCTCTGAAACCCAAGCCCCACAGTGTGTGCTGGTCCCAGCTGGAGAGACTGCTGTGCACCTCCTCACAGCAGGCAGCCTGGGTCATCAGTGACCTCTGAACCTGTTTCTCTCAACTCCATTCTACATACTCCTAAATCATGTTAGTTATTGACCCACTGATCAAAAAGCCTTCTGAAGCTTTGTTGAAGAAATGGATTTTAGGAAGTAGTCTTGAGAGGCTTGCTGTCAAAAGGTCTAGACTATGTAAATGAATGATCCACTTGGTTTGCAATAATAACAATCACTGGCAATGTGTTATGTCTGAGTGCAGAGGTTTCATTTTTAATGTTGGCTTGCAAAGTAACTGGAGCAAACATGATTTGAGAAAATGTCCTATAATTATTTGCATGGCTTTCTGCCTATAGCTAAGTGTACCTTCTTATAGCATGCAATTCAGTAGAGACTAACTTTGACTTACTGTAATAATGTCTTTCATTTCTAGTTTTGAATAAGTTGCTTTGTTTACTCTACTTTGGTGCCCTCTTTCACCCCCATGTGGACTGTCTGCCCCCTATTATGCCAAGCTGCAGTTTGTGGATGCTTCTCTTGGTCACATTGCTCCAGAGGCAGAACACGGTGCGTGCCACTCAAACCACCAGCCGAACCCCCTTCTATCATCAATGCACTCCCCTAGCTCCCTGCTCCTTCTCTGGGGCTCTGGGCCGGGGCTGTGGCCTGTGGATGAGTGCTACATCCTGGCTGTCAGCACAGGGGTTAGCTGGGGATTGGCCTGTGGTGGAAGCGCTGTATCGTGGCCCTGTCTGTCAGCTCCTGGTTGCACTTCCTCCAGACCCAGGCAGCAGTCAGTGGCACAGGCGCACTCAGATATGTGCTTTGGAAATGAAAGGATTAACCTCAGAATAGGCATATTCATATCCACGCCAATGAAAAGGGCTCTTGAAAACCCTTAAGTGCTCGACTGTTGTGTTTTTAAACAGACCGCGAAAGCTTTGACAGACGGATTCACGTTTCATCCACGATTCAATTTCAGCTGCTTTTAACTGTCATTCTCTCACTTCCGAAGTATGGTCGCTCACCCGCAGCATATTTGCATACAGTTACATGGCCTTTTTGTGAGTCACACTTATGTTTCCATCAGTTAGACTGAATGCTTGCCAAATGCCACTTACTAAATGTTGATACTAGTACTTCTCTTTACTTAAGCACAAGAAAGTTTACTTTCTGGGCATTTTGAAATCATGATTTTTTTTTTAAGTGCGTAATATAGCATTTACAGATATCCATAGTGTTTTATACATCTTAAAATTAGCACTTTTTGGACAAAAGAGTTAAAGCAGATGTAGAGTCTGTAACAGTAGCAATAGTAGCATTAGCAGCAACACTTATTAAAGTAGCAGTAGTAATGAGGATGGTAAATTTGGTAAATATTTTTTACATTTCATTGGATGCTCAGAAATGCAGAGATCAAGCTTTTCTCACCCATCATTTTGTATTACAGTGGTGCAGTCAGTTAAGCTTTTGCCCAACAACAAAACAAAACTCCTGATGGTGATGTGCCATAGACGCAGGTAAACACATGCTGAACCACATCTGCAGTGCACATGGCCACAGACAGACCTACATATGTTGGGGGATCTGCCACGATAATCACATTAATTGCTGCATCTCTGCTTGGAAACATCACACGCTCACATGAGGAGCCATACCCGACATTCGGCAGGAGCCAGAGAACAGGCGCGGGGTCGGTAGGGTCACAGCAGGCTCTGGCATCAGCATCTCTTTATGGCTTACATGAACTGAAAATTATGGCAGTACTTTCAGCCTTCCTCAGACTGTCAAGAAGGTATTTAACATGAAAAAGCTGTATTTGACACCGCAAGCTTTTTCACAACGTAAACACAAAGCGCAGTGTTGCTTGGCTGAATCCTCATCCTTCTCCAAGTCAGCAAAACATGCATAGCCTTTTGTTAAATATGATTAACCATAATCTTCAGTGGCATTTGCCAAGCTGGGCAAAGGCCTCGTGCCTTGGTGCCCGCTGTATGTTTTTCTAATTGCCCACAAGTATGTCCATGCAAGGAGCTGTCTACACATGAGCTACCATTCAGCATTATATTATAGGTTTTTAGCGTCACCACATTGTTTACTTAGTAGACTGGCGCTGTGCTTGTTGATGATAAAAAATATATAGTCTAAATGTGCTTTGTGGAGAAATTAGAACATATGCAAATACTGTATATACAAATCTATACTCTTAAGGTGTACTTCTCAAAAAGGAAATATATCCATGGGTGTCAGAATGATTTAAAAATATGACCATTGCCAGAGCTATAAACACTTTAAAACAATATATTATAAATAAGAATGGGAAAAAGGCCTCAAAACTGTGCATATAAAAGGAAGCTGAAACCCATGAAAGTTTCAGATGACCAGTGTACATTTAAACACAGAGTAAAAAGCATTGAACAATTTACAGTTGGTCATAAGTTAAAATATTCTTTGTGGCAATCCCAGCCCCATACGCATCATATTAGTCCAAAGTAACTCCTCAGCCTCAAGTATAACACTGATAATCTAGTTAAAATTATTGACTTACTCTATTTTCATTGTTATGGCTTTTACGTGTAATCCCCACTTTGTAGGCACTTAGAAAACCATGATTTAACCCTGAACATGTCATCTGAACCTCTGCTGTGCCCCTGACACATTCTAGTGTTAATAAGCTTTGACACACCTAAACAGCCCGCCCCTCTCCGAGCTCATGTTGAGTGGAGCGCTGGTTCGACGTCCCGGGGCAGCCTGTGGTTCTGGAGCCAGAGCCAGAGTCATGCCCTGCCGTCCCGCTGAGATGACAGGAAGATAAGAAAGAGCAGTGGCCTCTCCGCACAAAAACATCCCACTAGGAGCTCACCTAACCCAGGGCAGCAGAAGAAACTCACGTCAGGATCTATCTTTAGGGAAAGGAATACAATGGAAACGGTGTATGGCTACATCAAAATAAGCATTCCTTAAATGTCACTATCCAAAGAAGACTGCAGTGTCCAAAAGGAGGACTAGTGACTAACGTATCAGTCAAGTCATTAGAAAATGTGAGTTTTGTATTTTAGGTTAATGTAAGAAAAAAAAAAAAAAAAACAGGCAAAAAAGCAAGGTGCCAATAGTATTTCCAAAGAATAATATCTCATAATAAGGTCACCAAAAAATAATCCTCATTGTATTTTTAGCACTACTTATGTAATCAATACAAACAGACATAATGTAACCACTGTTGTACTGAATTAAAGTATACTATACCTATTATGTTATGAAAAAGCAGATCATTATCTATTAGAAGAGAACAACATTGTATCAGTGAATGAATGAATGAATTTATTCATAAGGGACTACTTCTGCTACTACTACTACTACTTCATAGACTGCCATAATATCTCACTTGTTAATCATTGATACGGGAACATTTAATACAAGATCACATAATTGTATGAGTCTAAGTACTAGCCGCATCAGAACTGAGATGGGAAAAAAATTGAATATATTTCAATTTAATAATCTGGTAACATACATTTATACCCACACCTGCACCAGTTTTTAATGTTTTTATTGGTCTTATGTTCTTTTGTTTGTATTTTTTCTGTATTTGAACAGGGCACCTATGACGAGGAGAGTCTTGAGTGCTCTCATTGGGCTCCCCCTGTATAAATAAAGATAAATAAAATTAAAAAATAAAAATTACTCAAGTATACATAGTTTAAAAAGTACAATGTATTTGCAAAAACTTGTAACTATACTTGCGGTCTGGTTCTTCTCAGCACACACATCAAATCAGTGAAAGTGCAGCATCACAAACCCCTATCAAATTTCTGTATCAACAACATGCATCTCTATGTCACAACTTTGGCTTATAGTGACATAACTTTTCCAAACCGAGAGCCGCAGAAATGTAAGTGCGGACGGGGGGCTGTGCAGACTTGGCAGACGCTCTACCCCACAGTTATGACTAAAAGAAAACCGCTTATAGCTTGCAATATTTGAGAAGTGAAAAGGTAGCCATTTCTCCTAGACGACGCGTAATGAGGAGACTGTAGGGAAGAAGAAACTTTTTTCTGTCTCTCTCAATGTGCCGCTAACTGAGGGATCAGGAGCATAAAAAGAGATTTACACCCCCGGCTCTTAAACAGTTTTCTTTTGCTCAACGGTTCGTCTTTTTACAGATATTTCAAGGAAGCAATAAAGCGTGCTGACAAGCGTTCCAGTGGCTTTGAGACATCCCTCATGGGCCACAGCACTGCTCCATCACTTCTATGGTACATCGGCTCACCAACATTATTTCTACTCCAGTCATTCTGCCTCTGCATGTAACCTTATGTGGATATGGGGAAAATATGTGCTTCTCAAATTGTGGTACATGTAGCACTATAAAAATACTGTTTTGATTTTGTTGATAGACGCCCTGCTTTGGTATTTGTGGTCATTTAGTGGTAGAAACATGCCTGTAGCTCAAAGGTTGGTGTGCTCTTGGGCAAGACAATTCATCTTTCCTTTATCAATGTGCTCGTAAGTCATAAACTCCTCGTCATTCAGGTGGGATTATTGTTACTACATAAGTCCTTGATATCGAAATGCTGGTTATGTTCTGCTGATGCCATGGTTTGGTTTAGTTTAATAGTTAATTACAATATTTAAAGCTAGATTTTTTTTTTAAGCATTTCTCATTTTTAAAGGATGATACTGAAAACACTGGTGCGATTCACTGTGATTTTTAAAAGAGTGACTAGTCCTAAACAGAATGCATCTTGTATTAGCAGACTCCGTATTCAGTTATGAGTGGTGCCTTGAGGTTTAGGTACCCAAACGGTTTTCCCTCAGGTTCTTTTGAAGCTGTCTGCCTCGTTCAAAGGAGGCCCTGCACAGTGTAAGATGTCATACTCCAACTGTGCTGACCAACATGCACTGAGGGCCTCCATGTGCCCATAACATTTAATGGCACTTTGGCAAACTCCAATGGAAACTCTTACTTTACCGTCACAATCATATTTCACTACCTTCTGTGTGTTTTTTGTTTACCATTGTGCACTCTTTTATGTTTTAGTCCAATCCAAAATGCAGTTCTGGTTTATTTTAGTTCTGGTGTAAGTAGGTTTGGATTTGGCTCATTCATAAAAAATATAAATTAAAAAATATAAAAATATATATTAGAGGTCACCATATAAGCACAATTATATTATTTAACAGTGCTTTCCATACTGTGTCGTAAACAAATGGTCTCTAGATAATTTCATCTATTTAAAGAAGCCTTCCTAATCTTCAACATCAAGAATACTATAAAAAATATTTACTAAAATCTATTTTCATTTAAAATTTGACATTTTGTTCTTGCATTTTGTTCACCCAACCCTGAAGGAACAGAGGTTATTAAGGGCACTGCAGTCTGATGGAAAACAGTGGAAAGAATAAGCTTTAATCTACTAATTATTCCGATTATGAGCAGGATAAATAAACCAGAGCGAAAGGGAACATTTGTGTTGAGTTGCTTGGCGCCCTGCAGCAGTGATAGTTTGGGAACATCACAGACATCTCTGGCAGGGCAGAAGGAGGAGGGGGCAGATCATGCCGCGGCACATTGCAGTCGGTATGGGAGTAGAAGAAGAAGAGGAACCATCTCAACCTGCTGCAGGTTGAACCAGCGCAGCTCTGCTTTGCATTAGTCACTCTGATCTCTAGTGATAAACAATTCCTGTGGTCGGCTCTGAAACAGCACTGGCAACAGTCGGGAGAGCGCGGGTGGCTTTTGTCTTTGTGCATATGTTGAGACTCGTGCGCTGCTTTGGTCTGGACTGATAATGTTGTTTTTCATTTTTATTTATGCATAAAGGATTTGATAAGATTGTCTTTTATGGATAAAGATGATATCACTTGGTATCTACTTACTGCTGTCAATACCAATAGAAACAGATACATGACATGCATAAATGGGCTTTTTCATTTTTCTTGTTGGTGTCAATTCAACAGTCTCCTAATGTGCAGCAGCTGATTTTGATTTTACGCCAGATGCCCTACCTGCCTCTATGGTTTCACCCTTTAAACTGGCAAAATCAGTAAATCAGTTTGATATTTTTGTTTGTGCATTTCCTTGTTTGGTTGCTAAAAGTCACCTGCTTTACATTTTATACCCAATGCCCTGTTTGTGTAAGGTTGGGAGAACAGAGTACATGCACATTTGAAAGTCAAAACTCCAGCTGGTAAATCTGTAGAGAATTATTATATACATTTTACATTTTAAGTATTTTATGTTCTCTTTGCCCCCACTGGTAACTGGCAATTTATCTTTGCCTGCACTTCCTCCCAAAGTCCTGGCAGCAAGCCTGGAGGTGATAAAAATGTCCTCAAGAGGTAGGTGTTTACGGTGAGCATCCAGAAGGTTAGCTGGATCAAAGCAGTGCTGAAAGGGCATTAGGAAAAACATAGCAATAATAAACAAGACAACCAGTTCAACATGACTCCCATTATGACATCTACAGATCATAGTTTTTATAGTTGTGAATAATGGGGCAGATACGGTAGTAGTGAAGACTTTTTGAGTTTTAGCCCGATAAACAAAACAAAAAAGTCATTCATCAAAGATATCGACTTTGTATTTTTATCCAGTCGTGTGAAAAGATTATTTTGATTAGGAATATGCGTAGAGCTGTAAGTAACACCCTGGCCTGAATCTTGTGCAGGTATGAGGGCTGCAGCTTTAAGTAGGAATTATGTCTGAAGTGCTGAAGGCGGAGATAAGCTCGTCTTTTCCTTCAAAATCAATGAGGTGTCTGGACATTGCCAAATGTGCACCTGACCTGTAAACCTGATCCCAACCACTCTTTATGAGAGTCGCCTACATACCAGCTTATATCCACCAAGATATTCTTTTCTTATCCCTGATATTTACCCTGTGTTTTATTGTTAGGTTTCAGATAACTCTTATTCCAACATTAAGGGATTTTTACAAACATATCCTATAATGTGACTTGTTGTTTAGCAGCTGTAATTCCAACTGAACAAATATTATCTGCAACAAATGAAGAAATTAGAGCAGCAAAAAGGAAAGTGATTAGGCGGCTGCTGGAGAAGGCGTGTGGGAGAAACATTCCTGCTGTTCGGTATGTTAATTCACAGCTCCAGGGCTTAGGCCAGCCGGGTGCTTTTTTCACATTTCTCTGTGCGTCTCCCATCAGGTGAACTTATGGCCTTTCAGCCCTTTTATTTATTAGACAATCCCTCACTTGTAAAGGATGATAAAGTTGACATGTAACAGGCAGTTGCAGCTTTGGTGCTTAAAGAACAGCACTTTGTTGAACGCTCCAACAAATTTGAGCTTTAAATTTGATGACACTGACATGCCAAAGGAGTACGCTCTTTGGACGAATGCCAGCAGTAAAAAGAGAGCAAACCAGAATGTTATGGCTGCAGGACCAGATTAGTGTTTCATACATTTCACCTATTTCTTTGGAAGGAAAATGTTCCAGTTTTTGTTCTTTGGGAGAAACAGCGGCTTACATCCACAAAGGTCAGTTGCTGTTATGACAGAAGTGAGAGTGGTGCTTTGACCCTGTGCACACACACATAGCGGCTGGTCAGCTTGTCAGTCAGGTTGGGTGGTTTTTTAATCATTTCATCTTTGCTGTGGGGCTCTCCTGAGACCCCTGCAACGTTTAGCAGTCTGCGATGTGGACCCCGGGGCTGGTCTAAGCCCGTCCTGGATGTGAGCTGCCATTATTAGCTCTGCTCTCCAGAGCTGGGCTCATCTCCCCCCCGAGAGGAGCAGAGAAATGAAGCGTTGGCTGGGCGCGGCAGCAGCGGGCCAATAGGCCGACATGGAACAGTAATTACTCCATTGATATTCCACACACAATAACACTGTCATCTCTCATTTGCATAACCCCGCTCGCCTCAGCACAACAGATGAAGCCTGGGATCCTGTCAAAGGCTGCAGGAGTACACAGCTCCACCTGCCTGTAGGTGACACCATTCTTTCAGACAGATGTGATAAACACTATAATGATGATGAAGTTTCCCCTCAGATGTCCTGTGAATGTAGAGAGCTACACCTAGAAATGTGCTCATATTTGAGTGTTGTATGATTGTACCAGCAGGCGTGAGGGTGGTGCCCTGTCCCAGTCCTTGGTTAATGGCCATTGGTCATAGGCTGTCTCGCCTTTATTTCTTTTGCTCTGCTGCTGTGTCCTCCCAGGTCTCCCACTGGAGCAGCACCCTCAGGCACCACATCATTTATTGCTGTCAGGACTCGCAGGGAGAGGAGGAGGAGGCGGGGTGGGGGGGTACAGGAGGATGTGCTGCAGAGAAGCCAGTGCTGCCGATGGGGAGAGAGAGGCATGCTCCACTGTCAAATCTCAGCCCTTGAATATTTAATGGAGCCTGGAGTGTTTATTTAGTTAGCCTGTCGATTTTTACCGCTCTGTCAATAGCGACTCCTGTGTAGCCTGCTGATGATCTTTAGTGTCTCTTCCCCCAGGAGAGGCCAGCCACTAAATGCAATTATGGATTTTCCTGCACCGCAATGTGTTTGATATTTTTACTGATCTAATTTGCAATCTGGTAGTTTATTGTTTGGCATTTTAGTGGCGCTCAAGTGGCGAGGCAAATTTGATTTCCCCTCATAATTCTTTATAACTTCATTAATGCTGTTAGCACATTGGCACAGATCTTAAATAAAGCTTGAGAATCATCGCATGGATGAATGCATTCCTCATTTTATTGTCTCCATGCCCCATTCTTTTTACTGATTCTGGTTCTAATTAAAAATCATCTGTGTGGTGTACTGTCTTAGTGAAATATGAAATCATAATCGAATTTGAATGGCTCCTTTCTCAGAGCCATGCAGATCTAACCACAGTCCCAGATCCACGTCTGTTGTGGGCAGAGAGAGACAAAAACAACTTTCTCCAGTGGCACTGGGTCTCCTCAGACAGATGAGGCGTTTATCAACAGCCGACAATAGTAACGCGTGATTGGCTTAGAGAGGCACCTCGCTCACATGTTTGCGTGGAGCCCTAGGATTTCAGCATGATGACGAATGTGTTGGTTAGAGGGGCAGCATTAGCCGTAATGCTGTTAGCATGTAGCGCTGTGAGTGATGTGCTAGTTAGATGCCCAGCAGTAGAGCTAATGGTGTTAGCGTGTTGAGCCTTCAGAGGGATGCAATCGGTTAGGCTGTGATGGATGAGAGAGGATCTGCGGAGGCCTGCAGCCTCCTCATTCACCAGGCTGTCAGCTCCTTAAGTGGACTGTACAATTAGTGCTGAAATCAGAGATGGCTTCATTTGAGCACAACGGTGCATTCAAATAAAAAACATGTCTGATCCACATATGTGTGAGTGAACAGTGGTCCGTAAAGAGGAGAGCTGTGACAATATTTCAATACATCCTGAGACTTTTTGAGTGATATTAATATCACAAACTGATATGTTGGTCTGAATAATATACTGTGTAGTTCATATTTAACTTAATTAAACTAATTATAGACAGCACTATTATTTTGTGGCTTATAAATAAAAGTGAAAGGATGTATTTATATTTTTAGGAAAGGCAGAAGTGTACACATATTTCCTTCCTTTTCTTTCCCATGGTTGGATATGTCTTGTTCTTCTGGTTAAAATTTTTGTTTAGCTGTCATTCATTTATTTTGAACTTTGTTAAGTGTATGTTGAGTACAGTTTTACAACTTTTACATTTCTCTCCTGTCAGATCTCTTTCTTTGTCCCTGACAGCACAGCATCCATCTCTAATCGAGGTCTGTCGTCACATCACCTTTAGCTTGTTCTCTCTCTATTCTGTCTCTTTCTCCCCCCCGCCCCCCTTTCTCTTCCTACTCCTCTCTCTCGGTTCAGGCCCCTCAGCCCAGCCCTCATGATCCCTGCATGTCTTAGATATGTGCACTGTGCAGCTGGGCTTCTTCCCTCAGAGTGTGTTAGATTTATGTCTCTTATCAGCTGAGATGAGAGAGGGCTGAGCACGGGGAGGATTTCTCTCCAAGCAGGAAGTGTCATTTCTGTATAATAGTTTGTGATTCATCTGTGCACCTTTGACTAAATAATGAGGGATGACAATTAGAACTATGGTCATGGGAGTATAGGAATCACAGGGCTAAGATTCCCCTTTGGCAGAGTCAGGCCTGTCTGCTCCCAGCAAACTGGATCCAGATGTGGAGGTTTGGACTGCCATGTTGACTGCTGCCACTAACACAACAGGGTATTTTTGCCCACCAGTCAATCAGATGTTAGCTCTATGACAGCAGCAAGTAGAGGGAGAAATTAAAGAATGAGCTCCTTGGCTTCAAACTATCGTTCGATGTCTTGCTGGTAAAATGTGGATTGATTTGTTGCTATTGTAAAGTTTCAAAATGGTGGGTCAATAAAGTTTGTCTAAGTCTAAATACAAGGTATCATACATTTAACACTTTAACTCTTTAAATGTTGTATGTTTTATTAAATTTACTCTTTTTGACTTGCAATATTTAACTTTATGCCTGATGCCGTCCCTGACACAACCGTTGGCATTTTACCAGAACACATAATTTATGATTATGTAACTTTATTTTACAAAAGAAAATAGTTACTTTCGAAAAGTGCCATAGTTATTTTCACATCAGATTTTGGCATTTCAACCAAACAAAAACACATCCTTTTTCTGCAGTATTGGAAAATGAAGGCTGCAGCCCTGTCGGGGGGCCATTGTCACTCAACACAGTGTCTGAATCAATGGCAGAAAAGGCCAGCAGCCGCGGCTCCACCAGCACATTATTGATATGTTTAACAAATTAGCCCTGATGACGGCAGGTGTGATTGTGCTCCGTGCCCGGGGGTCAGCTCGTCATATGGCCCGCTAACAGACACGATATTGGCCCACTCCGTCCTGATCTCTCCATTCCCACACAATGGCATTAGGGGCACCCCAGGGAAATAAAGAGTCCCTCTCCCCTATTCCCAATGCTCTTCAAATTAACTCCCCAGAAGGTTAAGCTCTGTGATTCATAATTATTCAAGCCCTCCACCACTGCACCCACACCATCCCACTTCTCCTGTCTTCTCCCTGCCACTTCTCTTGAGTGGCACTTGGCTTTTTTTCCATTTCTGCGGGAAAAGCCCAAGAATTAGATTAGCTAAGGCTGACCTGTGAGCATGGAGCAGATGACGGGTGCAGGATTGGACTTGATCCCTGCCTGTCTAGCTGTCTTTCTATTGAATCTAGCTGTCTTCTTGTGCATTATTACTTGCCTGGCCTCCCTATGGATGAGACATTTTAGGCCTGTTCTGCAATTGCATATATGGCTCTCGGAGGAGCGGCCAGTGTCAGGAGTACATCTTACTTGCATGGACACGGTTTGAGTGATGCACGCGACTATTGGCCTTCAGTTTTCCCTCTGTGGATGTGCAGGTCTCCGGGCTGGAATCAATTCAACACACTCATTAAGCCAGTGCCAGAGCAGTACACAAAAATATAGCAGCAGTATAAGCAAAGGTACAACAAAAGAGAAGAGAAGAGAGTGTTCACGTGGTAAATTCAGAGCTGTCTAAAGTCATGGTATCTTTGGTAAGATCTAGCAAGGAATGTTGGAAGAGAGAATTTTTTTTATCCTCTGTAGCAGCGATGGTGCTTACAAGTTGCATTCATTTTCTTTTGCTCACATGCTTGGCCTATACTGTTACTGTAAGGCATAACCAGTTTTGTTCTCAACTATAGGCTAGTTTTTGATTAGTTTATTTCACATCTAAAAATGATGATGTACGATTGTTGCATATTTGGTCACTGAATATCCAGTTGTCATGTGAAATTTATACTTAAATGGCCCATATTACACTATTTTCTGATCTGTGTTATAATGTTGTTTCCTTATAAAAACATACCTGGAGTTTTGTTTTGTTTCATTCATACATGTTGAACACACAGACCCTGCATTTAGAGTTCTTTTCTCAAAATGAAAACGCTCTGTTCCACCTTGTGATGTCATGTATGTGGAAACACAGGAAGTGCTCCACTGTTTTTAAACTCCATACACCTTTACTAGAATCATTTGGATGGTTTCAGTGCTGGAATTGCAATCTCCACTGAACTAAAGGTAAAAGGTAGCTGTCCACTCCAAAACTACCAGTATATGACAGGGAAACAGAGCATTTTGAGCTTTAGAGATGCAGACAAACCAAAAATAAAGGATTATTCAAACATGTGTGAATGAAACAAAACACAAGTCCAGGTATGTTTTTGATGAGGTAACAATACCATAACATGACTCAATCTTGCGTAATATAGGACCTTTAAGTGTAACATATGTTTAAACCTATACAGAAATTATCTTATTCTTAGATTTGTTATTGCATGCCCAGTGCAATAGCCCCATATAGTCACAATACTAAACCAGCCTAGTGTTTAAAGTAGCTATAGTTCACAGTGGAGAAAACTTGCCTCAGAAGTCAATTGGTCTTCTCCGGAGGCCTAGGTAATGTAATGAGGGACCACTCGGACTGAAGGCACAGGCCCCCTTCCCTACAATCACATAATTAATCTCCTGATTCTACCACTCACCGCGTCATGACAGATATGGTTGTGCTCGCTGCATAATGGTGTGGTCCTGTGTACGCCTCTGATTTGGAAAACGGTTATAAAGCCCTTACTTTAAAGCCTATGGTGGGCTACGTTCAAAACAACACTCCCTTTGGGCCCTATTAGAAGACGAAGAGAAACAGCAACCAAAGAAGGTAGCCTAATAATATGTCGGCAATTTAGATAATGACTGCGAGTGAGATAAACTGAACTGAGTATTACAGGTAATTGGATCTGGGCTGTGTTGGCTACCTAAGCATCTACTCCTGTATTGTTTTGTATTGTAAGCGAGTTCTCATACAAAAGCTGGACAAGATGCACTGTCACCGATAAGCATTGTGAGCAACTATAGCTGCACTGATTTGGTGTATATTAGCAGACACAGCTATACAGAGTCAGCAAATAAAAAAAAAAAATGGCTTACAATTATGAAACATGATCAATCTCAATTCAAAGAAAACTTGCAAAAACACAGAAGTTTTTTTTTATACTATAGGTTCCTAACGTCTGTTTAGTCTTAGAATGACAAATCTAACACCAGGGGCTGTCACAAGGATTTTCCCCCGCTGAGGTGAGTCTTAGAAAAGTTGTATCTATAATAGGTGTTGTCAAGTGTGGAAGATGGTGTAGCAGGTTCAGAGGAGCATCCCTGCGGTGCGTTTAGGGACTGGTAGTAGTGGTAGTAGGTTATATCACCCAGGCTTTTAAAGAGATTACCTGGGTGTTGTAAGGAGCAGCTCTGCACCCAAAGGCCCACCAGCCCATTACTAATCCTGCAGGGGGCGCTCTCAACATCCATTAATAATCTGATGATGAATCACTCCTTTAATTGGGCCGTTAAAGCCTAATCCCAAACCCCATCTTCTCCAACTCTTCTCCTAATGGCTTTGCTAGTTTGTTCCATACAGTAATCATGTTTTTAATTGATTAAGTTTTTAGCGCCTTGTTTTATGAAAGGATAAAAATGAATCATGGATAATGGGATGTCTTCGTAATGAGGCGTTTCTTTATTTCCAGTAGCGAATATGGAGTCTTTGTTTAGACATATGCTTCACAGAGTCTTTTAAGGCTACACTCAGGGTCAGATTTCTCACACTTTTAATTAGATGACGGATGGCCTAATTAAATCAAATTCATTATCGTCAGTTCTAGAAATCAAGAAGCTCTATTGGAAATAAGGTTAGGCTCCTCCTCATCCATCATGCCCTAACTAACCAATTTACGGCCAGCCTTTTGCATGAGGCATTATTACCTTGTCATAAGCGGTTACCTTTAAAATCCCTGAATCAAGCCGCAATATGCTAAGCTTTTATCCCATTAGCTGGTGCTACTGTGTCAGCCTCTTTCTGCCTAAGATAAAGTAGGCCCAGAATAATTCTATTAGCTGCATAGGGCCGAGACAGTGCAAACGACTGCTATTTAAAGCTGCTTGATAATTCGGTATAATTAAGACGTATTCCACAGCTTCTCACACAGAAGTGGAATCAAGGGCTTTTATTCTGGTAAAACAATGAAATAGAGAACCAACAGCCCATCGTGTAAAAAAATGTTAAGGGAATTGGAAGCTAAATGCAAATCAGCTATTATTAACACAGGATCTAACAATATATGATGCTGTAATATTTGCTGTATTTTCTGTTCACTGCATTGGGTCACAGTGTGTCATTCCTGCAGCTGCGAATCACACTTTGTCTTTTATGAAGCAAACAAAAAGCAGCCATTATTATTCAAACTCAACTGGTCCATCCCAGCTAATGACGCCGTCATAATGGAAGCATCCATCTCATATCCAATATTATTGATACAAGTGATAACAAGTGTGCCTCTGTTAAAGTGTATTTTCTGGGTATTTATTAATGGCTCATTAGAGTAGACTCGGGCTGTAAACAGCATGGTGAAAATGCAAAATAGCAGTTGCACAAAATTTACAACAGTGAACCATAGGGCCACAAGCCCTCTCCATGCCCCATGGTGCAGGAGCCATATTCTGCGACACATGAGGCCTGTCCCTGATCTGTGTTGGAAAGTGAATTAGAGAGCTCCGGTCTAAAGGCGTGATGGCAATGGGCTGAGAGCGGTGATTTGTTGGCAGTGTATATTACAGCCCACGGTCAGAGAGGGAGGGATAGGACAGGGGCCCTTATCAGTCAGTGTTTACTCACAGTAAATTGAGTTGAAATAATAGTCTTTCTCTGAGGCAGAACAATGAAGCAGGCTCCAGGCCGAAGCCCAGGCTGGAGCGGAGCTATAGCGCGACACTTCAAAATGAAAGGCTGTGCCTTGGGCCATGAGGAGGGACACTGTGGGGGGGCTTTATTGGGACGGGTACACCAGTGGCAGAGCAGACACCCCTGTGACAGGCGCCTGGGTAGGACCGGGAGAGGAGCAGTGATGAGCCCCCGGGCTCTGTCATTAGAATGATGGGCAGAGGAAGAGGACTGGCCCGAGGACACAAGCGACAGGTCCTGGTGGGACAGAGCACCACCTCTCTCTCCCTTGGGTGTCAGCAGGGCTGGTGGGACGTGTCAGTGTGTTAGCCCCCTGCTCCTACATATAACCTGCAGCTATGCTAAAGCTGCAGGAGTCTAACCTGAGAGGGAAGAGAGGGAGCAGAGCTGTAACGTAAGCTCCGCCTCTGCCATTGTCTCAGTGTGTGTGCTTCAGCTGCACCTCGCCTCGGCCGCTTCCCCTTCATTTATCATTGGGCTGCATAAAGTGCTGCCACAGCAGTATAGAAACAGCTGCTTTTGCAGACAGCCACAGAGAATGGGCGGCTCCTTACAACACAAAGACACTCGTGGCCCTAAAGAGAGTGTAAAATTGCTCAGTGAATGCAAGGCTTTTCTCCTCGCTGAGAGGGCTGACCGTGGGTGTCACTACGGCGGAGACATTGTCATCACATCTGAAGACAAATAAGGATCCATATCGGCTGCATCATGTGTACAATGAACAGCAGAGGCACCGGTGCCTTTGTGCTTGTTCAGGGCAAAATCTGCGTAACTACAGCTGCTGCAGTCACACTCTCTGGAGAGTTGATATCAGGCTACTTAAAGCAGCCTTATATGTATGAGTCACCACCTGTATCCATCAGGCCAATGTCTGCTTATTGAATCTAAACAAACCTTGCAGTTGCTCAGTTAGGGTCATAATGGTGCCACCAAAGGCCGGGTGACAGTGCGGAGGAGGAGGAATGCCGGGGGCTGTGTGCAGCGTCGGTTGGTGTGTGGAGAAAGCAGACGTGCCGTGCCATGCTCTGCCATACAACCTCAGGGCTGCTCTTGGGGAAGGCAGAATTTAGTCAAACCAGTTCTCTTCCAGCTGGAGACTTGAGCTTCTGCACTCCGCCAAGCACATGACAGAGAAATACTCACCGACTGTTTGTGTGGGAAAAAGAACAGAGGCGCTACAAGGGCATCAGACGACAACCACTCTGCCAGACCTCCCCGGGCTAAAGGCATACTTGAATACTTGAAGAACAAAATAGTTTCACAGTAACATTAGGAGCTCAGGATGAAGACAGAATTTCCCTTTCAAGATTGAGCGCACAAACAATGACACACACATGGCAGGTCACAGCAAGAAGCAGAAAGACAATTAATGTACTGTTCTTGATTTTATCATGTCTGGAATTTACACATAGGATGCATAAACACGATCAAATGTTTTGGTTTGATACAGATCATTTTGTTGCTTAGTAAAATTTTCCGAACAAATGAAAATTAATTATTCAGATGCAACAACAATACAAGATATAGTTCCCCATGAAATGCAGGTTTCTATCTACACTCTGGACAGTTAGAAGTTTTGAAGAAAAAAAAAAAAAAGCCACATCAAACACAAACAAATGTTGAGAAAGTATTGAGGAGCAATTATATATGGATAACACAATTTAAACAAAAATGTCAAACAGAACCATTTAAAGGGACAGTAAAGTCATGATATTTAAATAGCTTTTTTTTTTTAAATTTAATTATTATTTGATTTTTATAGACTTTAGAATTCAACTGATTTAAACTGATCATTTTTATATTTTTGTTTGTGTAATTTAAATGTATATATATTTACACACTTTTATTGCCTTATTATGTTTCTAAGATATGCATGAAAAGACAGATTTTATTTTTCATTGGACTTTATATTTTGCATAGACCACACATATTTGTCACTTTCTGCCTTACACTTCCTATGAGTTTTAAAATAAAACTCACATAAACTGTAAATATATGCACAGATATAGTGACAATGCCGAGTGTCCTCTTCCCTCTGCGCGTCGCTGCCTTGTACATGTTGGTGGTCTCAGCGGTGCAGATCTGGGCTCTTTAGTGAAAGCAGCAGGTTCTTGGTTTGCTCTGTGGTGAGTGTGCGCCCCTCTGTCTGTCTGACACATTCCTGCGCTGCTCTGGCTCCTAACTACCAGCTCGTTGCCATTGGTTACAGCCATACATCCTACGCCAAGCCAGCCTTTCTCGCTCGCGGTAGACATATTTGTTTGGCTAGTGTATCCGCAACACAAAAAAATCACAGCTTTTTAGCATAACGCCTGCTAATCTTGGGATTTGGCCCTTTGAAAGGGTCCTGTTGATGAGAAATTCAAATATATTGTCTGAATGCTAATCTTGATGTTAATCCCATGGCCTCTAGCTCTTAAAGCATCCTGTCTTTCAATAATAGTGTTTGTTTTTCATTGGCGTTCTCCTTTTTCATTTTGACTAGCGCCTCCCCCAGTTATCTTCTTAATCTCGAGTATTCCCAGTTGAATATTAGAGCCGTGGACTCATCTTTTTGAGTGGATGACACTTTGAGCGCATTGATGATTCAGATGGCCCTGGAGAAATGAATTATTATTATTATTGCTCAGTCTGATGAGGACTTTAATTCAGCCTTTGTGTGGAAGTTGCCCAGGGACCAATGCCTGATATCGATTCGGCTTAATTGGTTTAATCTGCCACCGTCTTTCAAATTAACGCCACACTTTATCTAAACTTGTGCCTGTTTTAACTTTTTTGGTGTGTAATTTTGTCCAGGTTTTTCATGCGAATGCCACTTATTAGGATGCATATTTATTCTATTTCCAGCATCCTTCTCATTCCACTCCCTTCTTCAATTTCCTGAGTTTTAGTGTCTCGTGCTGCTCGGTGAGTCTTACAATATGCTTTAGACATTAGCAGACGAGTGGGTTGAAGATCATTTTTCTTTTCTTAAAATTGCCTTTTTGAAAATTATGACAGTCAGAGAAAATCATGTGCAATTGAAGATGGATGGGTTCATTGATCAAGCATAAATTGAGAAACTTGACAACAACATAGCTCTAATTGCATTAAATATATTATCATTTTAAAAATACTTTCTCTAATTTCATTCAGTTTTTTCAGCTTTTGATTTTCTCATCAACAGAGCAGTCGTGTCTCAGTCAGAACAGACAGACACAGGATCAGTGGGATCACACAAAGATGAATCCAGATCTCGTGAACACCGTCTAATTCCTGGTCATCTCACATTCTCTGGTCCAAACTCATTTTGAGCTTAGACTGAATCTTTGTTAAATAAACATGGCCCCTTCATGTGAGCAGCCTCTGCCACAGTGATCTGCAGATCATCTGTGCCTATTAAGACCAGAGCAAACACTTTACTAGAGACCAGTGCACTAAAGACAGGAGGATTGGAGGGGAGGGGAATTGTCTGTCTTTCTCCTTTTTTACAGATTAATCCAGTATCTGTGAGCCTGGGTAAACTCCTCAAGATGGCCGTGGTTTGGTGGAGGGTGGAAGGGTCAAGCTCGGCTGGCCCCTGCACAGAGCTGAGGAATTTTTCATTAGTGCACAGCTGGGTCACAAGTGGCTCCAAAGCCGTCTTAATATTGTGTAGGCCTCAGATTAGGGCCCAAAAGAAGGCTGCCATGCTCTGCTCCAGGCCCGCTCTTTGCATATTTGCAGACTTGTGCTTTTGAACACCTCATATTACTGTTTGTTTTATTTCTTACACCCAGAACCTTTGGGTCAATAGTAATTATAAAGCCGTCCAATCCAAATGTTGTCTTTTAACCATTTCACTACTGCATCTGTGAGAAAGATCTGTTTAGTTTCTCACATTAAAAAGTAACATATATATTTAAAATGTATCTAGCAGAATAAAGAAAAGTAAGCACTTGGTTGATATTGATCTGGTTGTTAAACAATATAAGTTATGTTTATGCTAAGAGAGTTTGTTTTTTCATGCTGATATGAAAAACTAGCTCCAGTCTGAAAAAAAGAGAATGTCTTACAATAAATGATCAAAATGAAATGAACTTGATGGATTTATGTAAGTTGTGTTTTGTCTTTTGAAGTTATATAGGCATCAGGGACATGACTCTCCTGGACACACATCGCTGTCATTAAAAATAAGTAGAAAAATAATTGTGGTAATTGTGTGGGCAGTTGTGTAACATGTGATAGCCATTAGACTTATTGTAGCCATCACTCTCCCGCTCTTCGATGCCTGTGAAGCCGCTCATCGACCGCTGCTGCCCCTAACTCACATCAGCTCAGAGCGAGCAAACAGAGACCAGTGAAGGGAATACTTAAAACATACTCATTATGAATGTGATATTTTTAGCAGGTGCTTCTGGCAGCGTTATGTTCTGTGGTTACTTCTGTTTTAGCGACACAGTTTGTCAAAGTTAAATTAATAAAAATTACATTGACATACAACAGAACAAAACATATTGGAGAATTATTGCCTATAGCATACTATATAGCATACTATATAACAGGCTTTATAGGGAAACAACAGGAAAGGCATTATATTTCCGGCCTAAACCTACTAAATAGACATTGTTTGTTTGTAGTTCTCAAACTAGGCTTAAATGCAATGTTGCAGTCATCTTCCATAGGCAGCAGCAGCAGCTGTCCAAACAGCATCCTGTGTGCCTGTCTGCTTACTCTTGTATTTGGATGTGTACTTAGCCTCCTCTGCACTGTCCTTTTTACCCCGACAGCTTTGTTCTACCTTTGTGGTGTATCAGGAGGATTATGTCCACATAGGGAAGCATTCAGTTTTTCACAAGTCACTCATTAACAGATACATTTAAAGGAAAACAATACAACTTCAGAATGGATTACAATTCTGTCACTTTTCTGTAATTGATGTTAACAAACCAAGTTTTTTTTAATAACTGGGTAAAATTTGTTTTTTATAATATCTTTATTTATAATCACACTTCACCAATCCACTGCACATGGGTGATTGTGTATCATAGAATTTTTCACTATGGAACAAATAACTTTCAAACAATTAACTACTATTGGGGAGTAATACATACTGTTGCCAGACATTTTTGACATTTTTGAGTCCTGTTCTAGAGTCATCACCACTGAGATTACCATGACCAAGGTCCTTGTTTCTATTTTTGTTTAGTTTTTTTTTTTTTTACAATAGAGATATACATACTTAACATTCCTGGACATGACGATCCCAAGGCCACCGACAATTAAGTGGACACATGTATTTTAACTGCAGTGGACATACGGGGCACACTGTTTTTGCCAGGCTGAGTTTACTAAGTGTCTCACATATGCAGTGTAAGGCAGGTGCATGCATTTGTGCATTGCCAAGTGCTATCATGTAGTCTTGTGTGTCCCTCGCGAGCTACAGTACGACCGGCGTAGCATGGGCGGGAAGGAAAACCCTGTGGCCAGTGATGAAGAAGGCACCTTTGGGCCATTAGCAGTGTGCACATCTCCCGTTAATGTGTTTTACTTTTACCTGCTGGGAGTTTAATTAAAAAACAAAGAGCCTCAATTTAAAGGCCATTATTATGCTAATGCAGTAAGCACGGCGTGGTGATTAAGCAGCTTTTAGGGCTGACTGGAGCTGGCCCTTGGGAGAGGAAGGATGGCACTTTTTATTTGGCTTCATTACTCTCCATGAATCTTTGCTCCGAAGAGAAACGCTGATACTATAAAACAAGGTCGGCCACTGAGCACATTTATGCAGACAGGATTATTATCAGAGGTGGAGAGAACATGGGAACTTAAGTAAAAGTACTGTTACATGGATCTACTACTTCAGTGTAATAGTATTGAAATCGCTCAGGTAGAATAAAAACAACTTATGTATTTCAATTTTTGTTTAGTCAGTGACGACCAAATTCTGGACCAAATGTTCGAATATACTGTTACATAAATATTAGAGCTGTACAAACATAGAGCTGTTCGACCAAGTAGTTCTGGAGAAAAAAAAAGTCAGGATCGATTTTTATCATATCCCTAACTTCTTCTTGTGTCTGGCAGAATGTACGTGTGATATATACAAGTTATTTTTAGCCAGCCTGGTGTGGACATTATCAAGTTTTCACTCCCACCTAAGAAAATGCTAGCCAACATAACAAAGTAATTTTAATCATGTTCAGATAAAGTTAAAAAAGGTGTACAGTGTAAAACATCTGGGCATCAAATGTGTTTGGTCTTTGGTTAAAGCTCTTGATTCCGTTGTTAGGAGCTGATGAGGCGTGTCTGTTGAGAAGTGGCTGCTGGCAGACCACAAGCTCCTCTGCTGAAGTCAGACAGCTCTGTTTGTTGTGTGTCCAGAAGACTAACAGGACGAGATCCCACCTGAAATCATGGGCAAGAAGCACGGAATGGTTAGCATCTTTTATGGGAGGAGTAATTTAATGTAATCTCCAAACAGTCCACGAAAGTTGTAGCCTAATACGTGTAATTATTTCACTGACAATTAATGACAAGTAAATAATCGTATTTACATGTTTTCAAGTCTTGCAGAAGGGAAAAAAACTGAAACTAGGTTAAATTCAGCTGATATTTTTACAAGCAATATAAAATTATTAATAAAGAAATAACAAAATAAATGTAACAGTTTATGTAAATATAATTAATTTTAACAACAGTGCAACCTGTAAACCACCATTAGTCATTTTCACACCACGTTTAAGAGCTTGGAATATTATGAGGACTTGAGTTGAGCCCATGTTTTGACAAATGTTCTTGAAATGACATCACCTTTTTTACAAATGTGTAATCTATCCTTAAGAATACCCACAAAGACACCAGCATATCCACCACTGCACTGCACAGAATAGATGTGTGGAAAGCAGGAAGTATTAGTCCCAGCGGCTGCCTTGCTTGACCAGTTGCTCCTCAGGGCCTTTGTCCAGAAAAAGGCCTTTGTGTGACCTCATGCCTCACCTCTGATGATTGGCACGGACACAGGTTTCCTGCCCAAACACCGCCCATCTTCAAAGTAATGGCTTACAGCTGCTGCCTGGATAATCCCTCTGTCTTTGAAGAGATGCTGTGACATAATAGCCCCAACTATTCTTCACTTAATTGTTATGCTGTTTCTCACAGTGTGCGGCAGCAGAGGGGAGTATAGGTGAGACAGTTGCAAATGTCTGTAAATGTATTATCATCCTCCATAAACATCTCCATATTTGCCCCTCCCCTTTCTCCTCTTTTATCCTAGCCCAGTCCTCCTGATGCTTATCACTGCGGCAGAAGCATTAGATGTAATAGCTGGAGCAGAGGAATCATTGACAACATGTGGTGCGAACTTAAGATGTTGTCACACTTTAAGTTAGCGCTAATCTGTTCAAAGGGAGCAAGTATAGCTCTTAAAAGTGCACGGAAAAGGCAAATATGGGTGCCTGAGAGGCCAGTTTTCTCTGCTGGGCTTTTCAGTGCAACACAAAATAGCTTTTGCTCTTTCTCACGGTCTGTGGTTGGTTAAACTCCCAAGTCTGATGCAGATACAACCATGTGAACTGGAAATATCCCATATCACCTCCCATGAACCGTACTGTCCGTGCCAGTTCTAAGCCAGCATAAATGGAGAAGGATGTGTTGAGCAGGACATCTGACATAAAATCATTAAAATCCCTAACGTTAAAAGCCAGATTATATTATCTAGTGGTGATCATTAAATTAAAAACTTAAGTTACTGCATAGCGTTACCTTATAACCAAAACCTTTGCTATATATTTTGCATATAGTAAAAAATATTGTATCGAGTCTCTAAAAGAATAAACATGGCTGGACACTGGCTGGACACTGAAGGATCTGCTGACATAGTCTCTCCCTCACGGTTTGTGTCCAGTTCGGGGAGGCCAGTGTAAATATTGACATTTCCGTGAGTTGGATGCAGTCATTGATCCACACAGTAGGCTCCCTCCGAGCATCGGTGCGCTCAGGTGTGGGAGGACAGAGGGAGAGGCGCAGGGGATGTGACTATACGCTGGTGGTCCTTTCTATGTTGTGCTAGCTCTGCGACAGGGAGTCATGTTACCAAGGCACCCGTGAGTCCAAGCAAAGTGGATTTTAGAGGGACTCGGAAAGGGTCAGTGGGATAAAGATGGAGCAGGACATGGTATGATCACCATAACCAATTTAACGTCCAGACAATGTCCCTGCAGGATTTTGCGGTGATTGATTGACCCTAAAGACATAACAATCTAACTTTTGCTGTCCCTCGTGGTCATCAAAATATTGACAGGACAGGTTCATGACACATTTTATATCTTATAGAATAACATGAGCCTTAAAGATGGTACCGATTTTTTTCAAAACAATACTTTCCATTTTCCCTGTATATTCTGGCCCAATGGTCTGCTTCTCGGCTCCTCTAACCACTAATCAGGTAATGTCGAGAGGTTGAATGGCAAGCCTCCCTCTGGTCTGCCTCCACTGCTCACACAGCGGTGTTGTTTTAGAGAGCATTCTTTAGCAGCTGAACTTGGAAAGGTATTAAAGTGGGATTAGGCTCCTCCACAATCCACTGCTTGTGTCATTCAGGGAGTTTGTGTTCTCTGTCCCTGCTGCCGCCTCCCCGCTCCTCCCCTGTTTGATTGTGACTAGCCGCAGGAGTGGGACCGACCGAGCCCTTTCAAAGCACAGGGGTAGGGTTAAATCCCTAGTCCACTGCTCCCTGCTAATTCCCCTTGTTCCCTAGAGAAGGATTTACTTCTGCTGCCAGCTTCTCAAAGGCCCTCTCTGCCCATCCGAAAAGTCGCCGTTGCCTTCCTGTGGAGGTGTGGTTGCCATAGAAGAGGCGTCATGCATGGCTATTCCATCTGAGCCCCGCTGAGAATGGAGACCGGCGACTGAAAACAGGCCGAAAGTCCGGATTAGGGTCCCGGACAAAAGCAGGACAGGAAGATTCCAGAAGAGACCAATAGGAATTACAGCAGCAAAAATAATGCAAAGTGACAGAGAGGGGAAATAGAAAAATAATGGCTTACAAGATTAGACTCAGTGAGAAGAAAGGAAAGAGGGGCTTGAATGAGAATGTTTTCATCTAGATGAGGAGGTTTTAGCTGGATGTTATAGGTGAATGCCCAGGCCATGGACGTATCAAAATCTAGCTAACAAGTCATTTCCGCCACCTTTTGCACCCGCTCGCAGAAGCCTAAGCCGGCAATCATTAGCTAAACATTAGCGTTGGAGCTGAGAACTTGTCTTGACAGTTTCATCACCACTTTGTACTGATCCCTGCATGTAATAAGATAATACTCCAGAATAAGATAATAATAGAAGCAGCACTTATCATTTTACGTCAAGCATCAACTGTATAATATTATTTTGTATCACTCCTGATCATCTTTGTAAAGTGACCAAAATATAGTTTGTTTGGACAACAGATCCGTTTTGGCAGATGACCGAAAATGCAGTGTTTTGGAGAAACAATAACCAAACTTTCTTTTGCGTGGGATAGTCTTTGAGTTTTTTTTCCACTGTGAAATAATAATCATCTTAATCTGTTGTAATAAATGAAAGATAAAAAGATTTTATAAACTCTACAGAGCCACAAATATAGCTCCCCTTTTTTCTGCAACTGGCATCTGTAATTGGAGATGTTCTGCGGTTTGAACATTAGCTTTTGATTTAAAAAAAACTCATTCAAACGCTATGATGTAATTAAGGTTCCCTAATATTTCTCATTGTTGATCATTGGTCTGGCTATTAATTTGCAGTGCTGTATAGATGACAACCACACAATGTGCTTCTGAATGTGCATACAGCTGCTCAGACCATATCACTACTCTATCAGCACCTATAACCGCATTAGCATAACAAAAAGCATCCTTTGGTCTTCGCCTCTCTCATATTTACACATTATATTCATCACTATCGCTCAGCCTTGTCCCGAATCCTGCTTCTCGTGATGTCAATTGCTCCCCTCGACAATGAAAAAGATGTCCACCACAAATAGATAGGCGGCTGCCAGCTGTCTTACACACCAGGGCAAACAAAAGAGTCCACTAATAAATCCTGGGCTTTACGGCCGGACAAGATCTAACCGCACTCCCCTGCCTTCTTGCTGCACTTAATGTGGCGTCTTCCGAACAACACAATTAAATGCCTCTCAGTCGCCAATAAAACAATGCAAACATCTTCCCGAAAGGATATCAAAGAAGATGGAGGTGTGATGGAGGCGGTCATAGCGGAGTAATATCAAACGCCGAGATGAGATATGAAGCGACCGGAGGGCAGCCTGGCAGTCGGCAATGAATCACGGGCTCAGATATGGCTGCTTGCATAGATAAAGACTTATGGATGTGAAAGGAGCGGGCCTGCTGGTGGTGCGGTGTGCAGTGGACTCCTGTTGAATGCGATTGAGGGGGAGGGGGCACCCATGACTGAGCTCGCCGGGACAGACACGAGCCAGGGTCCACCCAACACATTTGAACAGATGAGCTGCTGCCAGAAATGCCCACAGGATCAGCATGCCAACTGCAGTCTCACAAGATCAAAGCCATACTCATTGGGAAGTGCTGTAAAAAAAAAAATCTATATTGCTATTTAACTGGTTTGCTTTAATTATTATTTGTATTATGTGAATGTCCAGGTGCATTGTCCTAAGGCTCATAGTTGCTGCCTCCAATTTTGACTGTTATGCAAACCCACAGCTGAAATGTGTGGTTAATGCCAAAATAAACCACCTAGCTCAATAAAAATGACTGGGGTGATTTGTAGTGTTTTTGATTGTAAAACTCTTTCTTATTGGCCGAATTACATTCCCAATGACACCTACAGATGCAGCAGGGTTTGGAAAGTAGAATAAGACAGAAAACTCAATTTAGCAAAATAAAAACGCTTCGAAGCTGGTGATATTTAGTATGTGTTTTTTATTTCTGTTGTAGGTTATTTGCAACCAAGTGCAGTGGATGCATGGAGAAGATTGCACCCACAGAGTTTGTGATGCGTGCTCTGGAGTGCGTCTACCACCTTAACTGTTTCTGCTGCTGCGTGTGCGACCGGCAGCTGCGGAAGGGCGACGAGTTTGTGCTGAAGGAGGGCCAGCTGCTCTGTAAAGTGGACTACGAGAGAGAGAAGGACCTCCTCAGCAGTGTCAGCCCCGATGACTCAGACTCAGGTGAGCACCCTCTCACACCTCCATGACAAGCGCACACCAGGGTGAGACCATCACATGGCACCCTCTTGTTGTATTCTGGACACGCCGGCTCGGAGCAATCGCAGCCAACAGAGAAGTCCGCCATGAAGGACCTAACCCACCAGTGTCAGAGCAGGGTGCAGCGCGGAAAGTGCCACAGAGTTCACTCAAGCCTGGAGAAATTCATATGAAAGATCTAGCAATTTTAGATGAGAATGTATTCATTGAAATAGTCACATTATATTGATATATTTTCTGTTTATTATTTATATACCAGATGCAATCACAACACAGTCCTCTCCATTTAACAGGATTTAGGACGTGCACATACACATTAAGAACAGTCATAAATTTTTATAATATTTATATAGCTTTTTTCTGTTCACCATAATATTCTCTTACCATGTCCTGTTTGCTTTTCTTGTGTTGTATCTTTAAAAAATGCCACAGTACAAGATTGCCAATTAGTTCTTAAAGTCAACAGACCTATAAAACAGGTTGTATAGGTCTGTGATACAGTAGGAAATAGAAACAAAAGTCAAACCTGTATTAATGGGCGTCCATGCGTGGGTCGAATCTTGTGCTGGAAAGAATTAAAGCGGTGCATGATGGTGAGTGACAGCGGGATTTGGGGCCTGCATGCACCCCAGTCTTATCAGCTCTAGTGTTCCTCGCCCTGTAGCCTTCTCCACACACATTGCACACCACACGGCTCCTCGCCAAGCCTCGCCGTTCACCACCATCTGGCTCACATTTAAACATGCACAAAAGCGAGGGAATTTGTCAAATACATCTGTGCCTGTGTCAACTTTTGTCAACTTGTGGGAATATTTGCTCGGCCTCTTCCCCGTTTGGTCGTGTCACTCGGAAGACAGAAGATGACCTTATCAAAAGACAAAAATGTTCAAGTCAAATTTTGAAATGTTGGGAAACTGATTTACAGCAATATTATTCACTATATAAATTGAAAGACATTCTTTAAGATAGCCATATTTACTAAGACGTGTGTCCCATTTTAAAAATATGGGTTCTTCCCTGTAAATATCTAAACCAGATGATAGGGGACATTGTAGTGTCATGTTTGACTCTGTTCTCAGCCAGTGATTCCATAGTGCTGTTTCTCATTTGGGAACACTAATCTGCAGAGCACATGAGTAACACAGTTGTTTGTTGACTCACTTGAATTTATGATCGCCTGTAATGTGGTGTCAGATGGATGTTTATTTAAATTTTAATGTTACACAAACAACGTAGTACTCCAATCCAGCCACAGTCCTGCAAACTCTTTATGCCTGCCCATACCTAGATAAATGGCTTTATTTATAAATCCACTTTATTTATATAGCTCATTTTATGAACATACAACAGTTTCCAAAGTGTTCTGGAAGTGTTTTTGGATCTTAATGTTGTTTCCTCATCAAAAACATACCTGGCGTTTTGTTTTGTATCACTTGTTTAACATACAAACCCTGCATATTTAGGATGAGTTCTTCCCTCAAACAGAAAACATTCTGTTCCACCTTGTCATACAGGAAGTGCTCCACCATGACTCCATACACCTTCTCTAGAATAATTTGGACGATTTTAGGAATTACTATTGTCTACTGAACTAAAGGTAGCTGTTAACATGAAAACTACCACTGCATCACACATCACACGGTGGAAGAGCATTTTGAGCTTTAGAGATGTAGACAGACTAATAAACCAGGATCACACAAACTCCAGATATGTTTTGAGGAGCTAACAATTTTATATAACATGACTTAAAGTAAACATATATGCATTATTATTTTCAGTATTTTACATTTGTCTATGCCAGTTGAATACCAGCAGAAGAATTTGCTCTTTTTGCCTCATTGCTGCTGATGCCATTTAAAAATAACTATCTTTCTTTAAAATGTAAAGTAGTACGGTAAATATAATTCTCTTCTTGTTCTTGTTCTGTCTTTTCATGTTGCACTTGGTGTAGTTCCCTTATCAGAGATTGATTTAGTGTAAATCAGACAAAGCTGAGAGCCATAAATTACAAGTGACGCAGTATCCAGCCCTGTGACAAATGTGCATATTTCACTTCTGTAGGCTAATCGTTTCGTGCGGCCCTCTTCTATTGTAATAAATTGATAACAATGTATGAAAAACACATGTCTCCTTTGATTATACTCTGTGTGTGTGAAGAGGTAAAGAAGAAAAACAGATTTGTCAGAGCACTGTCAGTAAACCTTTGTTTTATTGTGCAGAGAAAAGTGACGATGAGGAGCTGGACATCAAACCAGAGAAGGGCATCGGAGGTCAAGGCAAAGGGGATGATGGGAAAGATCCACGGAGACCCAAGAGACCGCGAACCATCCTGACCACTCAGCAGAGGCGCGCGTTCAAGGCTTCTTTTGAGGTGTCTTCCAAACCCTGTAGAAAGGTATGTTTCTAATAATAGATAAAAATAGCCTGGGAAGATCTATTCCATGTTTTATTAATGTGCCATGTGTGTTCATTCTTAAAACATAATTATTGGAAGCTGTTGTGAATGAAAGCAAATTCATTCTTAAATATATACATAGTTGTTTCGTGGTAGCGTAAATGATAAAAAGTGCCATTGCCAAG
Source organism: Periophthalmus magnuspinnatus (assembly GCF_009829125.3). Classification (NCBI taxonomy): domain Eukaryota; kingdom Metazoa; phylum Chordata; class Actinopteri; order Gobiiformes; family Gobiidae; genus Periophthalmus; species Periophthalmus magnuspinnatus. The sequence continues at coordinate 15,852,201 of NC_047134.1, read as the reverse complement.
TTATCTTAAAAAAAACGTACCACTTACTAAGCTACCGTGACTAAATAAGTTCTCTTTCGGATCAGTAAAGAGCTGTTAAGACTACAAAGCAGCTGTAAACATGCATGTGGACATATTCACAATTACTGCTGACCAAAATGGCCCATAGAAGTTTGAAAATACTCCCTCTCGTCAGATCTGAGCTTTGAAGTAGGGCTCTGCTTTCTGGTCTGTGTTAACCGACTACAATGAATGACAAACTGACACAACACAACTGCCTATAGCTTTAACCATAAAACAGACACACCACAAGCTTCCATCAGGTCATGGTATCATTTCGCTTTTTGACTTTAAAAAAATAAAAAATCTTACTTTTGTGTCCAGGTTCGAGAGACCCTGGCAGCAGAGACCGGTCTGAGCGTCCGTGTGGTTCAGGTCTGGTTCCAGAACCAAAGAGCTAAGGTAAGACATGAGCCGATTGCACAATACAGATCTTTGCTGGGGAACTCACAACAGCTCTTTTCCATCAGGCATTTACACAGTGTCACCTATAAATCACCTCAACTGTGTTTGTTAAAGTTATCACTACATTCCAACCACAAATGTAGAAAAAAGTTGCATTTAACATCTACACCCTCCTTTCTTGCTGATTATTATCTGTGAAAAGCTTTGATTCTTGACAATGAAGTGCACTCCGCTGCAGTTTTATGAAGTTCATTTAAGGGTGAACTGTGAGGAGCATCCTTTTTAAATTAAAGAGTGCATGTTAGTTTTGGGAGTTCCTCACAACTTTGACTCCTCTGTCTCAGATGAAGAAGCTGGCCAGAAGACAGCAGCAACAGCAAGAACAGCAGAACTCGCAAAGACTTGGCCAAGGTATGTAATTTGACTCAATTTGAACTATTTAAGTAAAATGTGTTTTGTGTTTTAAACTGGTTTGAAAGTCAAGCTGTTTAAAATGATGACTTCATAGGAACAAGCCACTGCACAGGAAAACTCAGGGGGCAGGGATTTGGGGATGAAGTCACAAAAAATATGTCCCCAAAGTTTGACGGTTGTCCAGAGCAGAGTGTTTTTGCAAGGGATTGTGGGAAAAGGGGAGCCACATGAGTTATAACACCTTTCTCTCTGGTGTCTAATGCTGCATCCAGTTATACATTAAACACTGTGAACTGCTTAAATATGTTCTATTCTATTTTATTTCATTTGGTGATAAATCTATGGCAGGACTTCATAATCTGTTAAATTAATCCTCTATTTTAATATGCATTTAGCTAAGACATAAAACCTCATTGATGTAACATGAATATTAAAAGACAACTATAATTACATAGTATACGATTCTCCATATTTCTTGTTTCATTTCCTCACTCTCATGTTTGTTGTGTTGTGCGGCAGAGGTGATGTCCAACCGCATGGAGGGCATGATGAGCTCGTTCACGCCGCTGGCCCCCCCACAACAGCAGCTCGTGGCCATGGACCAGAACAGTTACAGCACAGACCCCTTCCAACAGGGACTCACCCCCCCTCAGATGCCTGGGGACCACATGAACCCATATGGTGAGCATCCAGCCACTACTACTATTCCCCTCCCCCTTTCATTAAAACAACACCCACTCCACTCCTGCTCTGAGCACATGCCTGTCCCTTGATCAACCTCATGGCTCTTCAATGCAGGACATGTGTTGTGGCCACAGCCTCCTGGTTTAGCCTTTCAGAGACACATACAAGAGGCTTCTCCTCCCACATCAGAACACCAAAGGATTCACTTATGCGTGAAAGTTTGGGATATACAACAGTTCTAGTGATTTCAAATACAATAGAATATGTACGTATCAGAATAGATAAAAGCTTCAGATGTTTCATTAATATTTCTACAGCTATTACTGATAAATCAAACAAAACAAAACACTTCTCACAGAACTAATGTATTGCCTTCTACTCTACTCTAAGCCATCCTTTGTTAGTGTTTTCCAGTGATTGATTTAAACATCTGGTCCATCCTCACCACCATTAAAATGTGTGTGCTAATCCATCAAATCACACACAACCGATTTCTGGATTTCACAATGTTAAATGAAAAAAAAAAGAAAACAAAATGAATAAAATGCTGTCAATCAGACTTTGGTCCACAGGATGTAACTAGAACCACAGCGACGTCCTTCACTCTTCCCTGCGGGACCATTGCCACTTGTTCATAACTTCCTTATAATTTGCCTCCATTTAGTTGTTCTTGGTAGTGAGAACCCAAATCCCCAGTCTCATCACTCTCTTTTGGTTTGGGGAAAACAACAATATTGGCAAGGCATTAAAAGATATGTCTCCAAACACTGTCCCCATTTTGTGCAACACTATCATTAAGATCCAGAGTGTAATAAAGTTAACTATTCCCTCCAGAGAAATAACATGTTGAGGTTTTATGAAAGGCGTAAACAGTTGCTATTAACCAGATCTTTGAGCGGGATGCCCCTAGTTTACATGCCCCATCATAGACCGCAATTGTCCCAGTGAGGGCAGCAAACAGGAAGCTTTGATGATATCTACCGAAACACTTCTCACTATTGTGATGACACCATGCAGCTATTTCACATAGTGACTATTAGTAATTATAATTTCCCAACACTGCTATAAATTTGTTCTTCAAGATTGACTTGTTTTTCCTGCAAACTTTACTCCGTGTTGTTAGAAGAGGGAGTTGTTAGTCAGAAATCGTGTGTAGTGTTGGTGTAGTAAAGTAATGGAAAATCTTTAAAAAAGTAAGTATATAGAATTACATTTTACTGATACAATCACTTGTATATAAAGTTGGGAGAGAAAAGGACCCAAAAGTCATACTCAAGTAGGATTATTTTAGCATTACGCAAGCAGAGGTAAGAAGTAACCACCCAAATACTTAAGTAATGATATAAAAATATTTACTGTACTGTATTTGATGATATTTAAGTGCTGAGTAACAGTTGAAACCTAATCTGATTTACATAAGAGTGGATGAGAAATAAAATCGTGGAGTAGCTAAAACATTGGTTAACATTACTTCGCCTTGTTTGTGTTTACGTCACAGGCAACGACTCAGCCTTCCACGACATAGACAGCGACACGTCTTTAACCAGCCTCAGTGACTGCTTCATGGCGTCATCAGATGTCAGCTCCCTGCAGGCCCGAGTGGGAAACCCCATTGACCGCCTCTACTCCATGCAGAACTCGTACTTTGCGTCATGAAAAAGTGAAAAAAAAAAAAAAACACCAGCACCAGAAAAAAACTGCCTAACTGTGTGACGGCCGGGAGGACTAGAAAGAAGACAGCTCCTGGTTATGTGTGGAAGCTTACAAGACACAGGAACCACTGAACTATGACAACACCTGGGGATGAAGGCTTCAAAACTATTGAAAATAATGACATTATTTGGTTGGATATCTGTCTCACTTTGTTCACTTAAGTAAGCAGAAGCCACTGACTACACACTCAAACCAAATAACCATGATTTATACAGTGCATGATCAATTGTATACTACGTTTTTGTAAGCCCCTGGTGAAGATGTTGTGTCTTTAGGTCATACGTGGATGGCCATGTTCACCGTTAGCATTCGGATCACTTTGAGTAGGTTTAGATATTGTGTGAATAGTGAATAGCTGCAGCATGATGTCTGCAAGAGTGACTGTACATTTGTGTAAGTAAGTAAGTAAGTATGAGAGGAAAAAACAGTGCAGATTTGGTGGACACGTAGGATCAGTGAAAATGTAAATAGTTTTCCCAGGCAAATTGGATGTGCATGTTCAAATGGAAAGCATTCTATTTATTTAACTATAACAGGCTCTTGAAGGTACATATTAAAACTGAAAGCTTTATTTAAGAGGAGAGCATTTTGTCTTTGTTGAGCAGTTAGTGAACACATGAGTATCACCACTCATCGGTATGCATTAATATGAAGATTAACCCTTTGTTTGTTTTCTCTTCAGCCAAGCTGTAAATGAGCAATGTGCTATTTATTTCGTACAGACCATAAACTGTTTTGTTGTCACTGTCATGTGCATTCTTACTAATGTAAAAGTTGCTAATTGACCAAAGTTGACTGGTTAGACAAACGTAAACAACATATTTCTCCTGATGACATCAAATAAACCCAATTCATTGAAAATTTTGTGCTTTGTATCTTTACGTCCATATGTCAACTTAAATGTATCATGTCCTCAGTATAATATCCATTATGAAAAAAGAACCAACTTGACTCATACAATTAGCAATTGTATTTCTGCCATTACTTATTACAGCAATTAGCCAATGTGTCATTCGGGTCAATGAGTACAACTCACAGTGACTGAAGTGACCTATTTACCTAGCTTACACAAGATGAGCTGTTTCTGTTTACAAACAGACTTAAACTGACGAATTATCTAGGCTATGTTTTAAGCCATTTTACTGTTCAGAGAAGCTTCTTCGCTGTCATTCTGTGACAGCAAGTGAGTGAGGACACAGAGACATGTGAGTGCAAAGGCGAAGAGTTCACGTGCCATACCAATAAAAGTGCATGAGTACAGCCTGGCCCCACCCATCACCTCAGGGCCTGTGCGGCGGCAGCTTGGATCTACCATCTGGGTGCTCTGTCACAGCTTTGACAAGCCTTCTATGTGGACCGACAAGCTTTCAAACCGTCATGTGACCAACGACGCAAACAAGCATATTTCTGATTTTGTAAGCGAGGCCATCTCAAACTTAAATAATATGATCGGTATAGGCATGGTTTCTAATAGTGAAAGCAATATGTGAGATTAAATAAATAAATAAATAAAAATAAGTCTAAACTTTGACTAAGAGCATGTGGTTATGACTTACCTTTTGAGTGATAATAATTGATATATTTGTGTTCAGTGATACACCCGTTTTGCCCTTAGCCTGTGTTAGAAATGTAAGACTTTTGCACAGTCTTGTATATATATAGTTATGTGTCAGCTATCTCGACTTCAATCTGACAGCCAGGTGTTGGACTTGTTGGCAATGTTACACTTACATTCATCTTCACTTGTCACGCCAGTACCCAAGAAGGAACAAGCCGTGGTGTCGTCTGAGTTTTTGTCTGCCTCAACTGTTTAGGTACATTGGAAATTTCACTTTCAAAGCAACCCAAATGACACAGTCTCATATTTTACGTGACTTCTCTGTATTTAAGCAGTGAGCCTGAAAGTAGCAACAATGAGCATGTTGGCCACAGGTTTATATGTATTATACAGTGAAAGAGGTGGCAGACTGAGTAAACACACTACATGAGGAACCGATTACAGTAAACATGGACCAAGCTGCAGTGTTTGCACAGAATGGACAGGACAATGACAATGGAGTCATCCCTTTGTACATAGCACCAGGTGAGGCCACAGAGAGGTGTCTGTGCAGTGGACACCAGGTCACACTATAGCTCAGAGCTCTATGTCTGCTGCAGAGTAATGGTCTAAGCCAGTGGTACGTTATCCACTGTTTGGTCCTCCTAGCTTGGGATATTTTTTTATTTTTTATTTTATGTTTTTATGTTGTCCAGTTTTATACCTGGTTCAATCCTAGTTTAGACCTGGAAAAGTACTATTTGTAGAATCGGTTTAGCTCTGTTTATCTAAAGTTGTACTTGTGAAAAGTTTGGTAAACCAGTTGGCAAACAACACCTGCTAATATTATATTCACTTCATTTATTTTTTTCTGCAAACATAATAGATAATCATTAAGTGTTTATGATAATTACATACATAATTGATTGATAAGTAGCACCACTTCATATTAATAGCCAGTCCACAAACACATTGCTGAAGGCTATTTAAAATAAACTGCCTGATCAACCTGCAAGGTCATCCCTATATCCCTAATAGGAAAGGTTTTTTTGTTTTTTTTTACTTTTAAAAGTAAGTTTGATAAAAATGTAAGACTTTTTTTTTAATTTTTATTAATTTTTTTTAAGTAATGTAAAATGCATATTAAAAATAAGAAAAGTTTCTTCCCGTCTGTATAAGGCTTCTCAGTGCATTAGCCTGTGAATCGGCCCATAGGCCTGTGAGAGGCTGAGGTAAGTGTGGCCTGGATATCCAAACAGTGCCGTGTAACCTAAGCCATAGACACACACTCTGTCTCACCCAGAGAAGTTAAGTGGTGCCTTCACTAAACTGTTCACACATTTACTCTTCTGCCCTTCTGGCACCACATAGGAAATGAGCCCAGTGACAATATTTTCATTAGATAACCAAAATCCTCAAATTCTCCACCTGAGACACAATTGATCGTTTGTGATTTGTGTTCTCTCCCAACTGTCAGCTACTATGGCCGTCCCTTGAAAAACATAGATGTCTTTTATTTGTTATTGGGGCTAATTTAAAGAGGAATTCTCACCAGTGGTCTTATGAGTGCTCAGTGTGAGATCAGCAATGAGACCCTCAACACTTTCAACATTGTCATTTAAAATTACAGTAGCTATATTTTATGTTGCTGTTCATCATCTTTCCCGATATTAACTTCTGAACATTGCTTCATATAATCAGGATGTTCCTGCTCTCATGGCTTCTCCCATAGGGTTGATGGTGAGAACTAGATGGTAAGTTGGGGGAGGTTTGGGGCTGTGTTTGTGTTGGATAATCTCCATGGTGTGTGGTTAATTGTTATGGAGAACTTTTAACCAGTCAATGACACATAAAAGTCTCGGGGCTGGAGGGTTTGGCCTGTGCATAATCAAATCACAGACTGTGTCAAGATTGTGGTGAGAGGAAAGCATTGGACCGGCTCATGTGTGAGTCAACAGCTCAGACAGTGGCACACCTATGACACTGTTGGCAATCTTTATACAGGAGATCAATCTGATCTTATCTTGTTGATATTTTAATAGTTCCCATTGTTCAATTTTTTTTTATTGGATTGTATTATCTTTCCCTATAAGCAATCAGTTAGTAATTCAAAGCCTGTACCTGATTTTATTCCATGTATTTCCGCAAAAAGTGTCTTGTCCCAGTACAGGTATGTTGCATGAGCAGTTCTTCGGTCAAAATACGTGTGCTGCGTGCTGTCTGCATCAAAAAACTATTTAACTGTCTGATAATCAGGAAATGAGTGTGCTAGTTAGCTTTATCCCTGGCAAAACTCCGCTGTAGTGTCTGCGAGTCGTGAAAAAAGCTTATAAACTCATCATGGTGAATATTAGGAGCTGTGCCAGTTCACTGTCTCTCTGTTAAAATTAGAATATATACCTAAACAACCTATTAAAATACAAATGAATTAAAACAGACAAACGGATTATCTTTATATGGAGAATACTTCAGTTTGGGGCAGTGTTTTAATATTTATTATGACTCAAAATTAGCATTGAGACATAAACATCTCTCTATTTGTGTAGTTTTTAACATGTCAGTGACATCCACCCACAGCTAAAATGAACTTGTTGCGTTTTTTTTTTACATTTTTAAGCCACAGTTGGTGCAATCATTGTTACATCAGCAGCAAACTGTGCCAGAACAACTAAGTGTGTTCTTGCTCTGACTATTTTCTCAGATCAGAATAGACCCGCTTGTTCCGCCTCTGTTAACATGTATCTCCTGTATCCCCCCTGTGTGAAAACCTGGCGCAGGATTCACCTTTGAGTGGCCAGAGCAGCCCAGAGCCCGGGATATGGCACTGTAATCCCAGCTCTATTGCAGCCCATCTGTTTTGCTTTTCATTTCTCTGCATTATTAGTGCTTATTGGTACATGTTGTGGGAATGTATCCACTGTGTTTGAAGTGGAACAGGAGGTGATGCCAGGGGCCTTAGTCGGTGGAATGATGACCCTAAGGCGTGACCTAAGCAGCACTCTAACCTCCGCCAGCCGCTCTCTGAAGTTTGAATCCAAGTCCGCGCTCCTCTGCACCCATGGACTTTCACTGTCTTTCATATCGGCCTCATCTGGCAAGAGAACCATGCCAAAGTAAAGAACACATTCATGCATGCATTAAACATTGGAGCAGAAATAGCAATCCTTATTTATCCCTGCTTTCAACAGGATATAACTTTTCTATGTTTTGAGCAAACATCATAGTTACATTAAATCTACAGAAGCACGAGTCGAACCGGAAGAGCGTTTCCATGGTGATGTTTATGGAGTAGTTGTAGCGCAGTAAGCTCAGTCGTACAGTTCAAATACACACCCTGATTGCCCAAAGGAAAGAAGGAAAATTCTCTCCAAAACTCCAAAAAGGCATGAGAAGTAGAGAATCATATGCAAGAGTTTATGCCTAGTGCAAAAGAGGGTTGGACAAAAGCGAACTACACTGAAACTACCCCTCGTTGTAAGGATTATCTGTCTAATGGTCACTGTTATGTCAACTATCTGAGTCCGAATAAAGCATCACAGTAATATGCCACAACATAACTGCAAATGGTAGCAGATTGTGTTTGGGTTGGTTAAATAGAGCCAAACTTTGCACACAACTAGCCTACTCCTTCCTGCTTGTGCCACATTGTTCATTGATGCGCTGTTGTTGGCAGTTCATATAAATATAACCCGGATGTGCGATACAGTGCAGTACAGTGAGGCCCTTGGAGCAGTGAACAGAACTCACCTGTGGAGGCGCTAAATCGCAGCCGGTGAAGCTCAGGGTCAAGTGTGGACAGTTAATCTAAACGTCAACATGAGCAGAGCTGAACCAAACTGAGAGGAATTTGGTCTTTGGCAAACTTCTTATTATGTACGCTTCATTTACTTTATAAAGTTAATGACTGTAATGAGAGAGCTTTCTGAAGACTTAACATTTTTATCCCTTGAATAAAACCCACTGATCTTATTTTTGTTTGTTCCTATTAAAGAACACTGTACCTGATTTTATTTTTCCAGTACAATCGCCATAGCAGCTTTAAGAGTGCTCTGAAATTACAGCTTGACCTTTCACCTTTGAGTAACTACAGTCTATTACGGTGTGTCTTTAGTTTATTTTTTCACCGTAAATCCAGTTGACCGTCATTGTAAAACTGTAAATCAAACGGACCAATTATTTCCCTTCTATTGCCTTGTGATGTTCTAATGACCGCTGGGCTGCTCTTCGATCTCCTAACCATCCCCTCACTACCCCGTCCACCTTGAGCTCCGTGACGCTTTGCCCTCTCGTGACCTTCTGAATGTAGTGCCATCATCATCCTTTCATTATAATCCATGAATCCGCATATGAAAATCATTTGTCAGGCCTGACAGTCTGTAGCCGCCCTCAGAGATAGCCCAGTCCCCTAATAGTCCGCGCGCTGGTTTGCATGTTATTGATTAGCCTTATAGATACCTCTCTACTTAACAGTCAATAGCATGTCTTTTGTGTGTCGCTTTGTGTTTTTGACAGTTTTATTACGAAGCTAGAGTAAACTACACATTCCCTGGCTTTTCAAAAGGTTACTATATTTCACCGTATGGATTTTTTTCAGTGTCTAGCCCAAATGTCATGGTTTAATTATTAACCATGGGGCCATTTTGGAGAGAGATTTGCACTTTTACAATATTGTAGAGCCTGGTGAGGGTAAGCGTTAAAAGTGAGAGAAAGCCCATTGTCCGGCGTCTGTGTTTAATGAAGATGGATTTAGGAGTGAAGTGTAGAGCATAATAAAGACACACTGACCTTTTCACGGGTCTAGGCTGGGACAACATGTTGGTAGTGGGATGGGGAAATGATATACTGTACTACTACTGAAATCCTGAAAATACCAGCTTTGAAGGGAATCTCTGAGTTGAGGGTAGTTAACAAATTATTAATGTTGATTATGAAACATTCTCATAGCAGTGGTTGCATTTCTGATAAAACAATGACAGAAGTAGGACTAACTGTTTCTTCTCTTATAAAATAAAAAAAAAGACAAGAATGCAATTTCAAAAATTAATTAACAACCCTCAGATGTGGTGCGACCTGCACTCATACAGACTTGGGGCTGGTTAGTAACCTTCTATTTACCTCATCATTGTTAAGGGTTAGTCATAGAGTCCTTTGCTCTAGGCATGAGAATAGTACACTCATCTGTTCAAGGAGTACTGTTTACAACATGTTCTCACTGTACGATCTATAAACTCTGGCTCAAGATTACAGCCAGTTTCAAAGGCCAAAGGTCACGACCTCCCTCAGTGGCCGTTATGAGTAAATATTGATCACAGAGTCGTCAGTCAGTTAAGTGGAGCCACTGAAGCAGAGCACAGGCATGCACTGTGGAGCTGTAATATGTGGCCTAATACCTGCACTGCTGTGTGGACCAGCATGCACCTCTCTGTTCTCAGCTCAGGTTTCTCTGCGTTACATCGTAGAAAAATGGCTACTGGATCTAAAGGTTTGTGATTCTTAAAGTTTTTGCAGGCACTGATGGGCTGCCTCCTGGAACAGTGTGGCGCTATCTGGGTTCACGTGTTCCTTCTGACATGTCATCAGAGCATCCGCATTTGTCCCAGTCTAAAGTCTCTGCTGACTTCCTTTGATGACAAGTACGACCGGAGCAGCGCCGCAGTGTTGAGCGCTCACCACAAGCAAAACCTGGAACAGAATAAATACAACTGTGTTATGAAACGCTTCAGTGTGCCACATGAACAATATTCTGTTTGAAATGGTCTGGTCACACATTACAAGGAAAACAACATGTGTGAAAATACTGATTCATTATGTCAGACTGTAGCTGTCATTATTTTTACATTTATGTTGGCTGTTTCATGTCAATTCACTTTAGAAAGTTTTGCTACAAAGAAATATTTCTGAAAAAAATAATAAAGAAAAAGCGTTGCATAGGTAACTGCATTGTATAGGTAAACAACTTAATATAATTCTCAATACTGACAAAAAAGCTAAATTTTCTTCTTTGGTGGTTTCTGAAGCATTTTGTAGAAAGCAGCAAGCCCTGACAGAGAGCTGCCATTGCAGACTCACACAGCAGAAGAAACCTACCCACAATCCCTTGCCTGTGGCTTGCCCTTTGAAGGTGCGTGTCTCTTCTTGATGTTTCTTGTCAATCGCCTTGGGAACATTGGATTCCAGCCCTGTGGTACAAAGTTTGTGTTCAAACTGTCTGGGCTGATGCAGGAGATATAAACCACTTCTATGTCTTTCAAGTGAGGCACCAAGTCATTAATTCTTAACGTTTGCATTAAGAATTCCAAAACAAATCCCAGCCTGGTAGGCCACACAACACTTTTATAAGAGGAGGCGATCTGCAGACTTCTAAAAAACAATAGCTCAAAGTACAGTGCAAAGGTTTTGATACCCAGATGACAATTGATACAAAAAAGACACTTTTATAACTAGTATTATTGTGTTGCAAAATTACACTCTACTGTGTAAAGTAAGTCTGAAGCTAACTTTATGAAAATTTTATTTGAAATTTTTTCTTTTTTTTAAAATATTGTGACAACAAGCAACACAAGAAAATGTGGAGAACAATATTTAAGCACAGAGAGTTAAACATGCACTGGTCGCGCAGTGGCAAAAATCTTGCCCCCAAACCTGAAGGAAAGATTCATTTGTTCAGGGATAAATGCTTTTTTCCCCCATTTGTGAATATAACAAAGAGAACTTCAAAATAGCTTTTTTTTAGCCCATTGATATCTTTGGACTAGCCCAGACATGGACAAACTACGGCCTGGGGGCCACACACGGCCCTTTGGGCTTATTAGATAGGTAAGTGTTAATTATTAATTTATTTACATTATGTACAATGCGCCTTGCATATTCATGCTTTACTCCATGTTACAGGAATGTAACATATACATTTATATATTCTTGCCCGGCCCATCTGTCAAATTTTAGAACCCACTGTGGCCCTGTGTCAAAAAGTTTGCCCATCCATGGACTAGCCTAAAATGCATATCCCTAGTTTTATGGCAAAATTGTGAATTTACAAAAAACCTTAGTATCACAGTATTCCCCTTAAATAACAATTATTTTTGATCAAACGTATTTTAAGTCACCACCTTTATATTGAACAAAACAGACAGAAATCAGAGCTGACAAAGAACATGGCGTGTTTGTGTCACTTCTGCTATTGAAACAGAGCAGCATTAATAAACCATGTGGCTTGTAACACAATTAAAACATGAATATGCAAAGTGTGCAGGGGCGCCACCGCTGCTCTGTGCTATCGGCGGAGACAGGTGCCAGCCATCTTTAGTCTTTACTGCAAAGATCTTCCAGCAAATACCGTCACGGTGATAGTGCAGGATTAATACAGGATGTCCGGGAGGTCCAATAATAAGCAACACTCCAGACAAAGAGCAGGGATGACTTCAGCGGGAGCAGCCCCAGTCACCAGAAATATAAACCACACATGTATAGAGTAACATACAATCAAAATTAGATAAATAAATGATCCGGATCTCACCTAGTTTGAAGAAAATATCAGTCAGGGTTCCCAAGTACCAACCCATATACAGTATCATTCTTTCTGTAGCTTAAATTACATTTTGGTTGTTTCAAAGCAGTAGTATCAAATTATTATTAGTTTCCGAGCTCCAATAGTAGACCTATATATTAGTTAATGTATTAATAATAGACTATAGTGCAAGGGTTTTACTTAAGTAGAAAAATAAATATAGCTTTATTTATCTCCAAGGAGAGATTTAAGCACATTGAGCAGTTAAATACAAGAACAGACTATGTGGAATTACTCAAACAAAGGTATCAAGAGGACTGGTCAGGGAGGGTCAGCAGATCTGTGTCAGTGCAGTTTGAGGAGAACAGCCCTCTGGACAAAAGTGTCCTTCCTCTGTGTGTCTGGAAAACTCACTTTTAAGTTTCACTCATACTCTGCTTTCAATGTTTCTGTTTAGAATTGTGATGAGACAGGCCATTCCCTCAAACTATTTCAAGAGTGTAGTCTGGTTTTTGTTTTAGAAAGTATCTTTTGCATTTGATAAGTCAATTTTTGTCCATAGCTCGCTCATGTATATACAAAAAAACAAAAGGTCAATTCACAGCATCATACATTTCTTAATATATCATTTGAGCTGTGAAACTTGCAGTTCTTAGTTGATTAAATTCATCAAACAATGACTGATTTTCTTTAGGGAGAATGCCACAATTGCACCTAAAAACTACTCCAGACAACCAAAGAGCAATGACCACGACCACGGCAACTATGGAAATTCAGAATCCTGATAATAATGAAGTTAAAGCCCAAAGTCACAAAAAACAACAAATGATATTAGTGAGAAAATGTTTACAGTTGATTCCCTCTGGCAACCTTGTGAACTTGTTAATGATGATTTTTGGCTTGAGTGCTGTTGCTTTGATGTGAGAGGAGGTGTGAAAAACATGTACATGTCTGAACAGAATGCTCTTAGCTCCGAGGCAACAGCACGGAGCCTTCTGACTGATATGGTCCCGTCTGCTGACCTGGGCCTGGCCTGGGACACGCTCTTTAAACTATGTTCCCTCCCTCATCAGTGTCACAGCCGTTTTTTCCCTTTGGGTGCTGAGCAGGTCGGTTGCACTTAGTCTTTTTACAGAGGAACATCGTGTCAGTCAAGGTGTTCAGTTATATGGTCTTTAGCCAATGTACCCAAGCCCTACACATCATTAGAGGGTTATTAGTAGAGAGAGCCTTGTCCGGACATGAGAGAGGAGGTAATATGATGGTGTATTTAAAGATTTTTTTCTTTGGCTTCTAAAAATATATTGTTAGAAATAATGAAATACATGTACACATATAGACAACAAACGTCTGCTCATGATTCAATACTAACTCTTGTTTTGATTGATTAGTGATTAATTCTGTCTTACACTCAAGGCCTGGATCAGTGCTCAGAAAATGTGTGTTTTCACTGACCCTCTATCCCCGCCCACTGCTCCATAGTTATTTGTGACTATCCAAAAATCTGATTCTGGGGCATATGTGTGGAATTAAATATGTAAAATAGTTATTTTTCAAAAAGAATAAATGAAAATCTGCTAATTGCCACAGTGAAATGCTCTGAAGAGACAGGGCCCTTCAGTTTTACAGTTTTGAATAGGTCCAAGGTCTATTATTAAGCCATTTTAGACAAACATTACAGTGAAAAATAAAATAATATAATAAAATAATATTCTAATGTTGTACTTTAATACCAGATATTCTTCTTTAGCATTTTTCCCAAAGGCCCGTTGCTTCATTTAAAGTTCTTCATACATTCATTCTTCAATAATAAACAAAATATCAATATAGACAGATTTAACAGCTTTAGATTAGGCTTATGGCTGAAATATTAAAATGATTTGTCTCATATACTTTCCAGTTTTTTTTTGTATGTATTCACTCCAAAAATGAATAAATGTGAATAAATACAATATATTATAGTTCTGCATAATTTCCACAATATCGAGTCAGCAATTACAAGGCCACAGTGAGCACTCTGCTGCTCTAGCACTGGTTTTACATGTTGTAAGTTTCATTTCTGTGATGAATGTGTCAGACAGTGGAGATTTACTGAATAGTTTATGTGCGCTATAAAATTTGCACAAAGAAGAGTCTGCCTCTTGTTGACAGCTGTTGGCAGACCTGAGTTATAAATGCCATCATTGAATTTGATTGTAAAAATAAAACAGATATAGGAGAAAAGATCATTCAAATCCAAATGTTCAGGAGGAGCAGGATTATTTCATGTAAACCTATTTCCTTATATTGTTTAACTTTTATATCTGAAATCACATTTTGATTTTGACTTATTACTAAAAAGTCATTACAAAATCTATTTTGTATGAATACACCCAACAAATTCTTCCCACAAGAAATATCGCTTACTTATTTTTGTGGCTTACCACTTGCACCCATGGATATAATTGCATTATAATTAATATAAAAATTGTAAATCAACTGACAGTAATTTTTTTTTTTCTTCCAACAGCTATACTATAATAATCCAAATAATAATGCTTAAAGTTGCACTGTGTAAGTTCTGCTCTCTCTAACTTTTCATATTACAAAGAAATGAATGAGGTGAGAAAGAGGTGAGGAAAGGAGCCTAAATAATAATGATGTGCAATAAATGTATGTGATTATAAATATGTTTTCAACTAAAGTAACAATAAATTTAAAATGATTGCAATGCTAATCCTGATGTAAAAATGTTGCTCTATTGACAATACAAGCTAACACATGTGCATGTTAACTATTGTAACTGATAGGGAGGCTAACTTGTCCTTTCGGTGCAGCTGGAGGTGAAAATCGAGTGTCTTGGATTAATTAGGCCTGAAGGAACTC
The DNA here is from genome assembly GCF_009829125.3 of Periophthalmus magnuspinnatus. Classification (NCBI taxonomy): domain Eukaryota; kingdom Metazoa; phylum Chordata; class Actinopteri; order Gobiiformes; family Gobiidae; genus Periophthalmus; species Periophthalmus magnuspinnatus. The sequence continues at coordinate 15,837,037 of NC_047134.1, read as the reverse complement.
CCAGTTTGGAGGAGCTTAGCATGTCCAGGCTAATGTTTTCTTCGGCGTTTTTCCACAGGGATAGGTTTGCACTCATCTTTGATAGTTAACCCCAGGTGACCCTGCACAGAGCCCGTCCCACTCCCACCTCACAGCTCCTGCTTCTCATTAGGACTGTCCAGCACGGGCTGGACCAGACTAACATGCCACCACCCAAAGTCATTGACGCACTTGTCTGTAGTCCCACCAAAAACAACAAACACCAAAACCTGGGGTTCCTCAGTGCTCTGAAAACATATAAAAAAGTTAGACTATGGATAATGGTAAATTCATTTGCTCTTTTTGACTTGTATTCAGGAATAATGCACCAAACTCTCTCACATTTACACACTGATATACACAGACTCAGGACTCAGGATAAAGTGTCTTGCAAAAGGAATGTATGCCAGAACTGAAATGAGTATAGGGAATGTGCGACATGAGCCCTTGAAAAACGGTCTGTACTTATCCACAAGTTTTATTTTTATTTCATTGTTGCCATTACTTTTGTTGTTGGTGGTTTCATGGGAAGCACATTATTTTTTTTATTCACACTTTACACCTCTGTGACCAAAATTAAGTTACTTTAAAACTGGAGCGATAGAAAGACAGCAGATTTCATTGTCAATGTCAAATGTGAAAATTGTGTCAGAATAAAGGGATGCACAGCTGAGGCCACAGTGTCTCCAGTGTCACCAGGATCATGGTGTGCAGTTTGATGGACAGATCAGATGGACTGGCCTGATATTGTGGGGGATATGACGGGGCGCAGATGAGGCTTTGTGGGGTGTGTGTGTGTGTGTATGGAGAGGGGGGGGCAGCAGCAGTGTTTGCAGGTGGTGGCTGACTGGTGGTGGGTGCTTCAGATGGGACAGCCGCCAGCTATAGGCCCCCGGCACACGTTCCCGAGCCCCCCTCCCCACCCATCGCCCCCTCCACACTATGCTTTGTGAATCCAACCCTTTGTGCGGGCCCGGGTGCGGAGGGGCGGTGGGGGTCAGACAAATTCACGTCTCATCATCATCAACGCATTTTTGATTGCGTTAATGACTCAGCTGCGACAGGAACAGCTTAAACCTACACCTAAAACACTGACAATATGAATTTATAAATATATATAGATATAAAATAATAAAACATAGCTAATAAAATCTTTATACTTAAAAAAGGTAGAAAATGTACCAAATATGTGTATTTATATTTGGCAAAAAAATAAAAATAAAAAAAAAATGTATTAAATACTAAAACTGTTAATCCAAAATAAAATCCCAAAAGGTTTTCTATACTGCTACTTGAAAAGTGCATTATTACACATCCATAAATTGAACATATTTACTTGGAGCCATATTTAAAAGTAGATCTTACTATTAGGCTACTTCTAATGATACTAGGTCCTACATTTCAATTAAAAAAAAAAAAAAAATTTGTCCCTGTTTCCCCATTCTAAGATAACAGACTCTCACTACCTTCTTGTAACCTCCTTCATTTTACACAACAACCCTTGATACTGATGCAGATTTTAATATCAAAATCCTTCAATAAATTTGTGCTTTTATTTGAGTCAAAAGCAGCCAAGCAGTACCACTAAGAGAGCAGGTATAAGGACCTATTTAGGTTTTGGATCAATCCTGGTCACCATAAAATAGAGCAAGTACATATAAGTACTCTAGAACGACTAGGTCCAATAAAACATTTGATTTAATTATTTAACATAGATTCTACAGACAGTCTTTTCTCTGTGCCTTCTCAACCTCTTTGTCTCAGCTCAACACTGCCCCCTGGATATTGGTTTATGAAGTGCACACAATAGTCAGACTGCAGTGTGCTGAGTGCATATGCCAGATACACACAGATTGTTGATTTTGGAAGTTTGTTTTGAAATGTAAAATCCTACAGCTATAATAATAAATCACATTCTATACCACTGTGTTTATTATACCTTTTGAAAGATAACGATCACAATGGTAGTGATTTACAACAGGATGCACCAGTACTAAAATAATTACAATCCACATTATACTTTAATTTCAACCCTGCTCTTTGTCTGAGAGTGTGACATCAGGATGGCAGCTCACCAACTAAACAGGTAACAAACTAGTAACTATTAATATTGCAATTCTTAGAAGTTCACTGCATTACTCTCAATATGAAATTAATGGGTTTTTTTTTTTTTTCTGTGCTGTCAAATTTTCACCTTTGTTTTGACCACTGCAATTTATTTCCTGGCAGGTCAGGGTCCTGATGACATTTCGACCTTCAGCAAAAAATAATATAAAAACATTCAGCAAAGGAAAGACAACATGAGCAGACAGGGGAGCTCTGGGATACCACTGGCAGACAATAAGCGGCACAGGGCTCGGGATGGTCGGAATTCTCCTCCCAGCTGCAGCCCATGTCGGATCCCTATCCTGGATTCCTGAGCTGTCTGGAGCAGCCCTAAGGGGGTGTCCCGGCTGGCAGGGGTGCGTAGCGGGAGTCTGTCCTGTTTCTGTAAGCCCAGGCAGGAGGGCTGACATGAAGAGGGGCCCAGAATGCTACATTTTTGACCCCCTCATGATCTCAGTGTCTCTGCTTCAGCGTCTGACCTCAGAGGTGAGGAAAGGAGACTAAAGGGAACATCTAGACATAGGTAAGGTTGTGGTAAATTGTACTCATGATTGCAGCAAAACAATCCTACCTATTCAAGTTATTCAAAAAAGTGAATAAAAGTAACAAATTATTATTGTTTGTATCCATCTTTGTTTGACCCATGCATTCCTTTCATGTCCCCATAGGCTCATGCCAGGAGTAATTCCCAGCTCTGGCATTGTCTGACACCCAGCATCAGCCTCCAAATGTGTCCTAATGGGAGGGTTCAGTGAAGGTTAAAAGGTTAGTGTGCTTTACTACTGCGCTAACCTTGATCACTAAAGTAATTATACGGAGGGAGGGGCAGAGAGCACAGGAGCGCCTGGGGCAGTGATGGTACGACAGACTGGAATAACGCTGTGGCTTGAGTGTGATATGGGCGTTGTGCACATAGTTGCAGTTAGAACACAAACAACACCCAAATGCACCATGTACGTTATGTATGAAATGAGTCAAACTGGCAACAGATAAATAAATTTAGTTGCGTAAGCATTGCACCAGGAACTGTTCATTACTGTTTGTGATGTAAGTAAGCAGGTCAAATATGTTTTCTGTGATTTGGATACATATTATTATACAACATTAATGATGATGGAAAGATCATTTGGCCATAAGCTATTCCTTGACATATAGTTATCAGTGCTTATTTTAATCCACATTAGCTGGTCATTTACAGTGGTATTAAGACTTTGGATGAAGCTTCACAAAACTCAACTGGTATTTGCAAAGTAGCAGTAGTAGTAGGAGTTTGTTAATAAGGAAAACTTGTGATACTTGATAATGGTTTCGTGAACAAAACACTTTATATAATAGAATGTAAATGTCTTTTATAATCCATGAGTTTTAGTGTGATAAAAATAGCAGAGTTCCTGTAACATTTATCTATTCAGAACATGAATAGTTTTATTTATTTCATATTGATCACAATCTGGGTATTGGATTTTTGACAACTTTACTGTGAAAGCACATAGAAAAAAACATTTTAAAAAATCAGCATGCAAATGGAAAGAGAAGTGTTATGTAATAAGCTGTTTAAAAAAAATGCAAGGCAAGAGAATAAAGTGTATCTCAATTTACACAACTATTTTTTTGTTAAAAGTACTCACATAAATGCACTCTTTCATTGATAAATGATTATTACCATGTTTGACACATAGTTGTAATACTCTGGCTGTGCTCTGTCACTCTTGGTGGCACATGCTGCTTTTAATCACCTGGAGTCTGTCACACTACATGAGAGCTGACATTTCATATCACGTGTGTTCATCATGTGTTCATCATCAGCGCTGCAAGTGTGGACTGTCCTGAAACCCCTCGAACCTCAGAGGGGGAGTTCATGTATTTTCAGAACCGGGTCAGAAGAGGGAGGGGGTCACACAATGGGGGCACTTTGTCCGATCTGCCGGGGATGCTCTGCGGTAGGCAAGACTCCTGCTTTGATCAGTGTGAGTATGTTCACCGGAGTGTGCCATGTCTGAAAACTGATCCACCCTCTGACATTTTCCTCCTTCAGGATTTATATCACTTGATAAACAAATCTGATAGAAGAATAATACAAATCAATAAACATATGAGCGGCTTCCATCTAATAACCTCTTAATGCTTATACTTAATAACTGGCATGGGAGATGGGTTGGTACAATTGTTGTGCGTGCATGGGTGCTTGTGTGTGCCTCAGATAGAACTAGTGTTTGTAGTTTTTGTAGTCCCTGTGGCCCCGAAGGGTGTGCTCACTTTAAAGGGCCCAGTGAACTGTGAGGACTTGAGACATGAGACTGTCCCACCCAGCTGGCCCCTAGACACGGGTTCAACCAGGAGAATGTGAGCCGAGAGCAGTGAGTGCACGCCTCCAGCATCACTGGCAATTTTAAATAGAACTCCGTGGTTTTCTGAATGATGAAAAATGTTGATTGTTGCCCAGAGAATGAATAATTTAAAACAAGATAGGATATCTTTTGACCTCAAAAGTCCTCAAAATGCTGCATGAATTCATGAAATACAATTCAAATAGAGTTTCTTTAAGGACTTTGTTATGTGCATTAGGTGTTTTATCCTCTTCATTCCTTTGGACTTGTTGTGATCACGATAATGACTACATGATATTTTATATAGATCTCCTGAATAGAAGAAACTCAAAGACATAATATGTAATGTGAATGTTGTTTGTCTTTTTAAATCTGGTTAAATATAACAGAATGTAGTTGTAGATACGGCATATGTTCATTTTTACTATATAACATTATTTTCATCTATTGACAGACTCCACTAGGCTTTATTTTTAGCAGAAGATGGACCACAGTATCCCAGGAGAGAAAACCTGAGTGAATGCACCCCAAGTGGAGTGTGTAGATCAGGTTATGATGTTTGCTGTCTTAACACCAGCCTCTTTTCTCTTCTCTCCTGTTGTTTCTTCTCATCTTAGAGTCTCGACATCCAGACGGGACCGGCGGCTCTATCTCCCCAGCTGCGATCACAGCTTAAGTTCAGAGAAAGAGAAAAATACATCTGCTGTTGACTTTGTGATGCATTTCCTTACAATACAACTCCACTAGTTTTCCTCCAGGACAGTTCCCATCACTCTGCTTTGTGGGCGGGATTTGGACTGAGGTCAATTTAATTTCTGGTTTATGCAGCGGTCATGGGTTATAAAAACAATACAGGGGGTTGTGGCCATAGTAGGAGCAGACTATCAAAGTAGTGTGTATTTTACTTACATATAATAGCTTTTGTTGTGCCACAGTAAATATTATAATATAATATAATATGACATAATACTGAATGTAATGTCTGTACTGGTTGATAATAGTTTCCTGCAGTGAGCCTCCATGAGATTCCCTGTCAGCAGTTGTGTATAGAGTTCACCATTTGCACTCCCCGCTTTTCTCCGGCGTAAAGAAGACACACCACAGCATCATCTTTATGGCCACAGAGCAGCAGTAAGTTGTGCTTGGGGTGAGGTCTGACGGATGTCAATTAAAGGGCATTTTAAATATTTAAACAACAAAGTTTGTGAGTTGTCCCCGGGGTGTAGTTATGTTAAGAGAAGGGGATGTAAGTGCAAACTCAGCTCCCCAAGGAGCAGCGAATGCCAGGCATGCTGCGGTGATAGTCGGGGGGCATCACAGCTAAGGTTACAGTGAGAATTAAAGCTGACACTAAGAAGCGCTCCTCACAATGACCTGCAGAAAACAGCACACAAAAGGGGCCATTTTGCAGCAGGACAAAGGGGAGGTTAGTGGAGATACTTGAGCCAGTGCGGCCCAGTCAGCGTGTCTGTGGAAGGACGAATGACTGGGGCCGAGGGACCACCGCAGCTCGGTCAAAAGCACATTCCTGTTCAGCCATAATACTGCCAAAGATATATGACACACACAGAGTGGACAGGCTCACCGCGATCTGGCAGCAATTTGTAACACGTCAGCTTTGTCATACACACTACATGATGTCAAAAGTGAGGTATGTTATATGCTGACTCAGTCATCTCATCTGAAAACTGTATTTAACCTCTAGACCAGTCTCTTAGATTGTGAATAACATAACATGAACAAACACCTTCAGTGATGTAGGTGCACCTCTTGGCTCCACCTATTGAATCTTGGTAAATTCCACAGAAGTTTGCCCTATCTGCCTTCATCAGCCTTCATGTGCTGTCACTGCAGGCCTTGGCTGCTTTCACCTCCGCTCTAATCCTCCACTTCATCTGAAAGTCCAGATGACAGCTCTGGCTCTCTCCCCTCCATGTGGGTTTGGGATCATGCACAAGTCTGCAGCATCCACCTGTTCAGGCCCCGCAGGTATCAAACTAAGAATGTCTCTACCTTGAATTGTGCAGAATTCCTGACCTACTTTGACTTATAGTAATGAGGCAGCCTATTCAACTTAAATTTATGTAATAAGCAAAATCAGATCTCATATTGAATCATTTCTTGAATATTACTATGGTTTTCAACCTTATAATTTATAATAATTTATTTATTCCCAACATGGAATCAGCTGCAAAAGTTCATATTGGGTACACAGCACGATCACACAGTCAGACTGCAGAGACCCTGCAGGAAACCAGCAGCTTAGAAGTCCCCGGTCTGCGCTGATTAACTTGGATAACTCTGACCCTTAGAATGGCTGAGGATTCCTCTCTAATTGAATTACTGTCAGTCGCTTAGCTTCCAAATATTGTCATGAACTTATACCCTTTTCTTTTGCAACAAGCTGTTTGTAAGACTTCACTTTTCCCACTTAACTTTGGTGGTATTATGTTATTGTCTGGACTGTCTACCAATCTTCAAACACTCATTTAATTGTAATTTGCTCAAGTTAAAGTGGCCAAGGCTATAGAATTTGTCCACCTGCTTTGTCCATCTTTATTGTATTCTATTTGATGAATGAGCCACTGAGGTGTACTGTAATGTACGGAGCAATAGTAGAACAAAGAGATGAAAGCTGGCTTATGTTAAGTCCATATACTTTTGGTGAGGCCCTGATTTGAAATGAGGTGCAAAATACATGCTCTAAGACCCCCCAATTCATCTCCTAAAGGCAAAGCTAATGTAGAATCCATTTGGCTTGCACACAAATAAATATCGGCCGGGACTAGCACTAAATACATAAAACATAATACTCACTTGGTGGATGTTAACCAAAATGTCTTCTTGTAAAATGTTTCTTGACCCTTCAAATCACACCAGCATGAATATTCTATTAAATATGCAGATCTCAAGTGTTCAAGTTGGACTCAGAAGAGGACAATTGAAGATTTATTGCGCCATTGACCCTGATTGCTTTGCTGCTTCCTCAAGAGAACCTGCCCATGGGCTGTGAGCCAAATGCTTTAAAATTTAAAGAGGTGATGAAGAAACTATCCAGAGAGGACAAAAACACATCAGTTCTGCCACAATAAGACTTTTCTCTCTCTTCTTTCATCCAATCCGCTTTGCTGTGTGCGCCCATTGCCAGCCATTTGAACTGGATCTCACATTCAGTCCCATATTTGGAACCTATGCTTTGCTAAAGGAGACTCTGGGAAAGTCTCATAAAGCCCTTTATTTAAAATCCCAATACACTTTATATTTGTATGTTATTATAACATATGGGTGTATTCTGAAGCATGGTGTCCAGTCGATGGTTTGTTAAGTTGCTATGGTGATTGTAAGTATGTGCATAGTGGAATCATGTGTTCTGTCTTGATGGATAAAATGTTTTTGTTTTTTTTTGTAAATTATTTTTAGGTAGCAATGAAGGTTGTTCGAAGACTGTGAAGAAGACTGAACATAGGTTTGTGAATCATAATCACTAAAAGGTAAATAAAAAACATTGAATATTTTACTAGGAAACTGTTTTTTACATGGTGGTTGAAACAAGATGAAAATTAGAAAAAAAAAATTTAAAAAAGAAAATAAGAAAAGACTACTGACTTGTTACAGGCATGACAACCTAATGCCCCTAGTATTTTTTGGAAATCAGGTCTTTTTTACTTGTTATTTCATGATTTGTATTCAAACCCATTCCATAGGGTTTTCTGACCTCCCTGTCAAAGTAAAAGGGTATCCAACTTCCTCCAAATGTCAGAATGACTCATAACTCTAGTGTGGCCGATGTGCTGTGCCCTTTGTGGCTCTGATAAAGAAACACCTTTCTGAAAGCTGCACGGCTGACATACCTTCAGAGGAGCAAAACACCAAAACAAGAACTCCCTTATTCTCAGGGCAGCCGTCTGATTTGTCCACACTCACTGGTAAAGCGATAAAGTACAGTGACAATACTTCCAGAGTGCCTTATAACTGCTGTATATTGACCTTTTAAGCATTTGCTGACCACAGAAAGAGAATGTCTCAGGAGTGCAGGGGATGAGTTTCTCTGGCAGCCGCACTGATTCACTGTCTGCTCCTCTAGGCTGACCTTCAATAGCAGCACCGTCGCTCCAGGCCTTGAAAATCTCCCCTGGATGGATTGGGTTCTGGGACCCCTCTGCTCTTCTCTTGGGACTGGCCCAAGCAGAGGAAAAAGGAGTGGGGGCTTCCATGGGAGATCACAGGTGCTTATAAACAAAATGGCAATTTTCTTCTTCCATAATTCCATGTTACTGCGTTACCAGATCTTATCATGAGGCCAGTATCTCATTCCTGAGGTTTTAGACGTTAATGAAAGATGCTTTGCCTGCAGCCACTGGGGGCTAAACCAACAAGCCTCGGATTCCACTTGGCCTTTGTTGGTGAGAGTCAGACACTGAGCTGGGGTCAGAGACAGCACAGCAGAGGCTACAAATGTTGTGCCCTAAACAAAAGCAGGAGACTATAATATTATAGATTATGTTACAGGCATCTGCTTTTCAAATCTGAGTGAAAAAGTTTATATAGTTTAATTTAACATACACTTCTTAATTACAGATACCACATGAATAAATACACTGAATATAGGTATCTAATATACCTATATATATTTTATACAAGGGCATACAAGTACATAAGTTGACAGTTTAAAAGTTCATTTGAAAAACAAAAACAACAATTTTGGTTTTCCCAAATAATATACATTGTAAGGTAAACATGGAGCTCATCTGAGACCGCTCGCTCTGGTTCTGGAAGTCAATTTTCTATTAATTTTTTGAAAAAATCTAATATTAAGACTTCAAAGACATCACTGAGGCTAAGCAGCTGTGTGGGAACTTATATAAATAAAGTGATTGTCTTAAGTCTAAAAAGGCTGTTTAAAACGCAAGACTCTGCAAAATGCTGATAGGCCATTAGTTACCATGTAGTTGATTATACCTGAGCAAGCTTTCAAACTTTTAATAGGTATATTTTTTCAGAAAGTCTATGAGAAAAATGAATGGGAATTTATTTCCTGAAACGCGGGGTGTTGAGCTCCATTACAAAGTCAAAACACTAAACTGCTCTAAAGTAAAGTGAATTAGGCATTAGCATCGTCGACATACTGACACACTTCACTGTTTTTATGCGGTCATAGTCTATCTTGTGGTATATTAGTTAAGTTATGCTTTTATGTTTTTTTTTTGCAAAACCCCCTTATGATAAAGTAGCCTTTACCATGGGGAGATATTGAATTACAGCCACTTAAGATCATTAAAAAGAGATCATATTAAATGTCACTTTGAGAAAAGGAAAGAGAAAGCGAGAAAGAAATAAAGAGGAGATTTGTTTGTCAGTCAGTTCGGACCCACTCAATCTCCTCAGCCCTGTGAAAGAGAAGAGAGAACGGCACAGCTCAGCTTTCTGTAAATCTGCTGATGAAATGTTGACAAAACAGCCAATTTTCTGTAATTTCACTGTGGCCTTCTTTCATCAGCTTACTCATTCAGAACCCCTTCATTTCAAACAGCAGCTCAGGGCGACCTCTGACATGTATCTCATCATGATCCTGCACTGCTTTGGCCTGGCAGAAAGACGTAACAGTTGTGGCTTTTAGGTCAGGTGGATGGCGCTTAAGACCTCGGCTTCATAAAGACTATCTTTGTCTCTCTCTCTCGGGCCCCAGTAAAAAGGATAAGAAATGTAGTTAATAGCTCAGGAGTGGCCTAATCATCAGCTGCCATTACTGCTCCAATATCAGCGGAGATGACAGACTTATCAATAACAAAGGGCCCAGCTGAAGCCCCTGTGCGATCGGCCATTTTGATCTTTGCTCCACTAATCAGAGCTTTCATTTGAGCTAAGCACCGGGCAGCACACCTCTCATTCTCTTCATGCTGTGCCAGATATCACTCATCTTTACAAGCCACTCCGTATTCCCTCCGCAACCCCAGGCCACCATTTCCACAAATTGGCTTCATTTCTCAGTCAAACATATAACACATCTGAGAGCTCATTAATTGCACAGTGATGCCAAATCGTAGCCTTCATACAGTTTTGTCGGCACTTGATTTGGTTTGGAGCCCAGCTGGTTTTAAAATTAAATGTATGCAAATTGGGTAATTCTTGTGTGGTTGAAAAAAAACTTAAGGTTATTCTGATTAACAAGAAGAAAGTTGAACAAATCTGGAGGTATGTACAAGTACAGTTAAGATGAAACACACTTGGTGGTAAAAAAGTACATATTGAACCTAGGACTATAATATGTGTATAGCAGAATAACATAGTGGGAGTTAGAGATAAATTCACATTCATTCAAAGTAAATGCTATTTCTATGCTATGAACATTGAATCCAGGTCATTTATAGTTATTTACCTAGTGTTGAGTGCTATGGATCTGTCAACTAGCATAACCATTAACAAACTAAATTCTGCAATAACCTCCTTAACCAAAACTTGTGAAATTTGTGTGATGGTCTCCACTTTACAGAAGACTCTAAGTTCATATTTGTCTTGTTCATTCTTCCATGGAGAGCCCCTGCATCAAGGAGTAACCTGAGCGGTCAAAAGGACTGGCCCGCACCTGGACGAGCTGGCCCTTTCATTTACAGTCATGGTGAGGATCAGCGCAGACTCACCCAGACACCTGCTATTGGGAAATATGTTCTCCATCAGTGAGCTATACACTATTTCTGGACAGGAGGACTGGGAGGCCATTGTTCTGCCCTGCGCCCAAGGCCAAGGTATTCTGAGGCTCCTGGCAAGCAGAGAACACAATGTGTTATTCATGTACAAACTTTAAAATTTGGGTTTATGGATACAAAAGTCTCATTTATTGACAATTTAGTCTCTCTCTTGATACAATGATACACAAAGTCTCAAATGTTAGCCTGTATAAAAAAAGAATTAATAATAATAAAACTATCACAACTACAATAACACTCCACCTTTATTGTCTATGGCACAAAATAACTTTGCCCATTTTGTATTTTTTCTGAAAATATCATAGGCCTAATAAAATAAAATGGCCAATTAATATATAATTTTTCTCTTCACATTTCTTCAATCCTTTGCACAAAACTGCACTTAAAGGATTTCTTTTATTTCAGTTTATAGTTATAGACTCAAACAGTGGACCTCCTTATATCTTGCATTTGTTTGAACAAATCATTATTTTAAGTCTACATATACAGTCTTATACAAAGCCAGTGTTTGGAGGTTTCTGCAATGTCATGTGGGATTAAGCATATCAGAGGCCCAGGACTGCACCACCTGGAGCCCCTATATGATCCCTACTCCACCCCACTGCTGCCCCATCTGAGCGCCAAATCATTCCTGGTCAGGCCAGTGACACTGAGCCAACAAAGCCCCATTTCAGGACAGATTACAACTTCAACAGGACAGCCTTTGATTATGGCGTGTTTCAAATGTTATCAATACCATGATCATTCCTGCGGATCAGCAAAACCATCTCTAATCACCATACCGGCTCTGCCATCAGCAGCGCATAAATCTCCTGAAATACAAAGAGGCAGAGCCGAATTGAGGAGTGGTTTGTTTAACAAGAACCACGTGCAATGACAAAGCGATTCTTTTCTCTGTACTGATCACCCACCTGCACACAGATTAGGTCAGATATTCACCTGTGCTGCCAAACTGTCACTCACACAGAAAAACACAGCATGCATTCTTCCATTTACACAAGATACATGCCCTCAGCAGGTGGCAGCAGACTGAACATTATTGTTCTATAGAAACAAATAAATAGGATTGGTTAGAGGAAAATGTATGACAAGTCTACTGTGATAAACCATCAAAAAGACACAAAATAAAAGAATCACATTTCTTTAAGCTATATCTAAACATTTAAGAAGACCTATTTTAAGGCTATTTTAATCTGTACAGGGATATATAATCAATTCTGAACAAAAAGAGATTAAATGCAGAATGTTATTTGGCAGATTATTTATTAGGTGCTCCATATTATAAAATTATTTAAATTAAACAGCTCTCTCACCAGTTTAGACTCTGGCTCCCCCATGTGGTCATTTTATTAATTGTCAAATTAGATGCCACATTTTAGTTAATCGACCCTTTTTCCCCGCCACAAACACGCTTAAACGTATACGTATCTATTATACTCAAATAGCGTTGCATGTAGTAGTTTGACATAAAATTTGTACGTGTGAGGCAGAATTTTTAATGTTTGCAAAAAAATCTTAGAATTTAATTATTTTTTGTTTCTAAAGTGAATACATTGGTTTCTCTCTCTCCCTCTCTGTTTTTTAGTAGACTGTAGTAGACTGGTGGCAATCTGTGTTTTGGAAGACATGAAATAAGTTGCAAAGCTGGTTATCAACTTATCAGTATGACAGGGAGTTGTCAAACTATCCAAGCCAGATTTGTTTAGGTGTGCGCATGGTCCGTTGCGCGGTATATCGTACATTATGTCTTAGTACAACTGTGACATGAGCATGGGAGGGGCTGCTGCAAAACACCAGATAGAATGAATGCAAAGAGCCAAAAGAATACTTCCTGTTGATGCAAAAATTGCAGCAGCAGTTCTGTCTGACACATCTGGACTGGAGAGGGGGGGAGGCCTGGCGGCAGTGAGGCGATCTACTGAGGGGAATGGACCGCGTTTAACGATAACTTACAGGACGGTAAGACCAGTTTTGTGTCTTTCCTGACAGTGATTAGGTTAATCTGTAAAATGTAGAGTGAGGTCAGATGTGATGATAGCTGTTAAAACGATTAGCATACCAGCAGCTACACCGAGCTTTCACGTTGAGCTCGGTGCTAGCTTCGGCTCTTAGCTCTCAGGGTAAGAGGCTAATGCTAAAGTTGTGAAGCAACGAAGCGTTTTCATATGACAGGCGACACGGGGTCACAAATCTGTCCGGAATCAGTGTCAAGACTTATTTCATACCGACAAACGCAGTTTTATGTGTGTATTTGTGAAGATCTGCGGCAATAATATGCACACTGCGCCCAGCACACTGCAGTGCCTTGTCAGACATAGCTGATCACTTTATGTTTTAAAAGCTTGTTTTGTGCTAGCATGCTTTGTCAAGGCTGTTTCGGCCCAGGAACTACTCCAAGTCTTTTAGTATCGCTTAATAACTAATATTTAGACCATAATAAAGAGTAATGTTCATTCTAAAACATGTAGGCTTTACTGTATAGTAGACGTCCCGCCCAGTCACCATTATTCAGAGCAAACTAACCAGATTGACATAAAGTTTTGAAAGTAGCACATATTTGTTCCTTGATTGATTTAGGCCAATCCAAGTATTTGTACATGTTAAACAAACGTGAAGTGCAGCTGACATAAAACTAATCATAATTTCTTATGCTCCAGTCCGTGTTTGTTTTTATGCTTTTAGAGCAATAAAAGTCCAATAATTGTCACCTCTAAGTTTTGTGCACTTGCAGGTTACTGTGGCACAGGGGGCAAAGTGCAGGGACACAGCAGGTTACTCAGTACACCTGAGTTGACTTGGGTCACCACCATCGGCTCTGAGCCATGGTTCAGTCATTTTACAGGACAAGATGTTATTACTAATATTAAATAACAATTCCCCATTTGAGACAAACAGGATGCCTCATTTTATAAATAAAGTTTTAACTACAATGCAAGCTTGGACCTAGTGGAGCCAGAGCACCTAAAAGTACTGGAACTGTAAATAGGTCCCAGTGATCAGAATTTAATATATGCTATTTATTTAAGATACATTGAAAGTGATGAGACAAGTCTGATCATGTCTACCCTATTCATTTGATTGTAATGCACCTAAAGTACACCAGTTTCAACTCCTTTTTATTTAGTAACCTTGAACATATCTTTTGAAAACTTGTGTCAATGTCTACAAATAGTCTACTGTGCAAACCCGATAGATACATTTGAAACACATTTGAAAGTTGATAGTAGGATTACAGTGAAGTATCTTTCTAAATGTTTCAGCTCCTTAATGTGAAATAATGTGGTAATTAAAATTCAATTCAAATAAAAACAAACTCACCAGTTCAAGTAGTAACTCTAAAATGTTACATTAAAGCTCCCATATTGCTCTATTTTCTGATCAGTTATAATGTTGTTTCCTCATCACAAACATACCTGGAGTTGCATTTTGTTTCATTCACACTTGTTTAACACATAAACCCTGTATATTTAGACTGAGTTCTTCTTTCAAACAGAAAGCACTCTGTTCCACCTTGTGATGTCATGTGGTAATACAGGAAGTGTATGGAGTTCAAAACACTTCCTGTATTACCACATTCCCTAGAATCATTTGGATATGTTCAGCCCTTGCATTGCCTGAACAAAAGGTAAAAGGTAGCTGTAACTTGGTATGTTTTTGATAAGGTAACAGTATTAAACACACATGGCATAAATCTTACAATAATCCATTTTGTGTAATATAAGGCCTTTTAAAAAAAAATTCCAAATCGAAATTATTATATTGTTTAGATCCTTTTTCTGTTGCATGTGACAATATGATAGCCAGTTGTCTGCATTTGAGAACAAAGGTTTATAGTTGAGTGACTCATCGTTAACTCAAGAAACCGGTGCTACTTAGCAAAAGAGATGCATTCAGGCCTCTTCTATTATACTGTGTAACAAATGCTTTAGAGTCCTCTGATACATTGTAAAAAAGGTTCCCCTGTGCCATCAATTTAATTTAAATACAGTTTTTACAATATTATAATATAACTTTTTCATAATACAGGATGCAAAAAACATAATTTCTATAAATCCCATCTTATTTTTCAAGTTGTTTTAGGCTATGGGGGGTATCATCATGAAACACTGATTTTCGTACTGTCACTGCACACTGCACACACCAGACTGTCTATTTTTGTCTATGTTAAATTGTTCTTGCAACCATTGCTTGTTAAGCACTTCTCTCCTGGGTTATGCCTGCCCTATAAGCTGTTTTCAAACCAGGACTCTGCTGATGTTAAAGAAAGTACACACAACTAGCTTGCTCACTTGTCATGCTTTTTAAATAGAAAATACCATTTAGTGCCCTTTTGTACTAGAGCTGAATAAAATATAATTGTGTCTGATGCAGACTGAAATTAGACTTGCTGTTAAAGTTCACAACATCTACATCTGATAACATCATGGGGTATTAACATTTGCGAGAAGACACTTACAAATATAAACTGCTAAACTGATACAGGATTGAAGACATTTCAGAACATGATTCCATTGCAGTTGGTCTGTTGATTTGTCATCACCTACATTCTCCTAGACCTAGTAAGTTGCATGTAAGAAAGCAAACTTAAGAGTAGTTTTACGTAGATGGATCGAGCATGTGACCTAAGCCAGTGTGCATCTCCACTACTGAGCATACATTCTTTGGCCACTCTTCAACTTGGCTCTTTTCCTTCTGCCGTTGGCAGTCATTACTGATATGTTGGCGTTAAGAACGTACATAGTTTAAATACACGCTGTAGGAAAAAGTTTCCATACTTCAATTTTTTGTATTATTTTTACTATTTCCTTACAAAACTTAATTTGATCATGTTTGTACTACTGGCAGAATTTGGCAACTGTTAAAACTTACATTCCCAAAGTAACTACTCGGTGTGCAAAAGAAGATCTGGAATCACCAGTAAGGGCCTAACTGAGCCAAAAGCCACGTTTCGATTGGAGCTAGTTAGTAGCCCTGAGGGTTGGACCCCTCAAATGAGCTGTTGCAGTCAACTTAGGACAATGGAGACACTTTTGGACCATAACAGTCTGCTCCAAAGCAGACGAGTGAAACAAGCCTGTACACTATATATTGAGGTCACTTTAAAACTGAGCAAGATGGTGTAGTAGAAGGTGGCCATGCAGGTTTTCTGTGATTTTCTTTCTTGTAATATAAAGTACCATTGATGGTAGCCCTTCTTCCTCCTCAGGCTTGGGAGTGGTTAATGTTTGCATTGATGCAGAACATGTTTAGGTTATCACCTTCCAAACCAGATTTTCTACTACCTGTGCCAAAAGTGATGTATATACACCTTTCCGTCTGTGTGTATGTAACGCATACATTGTGTTTAAGTGTCATTTTAAATTTCCTTTGTTTGATTCAGTGTGAATATTGAAAACATTAACAACAAAAAACATCTTTTATTAGGGTTCCAGTAAAGTCAAGATAATTGATTGATATTATATATATATATATATATATATATATATATATATATATATATATATATATATATATATATATATATATATATATATATATATATATATATATATATATATAATTTCATAAGAAATGAATGTGGTTGCCAGCAGCTGTGCAGAGGGCATTTACATACATCTCATGACTGTGCCAAGTGAATGTACAGTACATTATGTTTACCAACTTTGTCTTTTTTTTCCCCCCAGGCTTCAAACTGGAGAAATATCTTGAAGAAATGGACGACGGCAGCTACATCGATTTTGATGTGCCGGAGTTCAGCAATACCGTTCTGAGCCAGCTCAATGAGCTGCGGCTGCAGGGCAAGCTGTGTGACATCATTGTCCACATCCAGGGCCAGCCCTTCCGTGCCCACAAGGCCGTGCTGGCAGCCAGCTCACCATACTTCCGGGATCACTCTGCCCTCAGCACCATGAGCGGTCTCTCTATCTCGGTCATTAAAAGCCCAGAGGTGTTTGAGCAGCTCCTGGCCTTCTGCTACACAGGCCATATGTCCCTGCAGCTCAAAGATATTATCAGCTTCCTCACTGCTGCCAGTTTTCTGCAGATGCAAGCCATAATAGACAAATGTACCCAAATACTGGAGAGCATCCACTCCAAGATCAGCCTCCCCATGGGCAGTCCAGAGAAAGAGGAGAGCGGCCGCAATGGGGTCAATGATAGTGACCTCTTTGTAAACCCCACCCAGATCTCCCCCCCTTACTACTCCCGCCAGTCTCAGGCAGCGCATGAGCTGGCAGCCAAAGCCCTGAGCCGAGGGCGGCAGCCACTAGAGGAGGGCCAGTCGGACCGGGGCAGCAGCGACAGTGTGTCAGAGCACGATGCACCCATAGAGGGAGACACTGAGCAGGTGGAACTGATTGGAAAGGATGGGCAAGTGACAGATGTGCACGTCAAAGTGGAGAGGACGGAGCGGCCCACGTACTCCGACAGCTCATCTGCAGGAGACGATGGCTACCACACAGAGCTGGTGGATGGAGAGCAGGTGTTGGCTGTTAGTGTGGGCTCCTATGGACCTGTGCTACAGTCTGCTGCCTACTCATACTCAGGGCTGTCCTCCCCATGCTTTGTGAGCCTCAGCAGCACCAGTCCGTCTCGCTCCCTGCTCAGTGGGTTCAGAGGAGGCCGGGCGCGGGGTAAGCGCTCTCTGGCACTGCAGCCCTCTGTGTTGAGTCAGATTAGGCCAGCATCAGAGGATAGTGAGGCCACGCTGGGAGCTGTCACTTTAGAGAATGACGTGAGAGAGAGAAGCCGTCCCACCCAGTGGTACCCCTACAATGAGAGACTCATTTGCATCTACTGTGGTAAAACATTCAATCAGAAGGGCAGTCTGGACCGCCACATGCGCCTGCACATGGGAATCACCCCATTTGTTTGTAAATTCTGTGGCAAGAAGTACACAAGAAAAGACCAGCTGGAGTACCACATCCGCGGCCACACAGACAACAAGCCTTTTCACTGTCAGATCTGTGGGAAGTGTTTCCCTTTTCAGGGCACCCTCAACCAGCACCTGAGGAAGAAGCACATGGGTGCATCGGAGAGTAACCACCTGGACTCTCCAGAGCGGAGCGAGGTGGGCGTCAGGCCCTGTGACCCCGCCCACACCCCTGAGGCCTTTGAGTCGCACTACGCTGAGGAGGCTCCAGCAGATGACATGGAGGAGAGCTCCAAGTGCAGTCCAGAAGAGTCCCATGCCTCCAGATGTGACTTCTGAGGCCTGCTTCAGCTTCAAGAAGCTTTAGAAATGTTCCTCTTTTGGAATCTGCCCCTCCCTGAGGGCTCAGGCAGTTTTGTGATTGGGTGCTTTATAGAATTCAGATTCTTTCAAGCAAAGGGAGTAACAAGTTAATATTTTTGAAAAGGCCTCAATAATCAAGGTCCTCATATTGATTGATCTTTTTATCTTTCCATATTTTCTAAAACATATTTACAGAGTATTTACAGTTATATCTAGGCATGTTGCAATAATTGATAATGTGAAAGCTCTGGTAAGATGCTTGTCATATCACCTTTTTACCTGACCTGTTTTTGCACATGTGGCCAGAGGGGGTCACTAACTCACAAGGAATGATTTTCTGCCAGTGCAAAGCTTCGTGTGAATATCCGCTCAATACCTCATGAATCAACTACATACTCATAATAGACAGTATTTAAACTACACTCACACAGGTTCTACCTCATAGCCCAGAACCTACAGGCACAAATCTGTTCACTTTTGTTCCGTTAGGCTCTCTTTGTACAGTTGTCTTGCCAAACCCTGTAATATTCAGCCAACACAAAGCCTTGAAACTTAGGAGAAATATTCCTTGCTGATTGTATGATTTTTCTTTTTTTATGTTGCTCAGCCAGGTTAAGAATAGATTTAAGAAGGTGCTATGCTATGAGTGCATTTAAATAGACCGCTTAAAAGCGCATTTGCTTTTTTGAAAAAGTATAGCAGCATAGGCTCAGAAGAATGTATAGAGTTGCTGTTTTCAGTGCAGAACACACAGGCTAGGTTATCATTCATCACTACTGCAGTTTGTCAGTTGGATAGTACTTGGGCCAGCAAAGTGCCGTTATCTGTAATGGGTGCATATAGTCCATGCAGACGACTCCATTTTTTTGAGGGTCCTATTCTCTACGGCTGTGTGCCATGTATTTAGTCCTGAATTAGAGGACTTAGGTTGAGGATTTCACTTTTAATTTCTGTTCAGTTGAAATGAGTCATGTTCTTTTTCATCTAAACATGAGTGAAGTTCGCTTTGGTCTAACCAAGTGATTAATTACTAGTATATTATACAGGTTTAACTTCAATGTAGTTGAGACCCCAGGTCTAAATCTGTTAAAGGCACAGCAACAATATTCTGCTCTTAATAATATGCAAACAGCGTGAACAAGGAATTTCAGCCATTTGAAATATTTTTGCTTCCATTTTTGAAAAATGCTACTTTAGTTTTGTCTTGAATGCCCTTCCTTTACTGGAGATTTATGCTCATGTTTGTATCGTTGTTTGTGCAAAAGCCCAAACACAAAGCTGCGACAAAT
Organism: Periophthalmus magnuspinnatus; assembly: GCF_009829125.3. NCBI lineage: Eukaryota > Metazoa > Chordata > Actinopteri > Gobiiformes > Gobiidae > Periophthalmus > Periophthalmus magnuspinnatus. Next base: position 15,817,359 of record NC_047134.1, on the reverse strand, counting down.
GATGATGTAGGTGGTGATCCAAAGGACTGATGCACATTGCAGCATTAGTTATGGGGATGAGAATAGTTTTAGTGATTACATTTTCTATTGGTGATGTCTATGAGATCAGAGGACAGCAGTCCGTCTGCTGTAATACGAACGTACTTTCAGTATGAAGCATTGTGAAACGGTCGGCTTCAGATAGACCTTACTAAACTCATACTGTTATGTTTTGTTCCTTTGGAAGTGAGGGTCAGAAACTAGTACAGAAAAAATATTGATATGAATTTAAAATGAATCTATTTAGTGTGATTGTTACAAGGCACTTAAACCTAATTGCAGAGTTTGTCCTGGGTGGTTTCCTTTTCTGTCTTCGTACTATTTTGTGTTGCCTTTGTGTAGGCCTCTATCCTATACATCAGATTTTGAGCCTCATGGCCAGTGCTGAATCAATTTTGTTGATTTCATTTGACTTTTGTAATTTACATTTCTATTTTTGCGGTTGTGGAAGAAATGTAGTTTTGATGCTTTTTTCTTTTGTTATATTTGCAGTACATTTTTCACTGAATGTGCAGCCAATGGCTTCACCCAGGAAACCAAATGTATATGGATCTTGTTGCAAGTGTAGCTAGCTTTTCATTACTTTTCATACCTTCTTCAAAAATCTCTCATCTCCCGTACCACACAGTACTTTTACATAGATATAATGTTAGCGCTATAACTGTCAGTTACAGACTTGCATTGTCATATCCCTAATTCTGCTCATGACGAGTTTTGCCCCCATGTACAGACTAAAATGTGCACCTAGCAATGTTGTTATTTTTTACAAATTGATCAGTGTGCCAAAAGTTCTCACCAAAGAATGAGGGGTGAAATAACCTCAACTGTATTTGCATCATTTGATGCGTCAGAAGAATGAGATTAATGTTGGCAATGGAATGTATGTTTGGCTAAAAACAATCAACTTTATAAAATAAATGTACCCCAGCCATAGGGCTGTAGCCACCTGTTAAACCATTCAGTAAGCCATAAAATGTAATGTAAGAAGTGTGCAATATGTATTAAAAACATCAGACAAAATATGACACAGAAGTGGCATCTTACACTTAGTGCCTTGCCACAAGCTTTATTATGGCACTTACATGTGGTGCCTCATTCCTTTTGAAATAGTTGATTTAAGATGACTAGAAAACAAACATGATAATGTATATGTGATGTAAAACACAATCATTTTTATGATTTTCATCTCATGTCTTTTTTAGTTCTTTGTCAATTTTTTATTTTTAATTTTTTTGCAGCGTGACAGATCAAAGTTTATGATGAAAGTGTTTGATAGTAGATCAAATGAGACAGACCTATTTCTCCCAGCTGTTTGCTGTTGGACTACTGTATCCTCTCGAGGACAATCTTAGTGGTGTACTGTAGATTTAGGCCTTTGAGATGAGGAAAGCCGATGCATGACAAAATGACTAATTTTCCTAAATATTTGGTACAAAGAAATAGCTGTCCAAGTCCTAGAATAGAATGCTGGATGCTGAAATCATTTTCATACTGTAGCCAAATTACACATTTCAACAACATTGTACAAATTTGCCTTTCTTTTTTAATCTATGCCATCGATTGCGCACTTTTTTTTTTTAATTTAACATACTGTTTGATGCCATTGAGAAGGTGCATTCTTAGCTTTTTATTCTCCCCAAATGCCTCAATCACTTTATTAGAGACCTTTACATTAAACGGTGCTTCTAGACTAGTCAGGTGGATGAAACATTATACAAATCCATATACTGTATTTACCTTAAGGGGGATTGTCGATGCTTTTTTGTGAACTATAGTTACTTATACCACATATAGTTGCTACTTAATGTAAAGCTGAAATACAATCTTGGTTACACTCTTCTGACGTGAACGGGCGGTGCTTAATGGGCCACAAGTAATCAAAAAGTGTTTACAAAGGAAGGCTGTCAGACTACTTTTGACATAGCAGCTCGTCCTATTCCTTTTTATACCCGAACTTCAGGTAGTTTACGAACACTGATACAGGCTTACAAATAATCTCAAGTCTTCCATAGATTTTCTGTCAATTTCTGTCCACTGTGTATTGAAAAAAGCAATAACATTTGTAGAAACATGTATTGGGATCTTCAAGCGTCGTAAAATATTGGCATGTCAATCAAAAAATCAGGGAGCTGAAGTAGGACAATTTAATGTGGATAAAGCTTAGTTTCTGAAACTTTGGACAGGTTGACTTCTTTTAGATAAGAATCTTGGTTTCTTACCAAAAAATGATAATGCTTGCTGGCTTTCAGAAGGCCAATTTAAATAACTATGGTAGTCATTGAACTGCAATGCAAGAGCTTACCGTGTTAACTCCACGTTCAGAGTTGCACCTCCAGCTGTGTCAAGTAATGAAAGGGATTTTGGGCTGTTTAGCCACTGTTAGGAGTGGGCTAACTGTTGTTGTGCTTACTGTACATTCTTTGATCTCCACGGGCCTCCTTTGACTGAAATGCGGAGTTTTGAGGATCATGAAGGAAGACTGGAAAAATGCTGGTCCTCCTAATTCTCAAACCTGGCATTATAGCAGCTCTCATATCTATTTGGTGAAAAGCAAAAACAACTTAGTACTCAGGGTATATATAGTGTTAAAAGTGGTCTCATTGGACACACAGCATATCTTCTGTCCGTAGTACAATTGTGCACTTCTTCAGGTCGGGGAAACAATCCTCACTCAGTGGTTCCCAAACTCTCTGCCTCAAGGTTTCAATGAGTCCATGTTTTCCACAGAGCTGGAGCCCAAGGGCCGCTGGAGGTCAGGAATGAAAAGCATGACGCTGCATTAGCCCCACTCCTGTTTTGTCCACTCTACACACAACCTCACAACCCAACTGTGAACCTCATAACTCTACTGTTTTGTACAACTATGAAGTAAATGAAGCTAGCTAGAGCTTAAGTTGTATCTATTGCCATTTATGAATTTATTTTATAGCATGAATTAAAAAGTATATTTATTCAAATTATATATTTTACTCATAATCATTCTGTGCTGCTTTGTTTTGGTTCTTCAGCTTGTAAATGGCCTTTTTATCAAGCATTATAAAATGTCAATAGACAAATGCGCTTGTTTGTAAAATAAAGATGCTGATTTAGCTCTTACTTGTCTCTTATATATCTTTATTGTTGGCAAAGCTACACACCTCCATTTGAAGTATTGAATCTTTTAGGCCTATAAAAATGATCACTTGGCCATGCCTAGAACTGTCACCTTCACGTTTAAATGCACTCTCTAGGAACTAAAATAAAAAAACTTGACTCTTTTGTCACATATCCAGGTTTATGTAGGACTTTCTCTGTATCATTGTTCCTTTGCATTATTCTTCATATTCTCTAATGAGATGACAAAAATCCCCATTCTTTCAAGTACAGCCCAGTTGTTGGGGACACGCGGCTGTGCTTTAACATGTGACCACCAGAGGGAGGTAGAGAATCACAAATTGGATCTACATGACACACAATTTGCTGTAGGACTAACATTTTACTGTAAATCACTAAACTTCATTATTTAAGACAATGATTTCATTCAGGTCTTTGTTGATTTTCTACCACTGACTCGTACAATTAGTCCAAAGGGTGAAACCGTTATAGGCCACGATAACTGCGGTATTCCACAAAAGAGCACTCTGTGACTGCGTTTACTAGGTCTGCAACTCTTTTACTTGATCAAAATGTTTTATGAAGCGGGTGAACAGTAGGTTTTTGCCTGATATATAGGCTTAAATACTCTTATTTCTTATTCATGGTCTAGTCACTTGTAATAAACCCAAAACAATAATTTCGCTTATAGGCTTTCAGTGAGAGAGTCTGATCTGCTGCTCTGTAGAAAACTCAAGGTCAGATTTAAGATGACTGTCTTTTATGATCTAGATTATTAGCTATTCTTATTCTTTTATGACCATAGACTTGCACATGTTCCCATTCCATTTCAAGGCCTGTCTTAGGGGAGTTTAAACTTTCTAACACCAAGGGCTGCAGCTGTGACAGAGGCTCCATTTATTTTATGTAATTGAGGCTATTGTCTGGTTAAGCAGAAAAAAATTAAAGTAGTCAAACCTCGTCTGTTTACTATGGCCCTGATCATTTGGGCCAATTCAACACGTCTGCCTGAGGGCCAAAATCAACTGATCAGAGGGCCACATTTGCCCCCGGACCACAGTTTGGAACCACTGAAGCTTATCGTGTTGGTGTTGGTCATTCAGAAACATGGTTGTACCTCCTGGGCTGACTGTATGCGCTTGAGCGGCCAGAGTTCTCAACGCAAATCTGTCTCTGCAGGCATTTGCCACTCTGACTGACAAATGGTTGAAATAACACAATTTGCCAAAGGTGGCTTGTGTCCACTATTTTATTTCTAGTAAACCTACAGGAATAAAAATGATTACGCTTTGATCCTCCTCCTGAGACACTATAATAGGCCTGTGGTGATAGAACTAACTGCTCTGGGACATGTGTCAGGCTATGGTCATGACCCTTTTTTTGTGATGTAACAATTATTGCCATTGTTCTCACTTTAAATACGTATGCGCTCTTCTAATTTACTCAAGGGCACAAAAGGAAAAATGCAGTATGCTAAAAACAAGTTGCCTCCGTCAGGTCATGCTTCCAGGTCCTTCATTAAAAGTTTGACTGAAGCATTTAAGTGCTGCTACACTTGGGTAGACACAATAATAGCTTAGAAAATAAAATTCCAAAGTGCTGTGGAAAATCGCCCCTGTCCGTTCGTAATAGGTTTCCTGTAAGTTCCCTGCAGAGGATACAGACCTTTAAAAGTGGTCGTGGCATGTGGCTGTGAAGTTATAAGCAAAGTGCACATCTCCACTGCTGGAAAGTCACGCAGCGGCAGAGACTTTGGAAAAACAGAAATTCAACAGTTTCAGTAAATAAGTCATAAACAATCAAGTGATTTTTCCAAGAGGACCGCATTATTATATACTTCTTTTTTGAGCACATTATAATTAGTCCCATATGCATCACAACAAACTTAGATCCAGTTGGGAAAATGGTTTGAAATGACTTGGAATGAAATGACTTTTGTGCAGAGAATTAAACCTCTACATCAAAATACGTTCAGGAAACAAGTGAAGAGGAGTTTGACAGTGCCTATTGTACTCTTACAGCCTTAAAAAACAAAGACAACATGGATTACACGCACCACACTCACTGCAGTCAAACCCTTTGGTCATCAAGTGTCATCAGTCTTGCCAGTTGGGAGTGTGTCTGAAATTTGCTGTAATAGCACAATCTTTGCAGCATCTGGAGTCTTCTTCTACAAACCTTGGCTGAAAATGATTAAATCAAGCATAGGAAAGTTCAAATGGGTCTATTAAAAATACAAGGACGTGGATTTGTACAGATGTGTAGCTTCAGGTTTGACGTCTCGACTCAGTGCGGTTCATTTTGTGCTGCGTGAGCTGTTTTGTCAGCCTCCGTTTTTTCCATGTTGGTTTGAGGAGCTGGGACTACACACATGACCACCCTTACTGAAGGTTTTCCATCTACAGATGCTTGCGGTATACGATCCAGTCTGTGTTTATGGAGACTGTTAAACCATGCCCCCTCTCAGGTTAATTGACAATAACTTATTCATTTCTCATAGCACTGTTGTCATATCTGAAAAGACTCTGTACCTTTACCTTTTGCCGAGAATGTCTAACAGCATGGCATTAAAATCATCTTTCTCTATGAAGACGAGCAAATGACTCCTCTAGGCCAAGCTACAGGTCAGATCTGTGGAGAAGTGACCCAGCTGACAATGACAATGTGAGTTTTTCAAGGTATTTTTGACCAATTCAAGCTTGTGTAGTTGAACAAAGCAAGATAGATTGGTTTGATGCAATGTCATATCGTGGAACATTTGAGGCAAAGCAATAGAATCTCCATGGATCGCTCCAGCAGACGTTTTTGTAGATAAATACTTTACCAATATTCTACTGCTTTCCCCCATAAACTTGTAACTATATATGCGCTCTGGTGATTCGTTACGTTCTTTGTCGGACTCTCAAACCACAATACATGTTTTAGCTTTCCTATATTATTTTCCTAGTACATTGGCTCATTCGTCATAGTATTGGAAGAATTGCAGCTAATGATCCATTGGTTTATACAGCTCCTCATCTGATGGTCTCCAGTGACATCTCAAGCTGTCATTATTTCAAGTTGTTGTAAATGTGTCTGTGCTTCTCTAACTTCAAACTTGTTGACAGAATATGACATTTACTGTGATTCTCTTCTCATTGTAGCGTTATATATTTTGCTCTGTTTTGCAGCTGGCTGTTGCACATCTCATCGACACATACTGAAGCTGGTCTGTGCTGTCAGAAGAAGGTCTGGTAAATGCATTAGTTTTAAAAGCATGCCATCTTTCATTTGTCCTGGGCTTGTAAAGTCTATACAGCAGGTGAGTTATTGTTTACCTTTCTCTAATATGGCTAAGTATAAATATAAGTTTTTATGTGGTAACTTTTTTCTTTATTATTTAATTTTGAATTGACTTTTGTCCGATCACTCACTATTTCTATGGACGTTAATGAAAAACAGAAATAAGCAGAGACACACGTTATTTTATTGATTTATTTATTTTAATAATTTCTTGTTTTTTTTATTATTATGTTTATTACATTATAATACAAAGTCCTATGTACAAACGCAAAAACTAAATTTATACAGTAAATACAGTGCTTGATATACACAAGCAAATGACTTTCAAAAATACTAACCATGTCTTTAGCAAGAGTCTTTGTCCTCTTAGTATATATACCATATTTGTTCCTTGAAACATATTTCTTTATTTGGAGGAAGCTCACTACTCTTTGTGGCATCCAAATTTTTCTAGTATTTGACATATTTAAGCTGTAAAGAAATCACTGGATATGTCTCCTGTGTCTTATCTATTTGCTTTTAAAATTATTAAGTTGACCTGAATACCAGTTTAATGAATGCTACATTAGAATTAAAATACAGTAAACTGAGACATAGTGTTGTGGAGGGTTGTTTTTAATATTGCACTTTTAAAAATAGTTTTATGAGCTACTGAAAACTGGCCGTAGAAGTGTCTTTGGCAGCTCTAATGGAAGGTGTTAGGGTTTGGGCGGACCATCATGGTCACTTTCTTCAGTGAATAGGCTCCGCCTCTGAATTCGGCCCAATAGACACCGTCCTGGTAGCGGCTGCGGTAGTGTCCTCCTCTGTACCACACTCCATTGAGGTTCGAATGGGCACAAGAGTTGTACCACCAGCCTCCCTTCTGGTAATGTGCACAGTTTCCTAAAACAAAACAAAAATAGACCTTGAAAGAGCTACACAAAATATTACAAATGTATTTTTTTCATAATAGTGACTAAACAAAAAACAAAAAAAACCCATATCATATAGAATTTTACTACTGACAGGACTGGATTTAATTGTCATTGCAGTCGGTCACACTTTTATAATCTTACCTGTGTATGTGTCATGGTCTCTGTCCAGCGTGGTGAACTGCTTGCCGTTGTGCCAGGTTAGAGAGTCTCCTGCATTTCCATGGTAACGGCCAATCCGGAGCTTGTAGAAGTCAGCCTCGTTTTCCACCCTGAAGCTCGCATACTCGGCAAACACCTTCCTTCCAGACCAGTCCTCCAAAGTCACAAGGAGCTTATAGTTGCCCTGGTTTGTGAGCCAGTAGATGTTCTCCAGACCCAGCCAGTACTCACTGTCTATGTTTCCAAAGCCTTGCTATAAGACATACAGAAACAACATCACTTAAAGATTGGAGTGTTCATATGAAGACTCAGTACAAAATATAACATTGTTGATTAATATTTAATATATTTTAATATTTTAATCATTTTTATTTTTTATACAATTTAATTAGATTTTATATGAAAAGTGGATTCAGATTGTCTAAAGCTACATCCCTTTGTACCCAGGCAGACACCTGTTTAACAAATGACACCATTTTTTAACACAAAATTCCCACAAAATTACTCACTTGGTTATGTCTACTATACTTACCTTTTCATGCTCTTATTATTGCTGTATCTACTCAGTGTGGACCACACATATGAGTGCAGTTCCACAGTCAGTCTTTCACTTGGGCTTTGTTCATAGATCATAGAGTGTCACTACAGACTGACCAAAAGGCAGTGGTATTTCTATAAATCCTTAACTGTAACTAACTGTATCATCTAACTTTTTATAGATTTTCTTGGCTGCAGCTGATTTTGACTAAATGTGGACTAAAGTACAGACCAGACCTAAAGCAGGACAAGAACAGGATCCAATCAGGTGTACATCAGGACTAAATTGCTTACAAACCAAGACCAAACCAGGTGTGTGAACGCACCCTTTGAAGCAGTCCTTTCAAAACATACTTATTTCTATAATACCAATAAAACAGGTAAGCTCATGAGGTGTGATCGTTTGAATTAGTGGGTCACAGACTTGTGGTTGTGACTTACAGCAGGTCATACAGAAGACACATTCAACAGGTCAACAGAAACCAATTCACTTCGGCTTAACTCTGGTTTATGTCAAGACAACATTTATAAGCCACCCAGTGCCTCCACACTGTGAGCTGCATGAACCCCCCAGTGCCTCCACACTTTGAGCTGCTCAATGCTGTTAAATTCACACACCTTGTATGTTTCCCAGTTCCTGAAGAAGTTGACAGAACCATCCGAGCGCCTCTGAATGACGGTCCAGCCGCCGGGATCATGGCGCTGGTCACACCACACCTGCATCAGCTTGTTACTGCCCTCGGGTTTCACCAAATACATCCCACTGTTGGTTTGACCATCCTCCAGTGCCTCCAGGCAGTCTTTAAAGGGTCCTAAGGATGAAGAGCACAGCAGCTCTCATAAGCAAGTCAAGTAGTGAAAAACACATTTTATATACTACAATGCACCGTCTGATTTTTAGGAAGGCCTCTTAAATCCTCTTAGCAGCAGAATTGACTTTGGCTACAGTTCTCATAGGGGAAATGTTTGTGCAGCCAAAAGCAACACGGGCACCAGGGAAAAGAGAATTCTGACGACTGTTCAAGGAAACAGAAGCTATAGGCAGCTCAGGCAATTGATAATCAATTTGACATTGGTTTGATTTGTATTCTTTGGATTACAAACCATGACCACGTCATCGCATCTCAACCAAAAGGAGTCACTGTAATGCACACACTGTGCCAGTACTAAGTCTGGATAAACTATTGTGTTGTGGATGCTGTAATCCATTACAGAATACAGATCACATAACCTTCCTTATTGTAGCTATGGGCATTTTGTTATCATCTGTGAAGTGTTCTTCTCTGACATCCCTTTAATATCCAGAATGTCTTTGTTGAGGGGATATGAGGTGGAGAGCTGCCTTGCCCCGTCCTGTGTTCTGCCTGATAAACTCTGGTGGAACATTTGACTGATCTCAGCCCCCGGTGAAGATTGGAACAAATGACATCACCAACTCACTGACTGTATCTATCTCACCATTTTTTCCTTTCAACCGTAATGTCTTTTAATGGCCCAGTTCCAATGAATTTCCCTTTCTCTCAATGTTGTAGTGTATCAATTATTTTTGATTTAATCAGGAAATAATTATCCTTTATTCAAACCATCCAGATCAGATCACTATTCTTATACACAGAAAATGGCAAACAGTAGCACTAAGTATGACTGGAAAAGGCCTGGTAATACTTTCCACTACTGAGTTCCATCAGTAGTGCTTTAATGAAGTGGAACTGTAATGCAACGTACTCTATTTACTGTTTTTGATATAGTACTCTTTATCATCTGCCAGCATGTTTGACGGCCCATTTAGGAGCAAGTGTTCACTTCAGATATGCTTTCTACTACTGCAGGGCATCTCGGTGCCACTCTGTAGAAGGGAACTAACAGTTGTGCTTTTCCCACTGTACTCACCTGAAGGCTTGTTGGTTGTTGTATTGCCTTGTGTTCCTGTGGGCATTGTGGGCAGAGGAGACAGGGACTTCTGGTCACTCTGGATCTCGTTGGTGATCTGATTGTTGATGCGTGGTGGCACTGGGGGCTTGTGCAGTGGGGGTGACACTGGCGGGGGTTGCGGCCGGGGCTGTGGGCGTGGCTGAGGGACAGGGACTTGTCGCAGAGGCGGGCGTGATTGACACTGCTCTTCTAGCAAAGAGATGAGAGCCGACTGGTTTGTGGCCAGTGAGGCTAAGTGCAGGTACTTGTGTTCCAGGTCTTTGTAGCGGCTGGTGAGCATCTGCATCTCGGAAGTCTGGTTCAGGATCTTGTTCTCCATCTGGGCCAGCTCCAGAGCATTGTCCCTCTTGCGGATGATCTCGTGCAGCAGCTGCATGTACAGCTGTGTGACCCTGGAGTTCATATTGCGACTCTCTTTCCTTAGCAGTTTGACCTCTGTCACAATGCCCCCGTCCACCTCCACCAGCTGCTGCAGCGTCTCAATCTGGCGCTTCTGTTTTTGCAGCTCCACATTGAGCTGCTCCAGCTCCTGCTTGTTGACCCGGCTCTCCAGCGAAGCCTCTGGCTCCTTTGAGTTCACACATATGGCACCTGTAACTTTCTGTTGGGGCACTATGAAGGTGTAGGAGCACTTGTCCTGGGGTATTTCAGCTGGAGCACGCTTACTTCTTCCAGTATAGAGAAACTCTCTTTCTAAGCCAGCATCGCTGCTGTCAAATTCCTGTGTGCTGACCTTGTCATGGCCTCTTTCTGGTCCTTTCTGAGTCTGAGCCCCAAAGACCAAAGCACATGCAAGAAGGAGCCCCAGCAGCACCAGTGAACGGGGCTCCATCTGGGAGTGTCCAGTACACCAACACCTGGGGAGAAACAAAAGAATATTATTAGTATAATGAGTCAAATCTAACACAAAGGATGCAAATAGTAGCACCTTGTAAATAAGTGCCCTTTTACGAGTGCATGTGTGTTTTCTTTTAGTGCACAACTGGTGCTGGTAATTCTTAAGTTACACTCAGGACTAAGTTATGATGTATTTTGAAACTTTTTTATTAGTTGCCTGTTCAGGTTCAGCTTTTGGGTGAGTGCCTTTATCTGCCTTGACACAAACAACACACCCAATAGCTGTCTTCACAGGTTCTGGCCTCTATCCCAATGGAAAAGATTGGTACATGGTGTTATTTGTAACATGTGTTGATTGCCTGTTGGACTAGATATCACACGGGATTATGTCTATACTTGGATTCATGGTCTGAACCTGTATCAGATGAGGAGAATTGGTATTTGGTTCATTATCAGATTGCAACTGCATGCCCCTGAGAACATTTAGTGGTAATGAGATTTGCTTACTCTTTTCAAAAGTGTTTGTACACTCTTTGAGCTGTTTAAAAATATTTGTATACAGTTTTATTGCGTGCATGCACTCAGGTGACAGTATTAGAAGTGAAGTAGACTAAGAATGCTGACTTGAATGAATAAGAATAACATGGCCTTGAACTCCAAGGGCACCCTAATTGAAAACTGCTGCATATTGGTTTACACAGGAGGGTAATGTACCAACACCTCAGGTTTGAAGTGGCTGGTGCCTAGCCACACATTATGAAGATATTGTCAATACTGGTTTGGTTGAAATGGCAGCCAAGGTATTACCGTTTATATTTCCATATAGGATGGATCTGTTTTGATGTAATGTTTTACTTAAGAAAGCGATTAGATGAGAAAGAAAATAAAATGTAAAAAAATAAAATAAATATTACACATAATTATGAAAATAGTATATGGAGCATATCATCAAATATCTTACAGTTTGATGATGGTATGTCAACTAGAACAGGCCAATCTCAATTTGATAAGGAAAGGCATTTCCAGTAGCTGCCTTGAATATAGCCTGAAAATCTCTGTGACATCTATTAATAATCCCAGAGTCAGGGGAGCCTCTCTGTGTTACTGTTATTAGAGCAAAGGCAGATCTCAGTGCAGTGATTGAAGTGTGAGATCCAGCAGCAGTAGGAGCAGAGCTCACACTGAGATAATGGAGCCTGTCCTGTGCTGTAATGGTAGTGGACTATGTTTGGCCAATGGCTCCTGTGGTTTCTTTAGAACATGAGCTGCGTTCGGAGAAACTCAGCACTATTTGCCCCTGCTGCCGAGGATTCCCGGGTTAGATGTCGTTAGGCTGGTTCTCCTGCTCTCAGCTCCACTACACTTCAAAGCCTGAGGAAAATGCTTGCAGCTTGTGATGAAATGCCTTTTGTTGTGTGAGTGGATGTGCTGTGTCAGTAAATGTGTATTTTAGGTTAGAACTCATGCCAGGTTAGTGTCTCTGTGTCTGGAGAGAGTCCCATCTGTGCTGACAGTGACAGCCTGTTATTATACCATCTACTGTCTGCCCCTCTCTGCCTGTTAACAGACCCCCGCTCATTATAGTCTGCTGCGCATCAGCTCACTTTAACAAGCTACCACTGACCAGTCAGCAGCACTAGTGTTTAACAATGCTAATAAAAAATATACATGGCCTTTTGAAGATATAACTATACAAGCAATCACTGTGTGCCAATAAAACAAACATGTTTCCATTTGTTTTACTCAACATGATATCTTTGTTAATAGCAATGAATCACTCTGACGCACTCCCATTATGCCCGGGACTTCGGTTAGCCTGAGCACATATTAATTGGAGAGGTGGGCAGCTCAGACAGGCCGGTGTCTCTCTCAAGTCGCTCTCATTTTAGCGTGAACATGGCATTCCTCACATTCTTCAGCACCTCATTAGACTGGGCTGCCGTACACACTGGAGGTGGCACCCGGAGAGCATTTCAGACGTGGCACCACTACTTCTCCTCAGACTTCAGCTCCTACAGACCCTCTGGATCTACTGACCCAGTTCACTGCAGCACAGTGCCCTACTTCTGAGTGAATGCCTCATAATCACATCATCATCACAGATTCTCAGCACTTCATCTGTCAGTGGTTTGAGTCAGAGCTGTAATAGACATTAGAGCGGGGAGGCTCAGGCCTGGCAGAGCGTCTTGCATTACACCTAGAGTATATGTGTTGGATCAAAGTCAAACTGCATTTGCTCATTTTGATGTACTATTGCATTACCTAGTGGACAGCCTCTTTCCTTTTTTGGAATGTAATCCATGTAACTATGAACATGAAATGTAGAACATAATGAAGCTCACTACCTGTTCAGTATGTGCAGTGCTGCAAACATAAAGCATTGTTAGGAATCACCACAGAACAGGCCAGTGCATGTACTATTCTAAACACAGGCTTATTTTTGTGACCTAAGTCTGGCCATCATCTGTGATGGGAGCCTGACAGGAGGCAGCGGTCTGCAGCTTTCTCAAAAGCCTTTTATACAAAAAGCACTTGCTTTTGAAACAAAGAGTGAATTCAGCCTCTCACTCGCTGTCCTCCTGAGCCCAGGGAACATCCTGAACCAGCAGGCTCCTGCACAGAACCAGATTATCTCGACCATGTCCATGGCCCGCCTCTTTAGCCTGTCACATGGTATGTTACTATAGCATGCTATCAACATCCAAATGTAACACTCTTAACATATAGGTCCTCTTTAGATGTAAACGCTCTGGACATGAAAAACATCCTCTCCACCATCTCCTCTGCTCATTCATCTAATCACAGTTTGTTTAGACAAATATACTGATTAGGATCAATTTACCAATTGTATTGATAAAATTTGTGGAATACTTACAACATAACTTTAGAGCTCTGATGAGTATTTTTAGTTGCCGTGCCCTTGAGCAGGAGCCAGTTGAAGTCTCTTGTGGCAAAAAGTCATCCCAACAGTAAACTCTGTCCTTTCTGCTCCCTGTGTCACCCTCAGTCCATTCCAGCTCCAGTAGTGAGCTCTGTATTCAGGTGTGTGTGAGAGACACTGTCATTAGCCCAGTGCAGCCCAGTGTAAGAAATTCTTCATTGAGAGTGTAGTTTCCAAAGGCTCCTCAGGTCATGTAGATCCCTGTTAGTTTAGTCCTGATAGATGGTGGTGGTCCCAGGCAGCTTGTGTACAGCGCGTGGCCCGTTAGGAGACTACTGTCACTTTTTAGTGGGTTGAATCCATCACTTCTGCCTCACAGCTCCAAGAGGCTGTCTCTCTCTTCCTCTACTACACCTCTCTCTCTCTCCACAGACTTGCTCCCCTCTCTCCCCTCCCTCTTGTTGGTGCTTTTTAAATGATGAAAACTCCTGTAGCAGTAAGCAGTCTCCCCCAGAAGCCCCTTGAAGAGTGAACATTTCTTTTTTAGCAAATCCCCTCCTCCCTATGGCACAAAGGACAGCCACAACACATAAACACACACTGCTCAAGTTACTCACCCCAGCCCCCCAGTGCCCCATGACCAGTAGTTCACCAGTTGCACTATTTCTGGCATGGACAGGATGGTTGTTCTGGTTTTGGTCTGTAGTGATGTTCCACTGGTGAGATGTTGATTGGCCGTGAATGAGCACTTGGCCTTGGAACAGAGGTGGGTAGAATATGGGCCAAAATTGTACTTCAAAGAATACTACGCAAATAGAAGTAGTAAACCAAAACAATTGGTGGGGAATCTGCAGCCAGCTGGAGATGTTATTGCTTTCCACAGTATGGCATTTAAATCAGGTGACTCCACCAGGCCAAGTAACAGGTCAGATCTGTGGAGAGGCAACCCCATTACATTTTTCTGCAATACAAACATCAAGATATTATTTTGGTAACTGGACATGTCTGATTTGTTTTTGCATTTGTATTGTCAGATAAGACAACATAATTATGTGCTTATTAAGAATTTCTGAGCGCCAAAACTACAAGCATAACATAATAACAGTGAATAACATTACTTGAGTAGAAATTACAAGTACTCAAGCAAATATGACAGTAAATGTAAGTCATTAGTACTCACCTCTGACCTGGACAGAGACGGAAACAGCTTGACAGTTAGGAAGTGGGTCCAGGTGTGGGACTCAGACCAGGTCTGGGTTGAGTGGATAACAGTGCTTTATAGCCTAAAGGCGACGTCAGCATGTACCAGTCACACCGTTTGGAGAAATGCTTAACAGTACAATCTAATAATGACTTTAAGGTAGGTTTCTTTACAGTTGGCTCTAGTGAAAAGAACAAATACATTGTTAAGAATAAGATGAGATGGCTTCTGTGACTGTCTCCTTTGGGGTCTCAGTATAAGGCTGAGTGCCCTGAAGGACTTTGTAAGAGGAGTTTTCTTGTCATTGGCTCAAAGCCAAGAACCATTTAAGTGATTTCCTAATATGTTTTTATTAGCATTTTCCTCTATCCCAAAAGTGAATGGTTCAGATGTGTCATCAGCCAACCATTGTCTGCAGTTAACCAACTCTTAAACAAATGCTTAGCAGTGCAATGCTTGTATTGTGAATTTTAATAGTATGTGTATTTTGTGTAAACACTAATAAATGTTTTTTCTAATGTATTTTGTAATGGTGCCTTAGCAGTGATCATAAATATGCTGCAGTTTCATGTTTTTTCTGCCAGTGTATGAGCTAATGTGGATCCTTTGCCAATTTTAATTTCATAAAGCCATTTTTTGATAATGATTCTTTAGAAATCTGTCATAAACATGTCTCTGTCCCCTCAAGTCTCCAGCCCATTCTCTTGAATTCTGATACTTCTTTGTAACTCTCTGAAAGTTTAATATGGAACAATTTTACTGAAAAGATTTAGTTTGAAATCATTTGTGACTCAATATTTGGGCACAGAGCCGCTGATGTCTTTGTCGGCAACTTTCCTCTTTTCTCCTAACCTAAATAAAGAGGCAGCTGAATGTTTTCCCTGATGACACAGTCAGAATGTAATGTTGGCTCTGGGACACATGGTTCCTGGCAGTAACTACTAAAGCCCAAACACACATGTATTTGATAGGTCTTTAATATGAAGCCAAACAGAAGGCTGATTCACACAGTTGACAGCTGATTGCTGTGAAGATGTTGTGGTCAATGAAAAAGCAAAGCGTCAAATCAGAATTACTTCACTGTAAAAGCCTGTAAAAGTACTTTTTACTGTAATGAAAGTAGAAACTGGCAGTTCCCAAACATGCAATATAAATGTATTCATTCTACACCTTATTGAAAATTATGTTTGAATTTGTACTTGTAGTAACCAAATGTTTCTTCAAACTTAATTAAGTTACTAAAGATTTCCTTAAGTTGCTTAAAGATTTATTTTTAAGTAACTTTATATTTATTTTATTTTTATGTGTCCGTGGTGTATCCTGAGACCCACAGTTTGAGCAACAGGTTGTGAACAAGTACAGACCTGGTCAATGTTTATCTGGACTTAAGCATCAGAAATGTTGTACCTACTGTATTTGTAATAACAGCAATCAAAACTGGCACAGTTTATGACATGTTTCGCCCCTTCAAAACTTTAAAACTCCACATGATTCGGCAAGTCTAACCTGGAAGAATCATTACTGGGGTTTGATGGTGTAAATCTTGTTATGTTAGCAGAGTCATCATCTTCTAAATGACAGATGCAGATGATTCGGTGTTGCTCAGAGCCGTTCATGTCTGCTTCTCTGTGTGAGACGTTTGAAGGACTGGCTGGGTCCCGTCCAAACCACAGTGTTGATGCAGTGATTAGTCTTTTTTCCATATCTAATCCTGAGCAGGTGGAGCCAGTCTGAATCATAAAAATGTCAAGGGGAAAATGTTACTCCCACACTGAAATGTTATCCAATCAATGCATTTTAAAGCTGCGGGGACCACATGGGAGGCGTAATGGAAAGTGTCTTTATGTTGTAAAGACATTACAGTTGGTTGCTATGTGCAGGAGATGGATGAAGTGTTGAAGTACTTATATTTGTTCAGATGATCAGAGGACACACAGGTATACTCTGTGTGAAGCATTTGGGACTGTAATAAACCAGTTGAGTCTTGTAGAAGAGCTGGAAATTGTTTTTTGTTACTCATCCAGTTCACATTATCACAGTCACAAAATGTAGTGAAAATGCACGACTAGTCCAATAGCTGAATAATGGCAACGGCAACTTTATTTATGACACACTTTTTAAAACAACAATGATTACCCAGTGATGTAATAGTAAAACAACTCTATAAAATACTTTAATAATATACAATCAAGACATAATGAAATATAATCAAATAAATCAAATCTGATTAATATGTCAACAAAAAGAAACAATTAAAAACATGGTACAGAAAAGGTCTGAGCACTTATCCAGTTAAAGCGCCAATGTTGGGCTGTGCCACAGCAGTGACACAGCAGCCATAAAGTTGTGGTTTTGATGCCCAAGCTGCTGACACAACATTTCTATGAGTGGATTTGTCACTTAGATAATACAGCTTTTGCTACTCTTACAAAGGGCACACACCACAAAATGACTTGAATTTAGCCACGCACTTAAAAATCACACATTCCTATTACCTATTCAAATACTTTTAAGGAGCCTGGCATATCACATAGCAGTGTAACATAACATTGCCAGCCACTGGGACATCAAAACCACAACTTTATAGCTGCTGTATGTGTTAACTGCTTAATGCATTATTAGTACACAGGGCATAAACTTGAATTATTCTGTGTTCATTACTTTAAACAGCAAACGTCTCTATACATATGTTTGTCTGAACAATATTTTACCTCAAGTCCCATATGTGCAATAAACCCAGCTGTTAAACTAAACATGTGCAGATTACACTGTATTGACGCCATTGCTGTAACCTCTGTGCAAATGGATCGTCGTGTAGCATAAGGTATAACATAAGACCAGAGTGTCCCCCTGTCTACTGCCATGATGGATGACTCTGGGCTGACCCGCTCGCACCTCTCCACCTTAGGCACACTCTGCCTCACTGTTTATAATAAACCTTTGAGTGACAACCGTTTACGCACCACTTTCTATAATTGGACCCCCTTTTGCCTATATGTTATTTGTTGAGGACACAAGTCTAATCAAAAATAGAAAAATTAATACTTCCCTGTGATGTGGCATGGAAAGAGTTGTGTCTAATTATTCCATGGCTTTACAAGACTTACTGTTCCTATAGTGGCGAGAAGGCTACAAGGGCTGTTCTGTTGGGAAGAAAAAAATGGTTTTATGATCTGAGTGGAAAGAATGGGACTGGCGCATGCAGAATTCTGTCAAACACGCCCCCAAACCATCAAATGAGACTAGTAAATATGAATCTAGCAATATATCGGAACAACAGGCATTCTGTGCATCCCGATTTGGACTGATGTTAAAAGCAGGGACGTCTTGTGTGGCCTCTTTGAAAGTAAAAACAATTTGACAATATAGCCTTCAGCATTCAATTATATTCTTAAGGCTTTACTCAACAATTCTTTTGAGGGATACAACTCCTTCTCTGTGTGTCTTTCTACAACTTGTGTCTTAAGCTCAAGGTTACAATACTTATTTGTCAGCAGGGCTAAACATTTACCTGATGGTTTGCAGGCATGTTTTACCAGTGAGCTGTCTTTACCTCATTTGGAAAGAATCCAAAAACACGCTTGTGACACCAAGGCTTTGTACCAGCTGCTGTTAGGGGGAATCCATGGAGGCCAAACAGAGCAACAAGTACAGGCTCTCCGACTGTATGGGAGTTTATAATTATAATGAGGTGTGAGTAGAGGTAGCACTGAAAGACATTAGATGTTGCTTTTTATAAAGAAGCTAATTTGACCCGACAGCCTCTCTGACGTAAATGTTTTCATAGCCAACAATACGTACTACAGCTGTGCCTTATGTCTGTGGATTTAACCTACTTTTCTTCTCATTTGGTAGCATTTGCAGAATCTGAGTTATTATACAATATAGTATTTGATGTAATGTGCAGTGTGCTTCAAGTCTGTAGTTAAGTATAGGTACTGCTGTTTCAACTTACACACACGACATTACACACACATAGATAGGGATTTACATATTACTAACCCCTGCATTCTTTTAGGCTTGAGCGTTGAGACTGGTTTGTGTCCGCTAGTGGTTAGTCTCAACAAAAATATATAGATTTTTTTCATTACTTTGATTATTACAGCGATCACTGCATTCTAACTATATTTTAGTCACATTCTGATCAACAACAAAGATTTTGGTTATAGTTTTATTAGTGTGGTCATCATCGTACACGTTTATATGACAAGGCTGCTTTATGGCTGCTGTGGTCGTCCTTTAAAATCCTCTACTTGGCTCCATTCAGACCTATTAGACATTTATGAGGAACAGTATCATCGCAATGGTTGGATAATCAAAGCCAGTTTCCTCAAATTTGGAGGCTGTTGTGTAGGTCTGTCATGATAAGCTTGATATATAGAAGATCTTCTTTATGCCACCGACAAGAGCAGATTTAAACCACAAAAACTGTTCAATAATGTACAGTAGTGTTGTAAAAGAAAAATTCTGTTTTGTCAACTAGACAAAAAGTTGTAGGAGTGAAGACGTTTCGCTGCTCATCCAACCAGCTTCTTCAGTTCTGGGCAGATTGCTGGTGGACACAGCCTTATGTCTTATCTGAAGGGAAGAGCTCCTTCAGTAAAGCACCAGTAATCTGATCAGAACTGAAGTAATTTGACCAGAACTGAAGTAATTTGACCAGAACTGAAGTAATTTGACCAGAACTGATGTAATTTGACCAGAACAGAAGTAACCTGACCAGTCCTGAAGAAGTTGCTTGGATGAGCAGCGAAACTCCAATCACTTTTTGTCCATTTGACACAACTGAATTTTTCTTTTACTACGGATCATACCTGGATGGCTGAGGGATTACACAGACGTACAATAGTGTTAAAAAATCATGATCTGCAATAAATAAACAGCAGAATGAAACACTTTAGTACTTAGTTTGCATGTGTAATCACAGAGAGTCACAGAGGTTATTACTTCAACTACTTTTTTTTACGGCTTAAATCTTATCATCTAGTCTAAAAAATTCCCAGCAGTGCAAAATGTACACATGACCCTGGAAAACTATTGTTCCAACTTGTATATAGTTAACGATGAGTTGTATATATAATAATTATCCTGACAGCTCTAATGCTGTGGTGAAGAAGGTGTGGTCAAACAGAAGCTTTACATCTTTATTCTGGTTGCTTGTCTTCATTTATTAAAATAGCAACGGTATTTGATTTGTTAAATTGTAAAAAGTAGTGTTTAGTACGCTACATTTCTTTGGCCTATTATGTGTTCTTTGTTTTTATTGGGAAGGGTTCATGAGAATGACTATCTGGCAAATGTTTTCATGTCATAATTCAACTCTATTTTTGTATTAAATGAATGGAAATAAAGTTTTTGAAGACATAGTTGAGTAATGTAATTATAGCAACATTTACAGCTTAATTAACTATTGAAAATTCCCTAAACCACAAATCCACATATCCCTGGCTTCAGAGTTACACCTGTGGCTATTTCTCATTAACTTCAATGCAGTTACCAGTGACCAGTGCCACGCACCTGCATCAGACAACACCTGGATAATGGTCTGACGTGGTCTTGGCGTTTTGTATTTTCACAAGTGATGAGGGATCTCATAAACACATCATTAGGCAGGTGATGGGCTCATAGTGCTTTTGCAGGTTGTACACACAGGGCCAGACAGGACACATGGCCAGGTTTTCATCAGCTAAAGATATTATTTATATGTGGGTTTCAAAAGAACTTTGTTTTTCCCCTCACATGTTAAGACGTGTATGAGTGAATGAAATCAAAATTGCCTCGAGTCTGGAAAAAGGAATGATTATATTGTCTGGTGTCTGTCTCCGTGTGTCAGGATACGGCGAACAGCCAAAGTTGATCTTGTTTCTAGAAGCTGGGATTGTACATTTCTCCCCCTCTGTCAAAATGGTGAAGTTCCACTCTTATTCTTTCTTCAAGATGTATTGCTTTCTGGAAATTTTGTGGCAGAGGAGGATTGTGTACAATTGTATGACTGGGCTGAACATTCTCTGATAGGTTTCAGATTAAAAAAAAAAAAAAAAGCGAAATTGCAGTGTATTTGAATAAAAATGTTATTTGTTGTAAACTTAACATATTTAAGAATGTTCTGGAAGATTGTGGACATCAATACAATTAAAACAAAAAAATGTAATAATAATAGTTGATATTAGTGCTCACAATTATTTGTGTAGTGCCTGAGTAAAGGGGTACATGGAGTGTCTTTGTTTATATATTAGTTTTAATGTACTGTATCTTAAATCGCTTTGAGATAGGGCCAGGAAATAAGCAATCCCCCCAAATTTAAGCCAGGTACAAAATGGAATTCTCCGAAAACAGTCAACTACCCGGGAACCAATCAGAGAAGTGGGTACCATTAGGACACAGCAGCTTCCACACAAGTAAACCTAAAAACTATAAATATGTTCAAATATTCCATACTATACCAGTATTTGTGGTATAAGTGTAAGTGTTCCCTCTGGCATTGCTGTTATGGGCTCGATGTGGTCACATAGGGAAAAGGACCACACAGCCAGACTGACTTTGAAGAGTGGAGACTGTTTATCTTGGATTGGTTCAAGTTAAATAAGTAATACATTTAAAGATGCCACTGTAGAGGGCACAGCAGTCATAACCAAGCTGTCAAAGGTAAGGGGCGGAAAAGGGTGGAAGACGTAACTAAAATGATCAAATTCAATTAACAAGTTCTCCCAAATAGGGCTGGGTGATATGGTAACACTTTTCCGCCCCCACTCACTCCTACTGGTCAGCCTCTGTCATGCTCTGAGTGATTGACAGGTGAATCTAACCAATCCAAGTGAACTGTGAGAGTCAGAGGGAGTAAATGACTTTGGTTACCTCTTTAAGGCAATATAAAGTTACTGAATGTATATTAATCATGTTGAAACAAAAATTGTGAATTGGCTCCCTGATATTACGTTTTTGGTATACTGCCTGCCCCTGACACGATATAGATGCTTCTACTATTACTACCATGCTGCTACTATTGTCATTGCTATAGTCATCCCTCTACAACTGATTTCATTAGAACCCCCATCAGCAATAGGGGTAAAAATACTCCTCAGCTATAAAAGTAAGCGCACTTCAACTACCACTACTTCTACCACTACCAGGGCCAGCTCAGCCTATAAGCAGAATAAGCAGCTGCTTAGGGCCACCAGAGGGCCCCCAAGAGCCCACTTTTATACTGAAAATAATGATTGAAATTTTTTTTTTTCTTTCCGAAAACTAAATGGCGTTCAGGTGTTTGTACTAGTCGACATATCCCTTAAACGATTAGATGTGTTTTATTTCCAGTAACTAGATATGTGCCACCTACATTTTTTGAGTCAGGCAGTGGTGCGGACAGCTACGGGTTTACACCGGTGTGAAGGACCCCTCCCCTTCAGGTGCACTCTGGGGCAGCAGAGTTACATTTGAATGGGTGTTTTACAGACTAGAAGACTAAAAGGTAGTGAAGTTAAGTTTATCTAAAATACAAAGCATGAAGAGCCCAGAGGAAGATTGTTTTGGGGACAGGAGTTTTCAGAAAGGACTCGAAATATGTCTCCACTTTACCCCATTGGACCTGCAAATATAACAGTGAGGCTGGATGTGTATAATTGTGCAGAAAGGACACATCAGAGCGGCAGAGGACAGACAGGACACACCTCAGAGCGGCAGAGGACAGACAGGACACACCTCAGAGCGGCAGAGGACAGACAGGACACACCTCAGAGGGACAGAGGACAGCAGGTGAGTCCGTTTATTACACTGGCTGTTTTTGGTTGTTGTTGGTTCTGGTTCATCCTTTTGTGGCATAAACCATCATGATGTGAGTGTAGTTAAAGCGTCACTGCTTCTGTGTCACATTAACAATTTTGATGGGTGATCTGCGTTGTGAATGCTCATATAGGAATGCACTGATACCACGTTTTGCAAAATGAGTACTTAATTTTGAGAGGGGTTGGACTCTCCATTTCTCTGGCGTTGCCCGCGGGGAGCGGCGGCGAGCTGGTGTGAGCTTGCTCATTGCCCCACAGCTCAGCCGCTACGTGTTGGGGTTCACTCCGGTGAACGAGAGGGTCGCGTCCCTGTGCCTTCGGGTCGGGGACAGGTCTCTCACTGTTGTGTCGGCCTATGGGCCAAACAGCAGTGCAGAGTACCCGGCTTTCTTGGAGTCCCTGGGAGGGGTACTAGACAGTGCACCAACCGGGGACTCCGTTGTTCTCCTGGGGGACTTCAACGCCCATGTGGGTAACGACAGTGACACTTGGAGGGGCGTGATTGGGAGGAATGGCCTCCCCGATCTGAACCCGAGCGGTGTTTTGTTATTGGACTTTTGTGCTAGTCACAGCTTGTCCATAACAAACACCATGTTCGAGCACAAGGGTGTCCATCGGTGCACATGGCACCAGGACACTCTAGGTCGGAGGTCGATGATTGACTTTGTTGTCGTGTCATCTGACCTCCGACCACGTGTCTTGGACACTCGGGTGAAGAGAGGGGCTGAGCTGTCAACTGATCACCACCTGGTGGTGAGTTGGATCCGCTGGCGGAGGAGGAAGCCGGACAGACCTGGCAGGCCCAAGCGCATTGTGAGGGTCTGCTGGGAACGTCTGGCAGAGCCCTCTGTCAGGGGGGTCTTCAACTCCCACCTCCGGGAGAACTTCTCCCTGATCCTGGGGGAGGTTGGAGACATGGACTCCGAGTGGGCCATGTTCTCCACCTTTATTGTCGATGCGGCTGCTCGTAGCTGTGGTCGTAAGGTCTGTGGTGCTTGTCGCGGCGGCAATCCCCGAACCCGGAAGTAAGGGATGCCGTCAAGCTGAAGAAGGAGTCCTATCGAGCCTTGTTGGCTCGTGGGACTCCTGAGGCAGCTGATGAGTACCGGCGGGCCAAGCGTGCCGCGGCTCGGGCAGTCACAGAGGCAAAAACTCGGGGTTGGGAGGAGTTCGGGGAGGCCATGGAGGAGGACTATCGGACGGCTGAAGTCACTGAGGTGGTTGGCAAGCTCCTCGGTGGCAAGGCTCCGGGGGTGGACGAGATCCGTCCTGAGTACCTCAAGTCTCTGGATGTTGTGGGGCTGTCTTGGCTGACACGTCTCTGCAACATCGCGTGGCGGTCGGGGACAGTACCTGTGGAATGGCAGACCGGGGTGGTGGTCCCTCTGTATAAGAAGGGGGACCGGAGGGTGTGTTCCAATTACAGGGGAATCACACTCCTCAGCCTTCCCAGTAAGGTCTATTCCAGGGTACTGGAGAGGAGAATCCGACCGATAGTCGAACCTCGGATTCAGGAGGAGCAGTGTGGTTTTTGTCCTGGTCGTGGAACACTGGACCAGCTCTATATACTCTCCATCGGGTCCTCGAGGGTTCATGGGAGTATGCCCAACCAGTCCACATGTGTTTTGTGGATCTGGAGAAGGCATTCGACCGTGTCCCTCGTGGTGTCCTTTGGGGGGTGTTCTGGGAGTATGGGGTCCGGGGCTCTTTGCTAAGGGCTGTCCGGTCCCTGTATGACCGGAGCAGGAGTTGTGCTCGCATTGCCGGCAGTAAGTCAGACCTGTTCCCGGTGCATGTTGGACTCCGCCAGGGCTGCCCTTTGTCACCGGTTCTGTTCATTATATTTATGGACAGAATTTCTAGGCGCAGCCAGGGGCCGGAGGGGGTCTGGTTTGGGAACCACAGGATTTCATCTCTGCTGTTTGCAGATGATGTTGTCCTGATGGCTTCTTTCGAGCCAGGACCTGCAACAGGCACTGGGGCGGTTTGCAGCCGAGTGTGAAGCGGCTGGGATGAGAATCAGCTCCTCCAAATCCGAGGCCATGGTTCTCGACCGGAAAAAGGTGGTTTGCTCTCTCCGGGTGGGTGGTGAGTCTCTGCCCCAAGTGGAGGAGTTCAAGTATCTCGGGGTCCTGTTCACGAGTGAGGGAAGGATGGAACGGGAGATTGACAGGCGGATCGGTGCAGCGTCTGCAGTGATGCGGTCGCTGTATCGGTCCGTTGTGGTGAAGAAGGAGCTGAGCCCAAAGGCGAAGCTCCCGATTTACCGGTCAATCTACGTTCCTACCCTCACCTATGGTCATGAGCTTTGGGTAATGACCGAAAGGACAAGGTCGCGGATACAAGTGGCTGAAATGGGCTTCCTCCGCAGAGTGGCCGGGCGCACCCTTAGGGATAGGGTGAGGAGCTTGGTCACACGGGAGGAGCTCGGAGTAGAGCCGCTGCTCCTACACGTTGAGAGTCACCAGTTGAGGTGGCTCGGGCATCTGCTCAGGATGCCTCCTGGACGCCTCCCTAGGGAGGTGTTCTGGGCATGTCCCACCGGGAGGAGGCCCCGGGGAAGACCCAGGACACGCTGGAGGGACTACGTCTCTCGGCTGGCCTGGGAACGCCTTGGGGTCCCACCGGAGGAGCTGGAGGACATGTCCGGGGTGAGGGAAGTCTGGGAGTCCCTGCTTAGACTGCTGCCCCCGCGACCCGGCCCCGGATAAGCGGAAGAAAATAGATGGATGGATGGAGTACTTAATTTTGAGCACTGATACTGAGTAAAAATACCGTTTCCAGACATTATTTTTTCTGGTATTTGACTACAGTAGTAAATCTAATTAATTTCATAGGGTTTTATAGTATAACCACTTTTGTATCTTAGAATTCTTACCTTATCAAATGAAATCAATGCAGTTAGGTACAATTCCAACATAATTTATTTAGATAAGCATCTGGCTTTAATATTTACCACTTCCTCTTTGCAGCTGCGCTAACTGCTAACACTGAGCCACTGTTAGCATAACAGTGACTTGTGTGTTACTTTTACCACGGGCACACTTTGTCCAATATGGACATGCTGTCCCTCTTTTAAAAGCTCTGAACCCACTCTATTCAGTTGCTAAATGTGTTTGTCAATTACAATAAGCAACGTTATCATGCTATTATCTTAGCCCAACGTTAGCATGCTATTATCTTAGCAATGTTATCATGCTATTATCTTAGCAATGTTATCATGCTATTATCTTAGCAACGTTAGCATGCTATTATCTTAGCAACGTTAGCATGCTGTTATCTTAGCAATGTTATCATGCTATTGTAAGGTATTTTTTAACAATGTAATACTACCCCAGATGCCTGTAGCCCTACTCACCAAAGACCCCCACCCTGAGAGGGTCATAAAGCAATCTACAGCACTGGAGCCAAGAAGATAACATCTAGGACCAGGGCCACTTCTTATCTGTGGCTCTGTTCACCAAGGACTGAGTGCCCCCATCCTGTGAGGGTCATAAAACAATGAGATTGATTGACTTAAAAACGCACATTCAGGGATTTTGCCAAAAGGTTTTTAATGTGTAACCACATGTTGCCGAGAGGAAGACCCGCCTCACACACACACGCACTGGGAGGCCTATAAAAGCTGGAAACACAAACATCTCAGGACTCTCTTCCTATCCTTTCCTGAGAGTCCGGTGCTTCATTGTTAACTTTACCTGTGATGAACTCATTAAACCCTTCTGACTTATATTTCAGTCTCTTAGCCCTCTTTGACGCTTGCATCAGAAACGAACATTTCTTACACTATTATCTTAGCAATGTTATCATGCTATTATCTTAGCAATGTTATCATGCTATTATCTTAGCAACATTAGCATGCTATTATCTTAGCAACGTTAGCATGCTATTATCTTAGCAACGTTAGCATGCTGTTATGGAAACACAAGCACTGCGCTGGTATCCTCTGTGATCTATAAAAACCTTTAGAGTCCTAAATATTTATATATTTCATGTGAGAGTGACATGTGAGGCTGCGCTTAATGTGCAGAACAGTTAATGTGCAGTTTTATGATCACGTCTGAGCAGTGCTTAGCTCAGAGCTCACTGCTCTGTGGAGAGATGAGATGTGAGACTCAAACAAGAGGCAGCACAGCTACAGTGGTATCGGCTCTTGGTGTCGGCAGCCCATTGACAAGTGCAAGTACTGGCACTGGATACTGGTATCCTGTGCACCCCTACTGATTAGTATGCGCATTTACGTGAAATCACCGCATCCAAACCCTAACAATAAACATAAAATCATTATGTTCACTCCTTCCAAATTATCTGATTTAAATTTAAATCTGGTGTTATGTCCAGGCTGTCTCTCTTATGCAACTCTTAACCTGGATCACTACTTTGTACTTCTTGCCTGATATGATTTTGACGCAAGTGTACCCTTGCTTAAGCACATCTTCTGGCTACTCTGTATTTTATGACATAAAGAATTGATAAATGTAAGCCCACTTTAGTAAACTAGAACACATTAAAATGTGCTAGAAACCAAGAAAAAAATGTCCAAAATTCAAAAATTTCTTTGGCAGATGCTCCTTCCTTACATGTTTTTATGCAGTTACACTTGTGGTTATTGCTGTTGTGAGCCCCCAGAATTTGCAGTCTTTTGTGGTTGTGAGGATGTCTTAATGTTGTCAAATATGAATCTGTGGCACTGAGGTGGCGAGGGCCCTCTAAAGTCTAGGGCCGGCCCTGACCACTATCACTACTATTACTACTTCTTAACTGTGACTACAGGACTCAATCTCTCTATATTTTCTATACATGTAGCAATGTACAGTACTACACATTTATAATATGACATCTTTTAGGACTTTATGCTGTCTGTTAAGTCTTACAGCATATATGAGTTACACATCAGCAAGTTACCGCAGACTGTAGTTTCTCATCAATGTCACCTTCTGTGTACAACTCCTTTCCGTTCTGTTTCCTCTGTGAAAACAGCAGTTAATCAATTGCCGGAAAGCTTTGGTTGTCTCAATGTCAAAACCAGAAGGAGATCATTGTGCTTTCTAAAGGAAGACGTACTTGCTCCATTTGCTTGTGTGTTGTGATTACTTCTCCATGTGTGAAGAGGTGGGCTATGGTTGACCAGGGGAGTGCTTTCCACGCAAGGACAGCAAAACCTCGTTCTGCATCAGTGTCATCTGTTACCAGTGAGGCAGACGGATGGCAGAATTACTTAAAAGCTCAAAGAAGACTAAACATTAGTCTTCTTTGAGCTTCTTTGGGCCAACTCATTGTAACACGCAGCATCCTCCAATGGTCTCCCATTGGGAATTGTGTTTTGTGGTACTTCCTGAAACCACCATGAGCTGTCCAAGACCTCTGTGTGAGATGGAAAATGGAAAAGATACATCTGTACCCTACCTTAACCATTTACCTTTTACTCCTTGGCCCAAATCTTTTGTCAAACACAATAATAAATTAAAGTGGTACAAAATAATTACTTAAGTAAAAACACTGAAAAGTTAAAGATTACAATGTAAGAGAAGTTATACACTCCCCAAAATCTGCAACAACAATTCAGCTCAATAAAAAAATCCCAGGAAATGAATTAAGTAAGTTTAAGTCTAAGTTTCATTACCTGTGCCAGTATTAACTTGTAAATACAATTGGTCATTGTTGCACATCCTAGTAGCTGCTAGTTGACCTCTACTCACACATGAACGGAAATAAGCAATGAATGAACCACCATGGGCTCACAAACACATAAGCAGACTTTAGAGTGAGGTGGAAAAAGAGTAGCCAAAGACAGAGGAGTGGGCCTGGTGGTTTTTTTAGTGGTCGGCTAAAATTGCAGACTAAAGCATATCTTTAAATCACACAGCCACAGAGGATGGAAGAGGAATCCTCCCTGTGTTATTGTTTCCCATGTTCCTCCAGACTCACTCATATTTTCCAGATTATAGCTGGGGTCTTACCCTCACCCCCAAAGACAGACCCCCAATTTCACAGGACAAAACCAAGACAACCACAGAGTAGGGGGAGTAGCATTTTCCACTGCGCACCAGAATTTAGTGGGTTGTGACTTATAATGTGCCCAGAAGTCCTTTGTTGAACTTCAGCAACCTTTCCATTATATTTTCAAAGCAGCTAATCAGTTATCAAGTATGTTGCACCCAATGACATTTTTACTTTCAAATCCCAAAGTGATATGTAGTCTTTAATGAAGGACTTTTACCATTATCCGTTAGTGCGCCTCGGGTTTGTACATTGCCCATTTTTACATTATTTAGTAAGGACCACATTCTTCTGAGATTCGAACTCAACCCTCAAAGAGCACCTGTATCGTGATTTTAAAGATAGTTTTTATGACCCAGTGACACGCTCTGCCTCTGCTCTTAATCTGATGTGTTGTGTATTTTTTATCCAGTTGCATCGTGACAATCTTGCCTCACATTAAGAAGGTCCTGGGGGTAAATCCTGAACAATGTTGGATTTTTCTGTGTGGTGTTAACATCTTATCCCAAGGCATTTGTATTTGTTGTCTTCTTACTTTATTATCTCCTTGGAGATGTTGTACACTTTTACCAGCTCCTTTCAACACCACTGAAATGTTCAGATATGGGTCAGATAGTCAAATGTTGGCTACATGCATTGCTGCTATCTTCCATTTGTTGCGCCTGCCTGCCATGTTTTCCGTAAGAGCTTTGATGCAGTCACCAATTTGAAAATATGTTTCTTTACAAAATGGTGAAAAGTCTAAACTGTATTGAATCAATAATATTTGCAAATCATCGGATTCTCTGCAGAAGTTACAGAAGGCATGTTGTCAGCTGGCAATGATGTAATTGAACTTAGCTAATGAGGAGGTGCCTTCGGAAAGATTTTATAAGGGCTCCTATACCATGAGCGTGAAGAAATGTTTATAGCCTGAACCTAAACATGGTTTTAAGTGGCGTGCTGAGGCATTTCCTGCACCACATCAGAAAACCTAGACAAGCCTAATAACCCCACAGTTCTCTACAAACATATGTGCTCACACAGTCCTCTCTCGCTTTCCTCTGCAGGCCAATGTTGAGCTCATGATTTGGCTGCATGTCTGCAGGCTTCGTGCTGAGGGCAAACTGAAGCTGGACTCCTATTTAGGACATTTGAAGTTAGTTTGGACCTTGGAAATGTTCTTGTGTATGCAAGCGTATTTGTTGGTGACAACTAATACAAATGAGGTGGCCCAGATTCTTTATTTAAAAAGCAGATTGGATACATACAAATGGGTTTGTGTCATCTGTATACTTTCAAAGTTCATACGGTCATGAATCTGGAGAAGTTGTGCAATTTATTTTATCAGATTTATTTGGGGAAAAGTGTTGTGGGTAGCTACAGTCTCTCCTAGCAACTACAAATATGCCTTTGGGGAGGGAGGTATGACCTTGATTCATTGATTTACCAGTTTCCCTGCACCATGCTATACTATTGACAACTGCAAATAACCAACTTTCCCAATATGCAAATCTTGAATGATTTCTATATTGATGAGCAATTAAGGAAATTTACTCTTTAAGATTTATGTAAATGCTTTTGAAATAATCATGGAAAAATCTCGTAAGATCAATTTTACTGCACTGAGACTGGATCACATAAGAGCTTGTGGTTACACTGATTGGCCTGATCCTTTCCAAGCAGCCCCCGGCAAACTCCTAATGCAGGAGGACTCATTATGGTTCACTTCTCAAACACTGGCCTTCACTCTAGACCTGAGAGCTGTGCTTTACTCAGTGTCAAAAGTTTCATTTCCTCCAAGCGGCACAGCACACGTCATAAGTATTGTCCCTCTGACAGGTTGTTATACATATATATACATCATAGGTGAGGACTTGTTGCAGAGAGACTAATATGCCTCATTTATCAATAATGAGAAATCTTAATGTCAATGATGTCTCAATACTCAAAATGTATTTAATTGCATTTGTTTATAAAGTGTCTTAAAGAAAGTGTTGCAATGGAGAAGGTGCAACAGAGTGGAGTCTGAGTTTATGCTTAACACTTGGTCCTCTACCACCATGTATATCTATCACTATAGAGAGTGATGCATGTGTTTAAAAATCTCAAATGTCCTAAAATGACTATAAATGAGTCTGCAAACAACCACTCATTATCCATGATGTAATCTGCAGTTGTGTAAGGAATAAGCAGCACATTTACACATTTAGCACCTTGTATAACAATTACCCTATTTTTTTGCTATTCATGTTTTCCATTTTTGTATAATTAAATTAGTTAAGCCTGTTCAGTTAAACCCATTGACTGTCTAAAGCTGTCCAACCTTAAGTTTGTTACAGCTATTTCCACTGGCCACGCTCAGCACCATCCATTTAAAGACAGACATTACTGCACTGGTCTCTTTGGCCAGTTAAGAGGCCCATATTATGTAAGCTCTTTTGGCCAATTGTCTTTAGTTATGGTTAGTTAGTCTTTTAACCAAGCAATGTTGACATGTTTTTATATATATATATATATATATATATATATATATATATATATATATATATATATATATATATATATATATATATATATATATATATATATATATATATATATATATATATATATATATATATATAAAAGATATCTTTAACTATCATCAATTATTTGATTGATGATAGTTGATTGATTATATATATATATATATATATATATATATATATATATATATATATATATATATATATATATATATATATATATATATATATATATATATATATATATATATAAAAGATATCTTTAACTATCATCAATTATTTGCCTAAATTATTCTTTTGCCATCTCTTTCGTACTGTGCTGTTGCAACATTGCATATAGCCCTTGTGGGTCAGTGGGTGAGTTTATATCATACTAATATTTGAGTTTTAACAGGATAAAAGCAAGATTTTACAGCTAATTTAAAGGTTTAATAACCGTGAGGCATTTGACATTCTTCAACCAATGCTGGAGGAGCAACCTGTCAGGAGCAGTGGGCACCACAGTGCAGTGCCTGGGGAGCCTTTTCCAGGACTACTTTAGCTGTAGGATTTCACCTATGGTGGATGTTTTGGGCTGATGGGGGAAAGTGCCCACATGAAACCCAACCAGACACAGGGAGAAACATCCAAACTTGAGTCTTGAAATATTATTATTAACATATTGAAGCAACATTTTATTAAATGACACTATCTTTTCTCTGTTCAAATATAACAGGTTTAGGCCTTTATGGAGTTGTTTTCGTGTGTATCTGAGAAAGTATGACATGATGAACATGGATTAGGGAC
The DNA here is from genome assembly GCF_009829125.3 of Periophthalmus magnuspinnatus. Lineage (NCBI taxonomy): Eukaryota > Metazoa > Chordata > Actinopteri > Gobiiformes > Gobiidae > Periophthalmus > Periophthalmus magnuspinnatus. Next base: position 15,785,407 of record NC_047134.1, on the reverse strand, counting down.
ATTAATGTCATGTGTCATGTTTTGTATTGAAAAGGTTGTATTGAACAATTTGATATTATATTGCAAGTTAGTGTATTCCTAGTTGTGTGTGAGATAGTCTGTCTGTATGGCAGTCATATGATGACGGTATTCTGGATATCCACAGATGTTTAATAATTTGACTGATATATGTGGATTTATAATGCTGTATTTAGCAGTGGTATTGCTCTTACCGTTCAATCAGTAGAGTCAAGGCCAACAAATATACAAACCTGACATAACTGGCCTGTGTTTAGGAGCTGCTCATGAGGAAGACAAATGACTCCACAGGGTTAGCCACATGCATGATGTTTATTTACACATTCAGCTTGTCAGTTGTATGTTTCTGTTTATTACAGCTTTTGGAAACTCCCCTGTGAGCCTGCACACAGTGCCAGACCAAATGTAAATCCATTTTATTCCAGAAGGATATAGATTTTCCTCCTTCTCCACCAATCAGCTGACCTAAACATTTCTTTGACCCGCTGAGGACTGTAAAGTCGTCTGCAACGTCTACATTATATTTTCTACATACTTGCCTATGGTCCAGAATGCACTATATCACGCGAAAGCCAAATCCCAGTGCCTGTGGAATTGCCACTGGGGGTCCCATCAGAGCAGGGGCTGTAGAACTTATGGAAAAGCCATATTGAAGTTTACTGCTTTCCAGGCCCGCTGCTGTCCCCTATGAAGTCATGTAGGAGTAATGCCCCACAGAGTCATGTAAAAGTCGGGGTCAGAGTCTTTGACCTGTTTGTTTTGAGTTGTACCCCTAAAACTTTCCACTTCTGTTTAAAAATACAAAAAGCAGCTTGAGTTTCTGTCCTGGCGAGCAGCTGCTGCTGAATACACATCATTGTGGCGCTTGTAAAAGGCTTGTGTCAGCTCCCACTATTTGTATTAATGACTGTGCATGACTTGGCGCAAGTGGGGCATATGAGGAATAATCTATAATAATTAAGAAGTCATAGTGGTGTGTTACACTTACTGCTCTGGCACCCAATTTAGATCTTTCAGTCAGAATAAACTTACTCTGTCTGGTACAATTAAATGGAACATTTTGGAAACAGTGGCCAAAGTAACTTGCTCCTCACAAAGTAATCTTTCAATGTGCATTTTGAAGTTACAGATTGAATTACTGTTACTTCAAGTAGTAATCTAGCCACAGGATGTCATGTACTTTTTGTGTTATTCTTGATAACTGCTTGTTATGTTGAACTGGTGATAGTTATTAGGAATTACAATCAACCTTGGAGGAAAAGTCGCAGTGGTAATAGTTGTTGTACTTTTAATTGTGCAACTTTCAACTGTTAACCTTTTCATTGGTAATTTATTCTTCTTTCTTTTGTAACAATATGGTCAGGTCCCATTGGATCAAACACAATACTACTACTTACTTACTATTATTAACACTAATATGACTAATTATACTTTGCAAGTACTCTACTGCCAGTACCGTTAATACCCACTGCCTGCAGATTAAAGTAAAAGAAGTCCTTTTTCTTGGTACTTTCCATAGGTATATTTTATGTCTCTGCATTGAATTATGTTTTTCATGAGGTATTACACCATTAAGCCCAAATTTTACAAAACCGACTTGACGGAGCTGAGATTTATGCTCAACAGCTGATTTTGATTTCACTCCTGAATGAAACAGTTACCAGTCACTGCTGCATCACATCAACTTGAAAACAGTCACAGCCCGTTGCCATGGGCCGCAGTGTTTCATAAAACTACTCATGAAACTTAATGTCTCATACTGAAGCAATGCGTATTTGTTAGCCCTTGCACTGGTTGTAAAAGTGGCAGGACTAAATATAAGCCAGTCTCGAGTTTCAGCACAGCATGAAGTGGTCAATACAGAGAGGAAAGCCAGAACATGCTCCGTGGTGTGTCCCCAGTCGTCCTAGCCGTGATAGATGGCTGTCAGACCCCTAAGATCACTCGATTTCCTGGGGTTGCAAGCTGCTTGAGGCTTACACCACCAGCGCCTGCAGTTCCAGGAAGGAAAACTCAGACCTGATACATCCTTGACATCCAGAAAATGCTAAGAAAGCAGAAAATGTGAGTGTTGGACAGCCGGACTTAACAAGAACAGTGCCAAGGCAAACGGCTCTGATGGTGTGCGATGGTTTAGCTGTGTTTCCTCTTTTTAAAGACATACCACAATGACTAAGCCTGTGAAGTGGGGAAGCATGTCTTTAATGGAGGCTTTTTAGCTTCACAATAAAAGTTGAATTGATTTCTCATGAGGTAATTTGATGTGAGCGGGTTTATTCACTGACATCATCCCTTTCTGGTGTCTGTTATCTACAATCAAGGGCTGTGTATTGACAAGAGTACCATGGAAACTGTGGATTAGATCGTGTTTTTAATTAATCTGTTATCATTGAGAGCAGTAATCAGCCATTTATTCCATTTTCAAGATAAGAAACTATGTTAAGATTAGAAATAATGAGTCTTACAGTAATCCTGGTTTATCACCACAAGTACACTTTTCTCTGCTCTTCAGGGAAAAGCTCCTCTGTTTGGCCCACTTATTATGCAACAGGTCAGCTATGTCCATGATCACATTCATTCTAGCGGGAGTTTCTGGGAGGTGAAAAGGAAGCAGTTTTTGGCTCATCCCTTATCTTTGCTAAGTTGTTTATGGCTGTGATGTTTCTGTTTGTCTACTGAAGCCTCTTCAAATACAGACTTCTTGAAGGGTAGTGTCTGCAGTGCTACCACTTGCATGTTCTGTCATATTTGTCTTGGAGGAGGTATTTGTTTATTAAAGCGTATCTCTGGCTTGTGAAATGTAATTCTGAAATAGTTGTCAGATCACAGAACAGCTGTTGCAAACTGTTAAACAGACACAACTTCAACTTTAAAAACTCTCTTTACAGCGCTCTGATTACAGGCAAGAGGGACAAGGCATCTGGTTGAAACCGTTGTTTGGTCTCTGCTTTGGAGTGAATTTTTCTTGTACAACATTCAGCACAGTATGTGGTCAATGAAAGAAAAATATTGCACATGATAATGTCTGTTTTACTGTCAAACAAACGCAATACCCATACCCCATTCAACTGAATACATTGCTTTAATATGTTTATTCAGTCAGAGGTTTATAACCCAATCTATCCATAGGGCTTATACAATTTTGGCCCAATAAGAGCTACATACAATCTTGATTTATTATCAATAGATTTTGTCTTTAGTATTTTAAAGGTACCCTATTTAACCTTTCTGGTGGAGGTTCTGCCATAAGCGTGTCTCCAGGAAGATGCAGTTGCTTTGTGTAGAATGTTAATCAATATGACATTAGTGTGAGTAATCTCTCAGTTGTCCAAGTATGATCCATAGCTGAAGAAAATCCAGTTCTGTTTTAGAGTGAAGACATTTCACTGTTCATCATCTTCAGTTCTGCTCAGATTGCTGGTGGACACTGCCTTGTATCCGTCTGAAGGGAGGAGCTAACTTTGGCTAAAATTTGTACCTCACTATCTTCAAAGGAGTGGTTAATGGTTTTGAGATGGAGATTTAGTGGCCAATATAACCCAATATAACTCTCACTGCAGTCTTCAGTACTCTGAACGGAGTAGACCACATTGCTTTGTTTGTGGCTCTGGGTTTTGTCCATTGGGTGAACCAGTTTCGGTCTTAAAGTGTTTGTAGGTTTGAAATAGGCCGAGATTCCGTGCTGTCTGAAAATTATCTGAACCTTTTCATACACACCAGCTGTGTAGGGAATAGTTACACCTCTTCTCCTAGGTTCTGATTCTCTGTTGTTCTGTTTTTTTAGTTTTTTTTTTTTTTTTTTTTTTAGATCTACTGAAGGCCCATTTAGGATATCAGAGAGGGATTTCTGCACATGTTCCTCTTTCACTTTTCCCTCTTGTGTTGGGGCTAATGTTAATTTTGGAGCCTAATAAATATTCAAATAATGCCAGTGACTGAAATAATCTACATTTAAAAATAAGAGTTTGAAGTTTTATCCAAGTCACCCTAAAATTAATATAGGGATTACATTATACTGAAAGTGGTCGGTCTGATTGGAGCTAGTTGGCCGCCGTTGTGCACAGAGCTAATTAAGAGTTCACTTAAGATTTAGTAAGTAAGATTTAGTAAGTATATTTTATGTGTTAATATGCAATTTTGTGTGTATATATGTGTAATATGAGCCAGAGCTTATGTTATATTTTATGTGTTTATTAGTTTTACAATATGGACTGTGGTGAGCAAGTAAAAACCACAGTAAACATCATTAAAAAGAACTCTCATCATGTCTCTCGTGTTTGTAGACAAGCCAGCATCATAGGTACGTCAAATTACACACTGCAGAACCCAAAAAGTTACATAGTGCATCTTTAAATAGCTCTATTTACAACTGCATACGCTCAGACACAGGGATAAGATTTCCAGATGGAGGACACCCAGCAGATACTACCAAATACCAAGTTTATTATCTGTTCGGAAAAAAAACAATTCACTAACGACCAAAAGACTTTGTGGTTTTCTTTTTTATAACCTCAATAACGGTCACATTGTTACTACTTTTAGCTTTGGCGTGAGAAAGTAGTTGTTAATGCCAGTCCTTCACAGTATGGGGTGTGTCTTGGAGTAATCACTGGGGCACAATTGGTAATTACCTGTCTAACCTGGCAGTAAATCAGGGCAGGCTGATTACTAAACTACTGTGGTTTGGGCAATGGAGGCCTTTACTATCACAAAGCACACTGCTATCCTGAGGGAGCAGTGCTGGGAAAGGTTTATGGCTAAGGAGAAAACTAGTACTGGTTTGGGTCAGTGGTGTAATTGTTATTGCTTGGAAAGAATAACTAATAAAGAAGTGCCTGGTGTTCAGTGAGGCAGAAAGTAAGACACATGTCCTACTGAGCAAACATTATTGCAGTATCTTTCTCTACAACTAGATTTTGATAGTATAGTGGTTTGAAATACACCAAATATTTTCCTTGCCCATATGTCTGGTTCTTCTGTTGGGCAATGAGGATTGTTTTGCTTTCTCAACTCAGACACTGCTCAGAAAATCAATGAGTTAAACGATCTTAATTGTGTTTTTTGTCATAAAAACCGTATCTGCAACATAGACCCAATATTTATTTATACTTGGTTAGTCTGCATTTACTTAGATTACATTTTGGTTTATGCAGTTATCTCTGGACCCCGCTGCGCATACTTTATCCAACCCAAAACAGTAGCTTTAAATCCACATGGGGACTTGACATGTGCTTATCCTTCCACCACTTTCCATGCATAGCTCCAAAATGTTTGAATTTGATACAAGATTTCTATTTTCCCCTCTTCATCTGCAGTCCCGAGGAGTAATAGTAGGAAGCAGGGCTTGGCGGGCCGATTGGAAGCACGATGGATGGAACTACTGCGGTAAGCAAATGTGGCAATGAAGTAAGCGTCTGGGCCACATTAAGACTCACAGGCGCTAGGGCTCACACAACAGCTGCAACATGTTTAGAACGAATATCCAATGCACTGGTTTCTACATTTCCTGAAGAATAAAAAGGCAGGAAGCATTGTGGGTGGCTGGTAGATTCTCCATCAGTAATGATATCACCACTCAGAAATGACAGGCATATGACGTTATTGAATTGAGCTGTAAACTGTAAGGATAAAATGCATTGATCTTTTTTGGCAAGCTGATTCTATACATGCTCAATAAATATAGTGAGACTGGCTGAAAAGAGTGATGTCAAGAAATGTGCCCTTCTGACTTGTGTGCCTATTTTATGGTTGCAGTGAGAGCTGGGATGGTTTCAGAGGCACTACGTACATCATTTAGGCTGTTTTTCATGTTGGCATTTTAAAAGTGTTGTTCCATGAGCTCATGAGTATGTGCCACTTATTTTGGCCTGAAGGAATGCTTACAAAAAAGTGTTAAAGCATCATGTCCTCACACTTGCAATAACTATTAAATAGGGTTATTTCAATGGGTTAAGTCAATGATGTCTTCAAGCTCTCCTTCTGAACTGAAGTCAAGTTGACCATGATATTATAAATAATTTTACCATAGTAGATTTTTATTGTAACACATCTATTTTAATTATACATCTGATGTTCTAGCATAGTCCTTTATGGTTGTGTTTTACCTTTTACATTGTTATTTGAAAAAAAAAAAAAAAAAAAAAATTATATAGTATCTTTTAAGTCACTCAAAACTCTACATTGCATTAGTAAGTCACACAATATGGGTGATATTTTGGTGGTGGCAAGCTCTTACTGCAGCCTCCTGGTACCACCATCAATCACTCACACAACACATTCATACTAGGCAAGGTGGGTGAAGTGTCCTGCCTAAGAACACAAAAAGTGTTTCCATTAGAGCCACTGCCACCCCACTCTGGCACCTGGTATTCCCTGCGGTCTCACATCAAGCACTAACCAGGCTCAACCCTTCTTGTCTACTGACCAGATCAGGTATTCTCAAGGTGGTATGGCCAAGTAAAAACTCGAATACAAAACTCTGTAAAATAATAAAGTTGCTAGTGCTTTAATTTGGGCACTTTCTCTCCACCTCCCTCTGCTCCCTCTTGCTCACCCCACACTTAGATAGAGACAGAGGAGTTAATGACCGTCTGAGAGTGGGGCATTACTCATGGTCATTATTGGTTACGAGTAAAAGTTTGTGTTGCCCCGTGTGCTGACACCCGCTTCTGTCATGTCACTGAAAAATGTCTCTGGAAAGTATTTGGACAAACCAGGATTGGGGTCATTTTTGGAGTAAATGTTTTAACAGCACTCATGATATAATGCATTTATTAGTGGCAGGCACAGCTCTGAATGTGAATAAATGAATATGTCATAGCTAATTGTATTGGGAAGCTGACAGATCAAATCCAGAGGATTTAAAACGTCACTAGTCAGTTCCTTTTTGTCAATTTTTCATCTTTATTAAAGCCTCATTCAGTGTGTTTTGTGTCTTGGATAGTAGTTTTATAGTTTCATGCTGACACAGCTGGCAAAAGTACAATAGGAAATCTTTACTCAAATAATGTGAGAATGTCACTGCAGTCCCACTACATCTTCAACTGAAACTAAAGGTGTAAAAGGTAATACTTGTACAACACAATGTATTTTAATGAAAGTATGCACATTTTTTCAGTTTAAAAACATTTGCACATGGACTATGCGGATGTGCGGCCCTCATTAGTGAGTACTGTATCTTTCGTATCCTGATTGTGTAAACCAACAGGGGGCAGTGTATTGGTTGTCTTGTTTTAGCCTACAGCAGTCCCCTCCGCATTGCCTTGTATTTTATAGAACAGAGCAAAGGCCTCAGTCTCTCCTCACTGATCATTACATGTTTTGCTTGGAATTTGGACATTCATTAAGGCTTCATAAAATGTCCACTTGTGCAATCCTGCTGCTGTCCGGCAAGTTTCCCCATCCTTTTTATGGCATGTAGTGTGTTCCAGCTGCTTGTACTGTCGGGTAGAGCCCTGAAGATACCAGGAGGGTAATTAAAGCCTATGTTGCAAAGGTATTAAAGTTTACTGCACACAATGTTTTAATCAGTCTCACGTGTTCTAGACCAGAGCTGAGGGATCAGGACTAATGGCTGTTTGTTTATAGGAAGTGTATAGAGAGACCTTTAAGTAATTAAAAGTGCCGTGTAGAGGATTTAGCTGGATCTGCTTACACAAAGAGGATATTCCAAAATCATTTTAGTCTGTAATCTGTGGTGAGTCACATGTTTTGGAACTATAGCCTTGACTTGATTTGAGCATATTGAACTGTTGGCTAGAGATATCCAGTTTCATTTATTATTGACAAAACTTAGATTTTCACCAGAGGCAGGGAGCAAATCCAAAACATGGTGCCTGCTCTACAAGGGGAGCCACTGCAGTGACCTCTCTGCAGTGTTGACATATATATTACTACATATGTGACCAGTCCATATCAGAAACTAGTATAAACTCAGAAAGATTGTTGAAATGTTTCATTCTGTCACAATAAAAATGCAATCATTACAATATAAAGTGAGCGGCATCAGCGACATCCAGTACATTCAGTACAACACCCATTTAAACACTGTTATAAACCGGTATAAAAAAGAAGTACAAAACCACATACAGACTAAATATCTGCTCTTACATTTATACAACACTAACAGCTTAATAGCTACAAGCCATTGCATGTGCCATCCCAAGTTCATACCGGACTCTAACCTGTTCTGACAGGAAGTTTCTCTGCTGTTTAGAGGACATAAATAAATAAACACTGAAAAAAACACATACTGCATTTGGTATAAAACATTGTTCAGATATTTCAAATCTTGCCTTTGCCATTCTTTTAAAAGTTGATTCTTTGCAGTGTTGTGAAAAGATTCTATGCACATTTAGAACATGTTTAAAAGTGCACTATGTAACTTTCTATTAGATGATCCCCGCCTGCTTGTCTCTTTGCCTAAAATGATCCACACTACAGTATTAAACATAGAGGCAAGCCCTCTCGCATTAAGAATGTATGTTTATCGAATTATTTTTGAGGAATAAAAACAGGAGTTTTTGAATAAATGCTAGAAAGCAGAATAATGCCATACTGTGGAACAGCAGGCGGTGGCTCCCCACCAGAAAAGTGCACCGGTGAACTTCAGTGTGAATTAATCAATTGTTAAGTTCTGAAAAAAGATAGTACAAACTTTATTCAGTAAATAAACAATTAATGAATCTGAATCTAGGGAGAGTAAAATTGTGCCAGCAACTTGCTTGGTGTCTCTGCTCTTTGGGTGCACCTTACTTTGTTACAAATCTGATGAAAAATTCTGTATTTTGTCCATTTTATTTAGTTGCTCAATTCAGTGCTCAGTAAATCTCAAAAACCATGTTAAGTAAGGATACAAAGTACACTGTAACATGACGTTTTGCACTGAATATGCATTATTAGTTCATCAGATGTTGCCAAAGCTTTGTCCAAGTCTCCTCAGTTATTTGAAACTCAGTTTTAGTCCAGAGGCTTAGTAGGGATATGTGGAGATGGAAATGTAGATGATGAAGATACTCTGGTAGCTGATGCGTCCCTGTGGTGAGATGGTTGTGGCTTGAACTTTGAGCCTCACTAGCCCGGGTCTGTCCAGAGTGCGCAGCGTGAAAATAATTCCTCTCCCTGATTCGTCCCTTATGCCAAAAACTCTGCTGCCCATCTGCCCGCTCTCTGTCTCCTGCTCCAGTATGGTAAAAGAAGTGCGGTCCTGGAGGATTCCCGACTCAGAAAAGGCTGATAACCGCACCACATTGTGATTGGATGGTATTCCGGAGGGAAGAGTGAGGAGTTTGTACTGCAGCCGCTGAGGGGAGCCTTCTGTGGAGCAGTCATGTGTACAGGACCTGTAGCATGTCCTGGAAAATGAGTAAACAAGTACAGAATTATGTTTATTGTTAGTAGAAAATTGCTTTTATTTATCTATTTTTCAAAAAAGGTGTCATTGCTGATCAGCCACTTTGTCAACAAACTGCTGGTCTCAAGTGCACATCATAACTCCTAAGGAAAGCCTGAGCATCCATTACCTATAATAAGGCTGAGGTTCTATGAGGTGTGGGAGATTATATTACACATTTTGGACAGAAAGAGAGGCAACATTTATCCTCTATTCTTTGTTGTGTGATAATCAGAAATGAGTATGTTATATTATGACATGTTTTTCAGACATACCCTGGGCTTCCTCCTCTCTGGTAGGCTGCAGGGCAGGGTGTATCTAAGCACTGATATCCTCCTCGGGTATTAAAGCACATTTGATTTTGATCACACTTAATGCCCTGCTCCAAACACTCGTCAATGTCTAAAAGCAGAAAAATTTAGATTTTTGTATTAGGAAGATGTCATTAAATACTGGCGATTGGTAAAAGTGTAGCCTTTACCTTTACACGTCCTGCCATTGGGTAAGAGTTTGTAACCAGGAGGACAAAGACACTGGAAGCTACCGATGGTGTTGTGACACTCATGCTGACATGGCTTTCTGAGGCACTCATCAATATCTATAAGCAGAGAATAACACATTTTATAATGACTCTATTATTGTTAAAGGAGTTATATGCATGTGTAATACTTACCAACACAGGTCCCGTCTCTGTAGGTGTGTCCCACGGGGCAACTCTGCCTGGTGATGCGGGATACCCCTGTAGATCTGGAGAGGATGGGCCTGCCTACAGAGGACACTAGCTGTGGTCTAATCCTCGCTCGTACTCTGGTGCCATTGGTAAAAGCATGTCCTCTTTCGAGCCCTGCACAAGAGCGGCCATCGCCCAGCAGGACTGTCCCAGGCGGGCACAGGCACCTGAAGCTGCCCGGCACATTACGGCACTGATACGCACACGGGTTTGGAGTCTGAATACATTCATCAATATCTGAAAAAGGAATCAAAAACACAAACTTCCAGTGTAACACAGTTGAGTTAAATAGAAATGCTGCACACAATAGTAACCTTTGTTCGACAGCATCAAGCCACCTTTGTAGTTACTATTGCACAATGCACAATGTAGTGAGTGTCTTACCAAGGCAAGGCAGACCAACTCCCTGGGATCTGTAACCACGTGGGCACACACAGCCATATCCTCCGATTGTATTCTGGCAGATCTGAGTGTACCGACACATGTGGCTTCCATCCTGACACTCATCAATATCTAAAATATAAATATCTTGTTTACATTACTTACTTATTTTTAATAAACACATTAATGCATTATAGAATTATATCACTAACCCACACAGGCCCCGTTCTCAGCTGTAGTCATTCCAGAAGGACAACTGTCAAAGCACTGGTAGCCTCCTTCAGTGTTTCGACACTGCTGATGAGCTGGGCAGACGTTCCTCATGCATTCATTTATATCTGATTGTTGCAATAATTTTTTTTTAATAAAATGCAAGAAAATTACATTTCATTTTCAAGGATGATCTCTTACTAACCCAGGCAGCGATGTCCTGACTGCTGATAACCAGGATGGCAAACGCAATGATATGAACCAAGAGTATTCACACACTGGTGCTGGCACGGAGAGAGGGCAGACTCCTGGCACTCGTCAACATCTAAGACACCAACAATAGAACAAAAAGTAGCATAGTAGAACAACTGTAAAGCTGATCAACTGTCTTTAGGAAGTACTTGCCTTCGCAGCTTGCCCCTGTGAGGCTGGGCTTGAATCCTGGTCCACATTTGGCTTGGCAGCGGTAAGTGCCCACTGTGTTAACGCACTGCTGGTTGAAATGGCACATATGGGAGCCCTGGGCGCACTCATCAATATCTGAATATTGAACCAGACAAAAGCAGATAATGAGACATAATGAGAAATAAATACTGAGAAATCATTAAAAATCAACTGTTTTGATTTGTACCATTTCAAACAAACATATTTGAGTGTCCAAAATAGCACTATAGAAGTTTGATGTATTTTATTATTATTCATATTAAGTAGGATATTCACCTTGGCATGTGTTGGTCTCTGTAGAGATGGTGAATCCTGAAGGACATGCACAGGTAAAGCCTCCCATGATATTGTTACATGAATGTGAGCAGGGGGACTGCAGGGCACATTCGTCCTCATCTAAAATGAAAACACATATAGGTAGTATGATCCTCAAAGAAGTGTATTTTTGGAAATAAAATGAATAAAGTAATACTGCATACCAGCACAGAAGGATGCCTGGTCAATGATAAATCCTTTGGGGCATGTTTCTCCATTTCCTTCTATGGAGTAAAATTAAATTGTTGCTAACTATTTTTCAGTTTGATTGGGTAAAATATGTAAAATAGTAATAATAATAATTAAACCTGGTATGATGAGGTTTGCATTCATGCGAAAGTCCAGTGTTAGAGTGAACATATCATAGACACTATTAAGCCCAGAAATTTTCAGCAGCTGGAGCAGTGGGCCTTGGCGCTCCTCTGGGCCCTCATAAATAATTGTATGGTTACAACGCAGCACCAAGGGATTTCCCCCCCTTTGGTGAGTTTGGGATGACCAGGAGTACAGCTGCCCTTGGCCTGTCTGCACATAGGACTCATCAAACTCCTGTGAGATACAAGCCAGGTTAGAGCTGCTATGAGTACAACAAAAAACAATGCTACTGTAGAAATCCAAATGGAGCAGTACAGAGACCTGCAGGTTCACATGTGATGATAGCAAAGGAGGGACATATCCATTAATTACTATATCAATTAGTAAAACGCCTTCAGGATCCACACCTCTGGCAACATGGGTCAAACGGAGAATCTCTCCTGTGAAAGAGAGGATCTTCAATTACAAAATGACTGAACAGTAGGTATTGCCATCTTCTGGTCATCTTGCAAACTACAACCGCTGGGTAAATGTTTTCTGCAATTTATATTATTAGGAATGAAGCTCTACAAACCATTCATAAAGCCAAACTACAATGTGTCCGTGTATATTTAAAATAATATAACAAAGCTTACCAGTCTCAAATTCTAGTTGCGACTCCTGTCTGAAGTGTCCTTGAGTGAAAGAGTAGCCATTCTGCGTTCCTCCATTTTGTAACACTGTGGTCCAGTAAATGGGAGCAAACACAGAAACTAACACTCGCAGCAAAGGACCTACCACAAATGTAAAATCAGCAATTAAATTTGAAAGCAGTAAAATAACACAGTATCAAATTAGATTGAACACAGAACCAATACTAACCGACACTAGGAGGGATGTTTTCTAGGCGGGCCTGTATACTACTGCTCTCTTCTTCTTCATGGTCTGTGATGTTAGCCTCCAGGAAGGACACACCAAATTCCCTCTCATTTACCATCCCTATCAAGCTACCCCTAGTCTTGCGAGGACTCTCACCTAAAATTAGACAATAATTCTTTTCATCTCATGTTTAAAAATATCATTTATCACTCATCAGCTTAACATACCTGGACAGAGACCAACTTGACATTTCCTTGTGTCTATACTGGGACCACTGCAGGACCTGCCTCCATTTGCTGGCTCAGGGTTGTTGCAGAGTCGAATTCGTTCTTGAAATCCTTGTCCACATGTGCTGCTACATGGGCCCCAGTCCTCCCAGTTAGAGTAGCCTCCATTTACTGATCGAAAGGAAAACATAATTTCAAATAAAGTATCTGGTATTTTGTGGTTTAAATTACTATGTAAAAGCTTAATATAGATAAATATTTTTTCTGGATAAAGGTGACTCACTTTGAACTTTGAGTGAAATAGTCCTTTCAGCAGTTCCAGCTTCACTCTCAGCCACACACTGGTACTCTCCTTCATCTGCAGCCTGTCAGTGAACAACACAGCTTTGAGTTATGTGTGCAACCCTGAGAAAGCATTACTGACATAATCCTAGTGTTTTAGAACTGTAATAATAACAACATAATAAATATAATGATACCTGTCTTTAAATCTTATGTAATCTGTATAGGGATATTGGCAGAACTGGATAATTTCAAAATAGTCATTTGCAGCTTTGTAACAAATACTGTATGTATTTTGTTTTTAACTGTTCATAGCTATAGCAACCATCTTAATTTTTCATCATCCTGAAACCTATTGATTTTTTACATTATCAGAACAACCAAGAGGCTTGATTGTTTGTGAGAAATATTCTGCATGCAGTGCAATAACAGCAGCAGTTACAGACTAAATAAGGTTAAAGGCATGGGAAAAAGGGACAGAGTCTGGAACCACCCAACTCATGTCTGCTCCTAATGCAGTTTACTGCTCTGACTGACTGGACTGAAATTTGATTTAGAGGGACAAAGTCTGGACAGTCAGCAACCAAGAAGGGAAGCTTCAGATATATAATAGAAATGCATACTTGCACAACGTAATGAAAATCAATTTAACAAAATCATATAAAACTCATAAAAGGGGCACACTTACAGTGATGCTGTAAATGACCAAGGATCCATTGAGAAGTGTCTGCATGCGTAATGATCGGAGCAGAGGCTTTGTGTCTCTCAGCCAGCGGAGGACCGGGCTGGGGTCACCATGAATGGGACAGTCCAGCAGCGCAGAGCCACCCTGGACCACTGTTTGAGTCATGTGGGCCTCACCCTTCAATACTGGAGGTTCTAAAAACACAGAAAAGTAAAAAAAAAACACTTCCAACACTAAGTTGTACTCCATTTTAATGACATAGTACATACCTCTAATGCGCACAAATGAGAGAGCCCGAATGGAGCCCACAATGTTTTCTGCGATGCACACATAGGTTCCAGCATCTTTCATTGTCACATTTTTGATGAGCAGTGAGCTCCTGCCTGATTCATCTACATGGCCTGGAGAGGACAAAGGTACATCTACTTAAACAGTTCTAATACATATGAGGAAATCGTCTCAAACCAGATTTAACACCTGCAATGGGACTGTTGTTGACGGTCCAGGAGATGACAGGAGACGGTGTTCCCTGAGCGTGGCAGGACAGACTCAGGTTTTGACCCTTATTCAGGCTCATGTCTCCTGGGAGCTCCTTAAAGGCTGGTCTCATATTGATGGACAGGTGAACGTCCTGTCTCACTGACCCTGCCACATTAGTAGCCACACACGTAAACACTCCAGCATCCCCGAGCTGAAATGAAAATAGAAGTATAATATATATACTGTATGTAGTTTTCAAAGGTGCTTTTGAAGTTGATGTATTCAGCTGTCCTACCTCTGCCCGTTCAATAATCAGCTCTCCAGACCGCAGGACAGTGAATTTGCCTGGACGAATGGGGACAACGGTCCCATCTTTCTCCCATGAGACTCTGGGCTCAGGTGAGCCTTGGGCAGCACAGGGCAGCAGGGCCTGAAATCCTTGAATTACTGATAGCTCTGTCTGGGCACGAGCAATCACTGGGGGCACTACAAAAACAAGAAATCTTTATTTTGTGCTTCACAAATTGCTGTTGAGTTTCTATTGAGAAAAAACAAACCTTGAATAATTAGCCTAATGTCATGGCTAGCTCTGCCGGCTAAATTTTTGGCAGTGCAGGTGTAGAGGCCAGCATCACTGCGCTGGGAAGATGGAATAGATAGAGTTCCATTTGCAAAAATACGGACATGAGCCCCATCCACCACAGGCCTTTTCTCTTTCTGCCACGAGACCTCAGGCTGAGGCTGCCCGTCCGCTACACACTCCAGACTAATTGGCTGGCCTAGCACCGCACTGTACTCCACACGGGGCACACTCAGCACCGGAGGAACTGGAAAACATGGTATTCATTTATTTTTAACATAACAGCCATGAATGCATATGCATGTGTGATTGTGACTGCAGGCAGGAAAACCCCAAGTGTCAGGGTTGGTTAGACTGCTGAGACGAAAGCACAAGCTGAGCTGACTACACTGAATACTAATTATCGGCTTTATTTTGCAGCTTCTGTGTACCTTGAAGGACTAGTCTTGTTCGGCCCACAGCTAAACCAGCTTCATTCTTAGCCAGACACTGGTAGGTCCCTGCATCACCGAGTGTTACACGGGAGAACTTCAGAGCTCCATTTGACAGCACTGCCAGTCTATGCCCTGTGAAAAAGTAGGCTCGTTTATATTTTTTTATTGTTAAAACAAATAGATAGTGAGTTGGCACAAACTTGGTAAGTACCTGCTGTAATGGGTACACCTTCCCTTTGCCAAGTGATAGAGGGTCTGGGGAAGCCTTGAGCCTCACATAGTAGAACAGTCCCGTGATTCAAAACCACTTGCACTTCTTCTGCCATTGGCCTGATCTCCGGAGGCTCTAAACAGACATAAAGTATAGTGTTATATTTATGAGAGCAATATCAAATAGCTGTAATAACCCCTTAGTTCCACTGCTCACCCTGCACAATGACAGAGATGTGCTTATGTGCCACTCCAGCAGGGTTTCGAGCGGAACAAGTGTATCTGCCAGCATGACTTGGTGTGGCAGACGTTATCTCCAGGACACCTGGTTTGGTTATTTGGTTATTCATAGGTTACATGATTAACATTTTTGTTTTCATGGTCACAGTAAAAAAAAACTGACCAGATGGTAAAACTCGATGACTTCCTCCTCTGGAGCCTAGTTTAACTCCACCTTTAGTCCAGGTGACTGTGGGCTGTGGACGTCCTTGTACATTACATGGTAGCACCACAGGAGCTAGTTTAACTGCTGTGATGGTAGTTGTGTCATCCTCAATAGATGGAGGGACTGTGAAATAAGGGAAAGTCCATTTAGAAGACTTCATTACTTAGCTTTTTACATTTTCTTTAATAATTTACCTTGGAGAATGACCTCAATGACTCTTCTCTCCTCCCCAGCTTCATTTATGGCAGTGCATTCAAAGTAGCCCTCATCCCCACTGGTTGGAGACAGGATAACCAAAGAGCCAGAAGTAAGCAACCTGGAACAATAGAAAATACATTTGACTTAAATATATTATGTTTTTTGTCTTATAGAATGAAAGAAAGCTATAGTGCTGTCTATACCTGTATTGATCAGGATACTGGCTGATATCCAGTGGGGCACCATTCCTCTTCCAGGACACTTTAGGGGGTGGTATACCAGTGGTCTCACAGCTCAGTACAGCTCTGACTCCTGTGGTTGCTGTTACATTAAACGGCCCAGGGCTGATTGTTGGACCAACTAATAAATGAAAACAGTAAACAGTAAATATAAAATTGATGATTCATTTGATATTTTCAGAAGCTTACCAAACACTTTTAAATCTATTCCTCTGTGATCTGAGCCTGCCTGATTTGACACAGTGCAGAAGTACCGTCCAGAGTCACTTATTTGGACTTTATGTATACGCAAAGATCCCTGTGGTGACTGAGAGAACCTAAAGAAAAATACCAACATCAATAAATAATCCATTGTCTTTTTGTGTGAGAATGTACCACTTACTTTGCACTGTCCTGAGGCAGAGGAAAGCCATCTTTTCTCCACATGACAGTGGGAGTAGAGTCACCTTGAACTTCACACAGTAGAAGTGCATCCTGATTGACATGTGCAGTCACTACTGAACTGCCCTCCTTTATTACTGGAGGTACTGTAATACGTTATGTGTAGTTAAATGACAATTATTCAATACATATTAAATTATGATAAATAAAACACATCACTTACACAAAATCTCTACTGTGAAAAACAGACTGGTGCTTCCTGCCATGTTGGTGACCACACAGCTATAGTGGCCACTGTCTTCAAGTCGAACTTCCTGGATCTCCAGATACTGACCTCCTGCCAGCCCCTGGATGCGCCCACCTAACTGAATATAGCAAAGGTGCGTTAGCCTGTGCTAGGCACATTATTAAGTCAGAGTTCAGTTCTCATCTGTTGTTACCTGCATTTTGGCATCATCCTTGTACCACTCAATTTTAGGAGGGGGGTTGCTGTCAACCAAACACTCAAGGGTCAGATGTCCTTTTACTGGGACAGTCATTGTTCTTACATCCCCAGAGCTAAGAAGAGTTGGAGGGACTGAAATCAAACATAAAATGTAATATGATGAATAATACATGTAATGCCTCATAATCACGTAGTGTGTTGGGAAAGAAAAACATTAGGCACCTTGAATGCGGACCCAGTGGTTTTTGCCATCTTGTCCAGCCAGGCTGCTCGCTAGACATGTGTACAGGCCAGCATCTTCAATCTTGAAAGAACAAAACTTCAATCAGCATGAGGAGTTCGCAACCCTGTTATTACTGTATTGTACATGGGCATTAGTGTTGACATGATACTAAAATTCCAAACTCGACACTTTGATACTAAGGAGTTGATTCAATACTCAATACCATTTTCGACACCACAATGAAGACAAAACGTGCTCCTCTTTCAGTAATATAATGTCATTTTCAAAACAATAGTTTTAATAATGGTAATCTGATAGTAACATAAGAAAACTATTACATCTTATACTTGTTCTGATAAAGCTCAAAATTAAACTAAAACTGTTCAGGAAAGTTCAAATTTTGTGAATGTGTGTAAATGTGACTTTTATACCTCTCATTCAGTTAAACTTTAGATTAGATTACTTTATTTCAGATTTTTATGTTACATAATAACACATTTGTCTGTCATTCTTCCACCATCAATCACTACAGCATTAGATTTAGTAAACATAAGTCCAATCAGACAATTAACTGCTTAACTACTGTGGCCAGGAAGTTATTGAGATTTTAAATCCTGATGTGAAAATGCATACAATTTGTCATTTGACTTTACCTGTACTTTGCTTATCCTGACAAAGCGTCCGTTCTCCTGAACAATGTCCGTTCTCTCCAGGGGGTTTCCATCTTTAAGCCAGCTGAGTGTGGGAGGTGGGTTTCCCACAGCAGAGCACTGCAGCTCTAGGACACTGTTCACTGCTAACATCAGCTCTTCTGGGCTCGAGCTGGAAATCCGTGGGGGCTCTGAGCAGTAAACATGTTTATCATATTTAGAAGATAGATCTTATGTGAGAAAACTGACACAGAGTCTGATGTTACCAAGCACTGTGAGGTTGAAGCCCTTGGTGCTGCTCCCTGCCTGGTTACTGGCTACACAGCTGTAGAGACCGGCATCTCCAGGGGCCACATCAGGCAGCTGCAGTCGGGTCTCCTGTCCGTCCAGCAGAAGGTTACGGTGAAGAGACAAAGGCTGTCCATCCTTAAACCATGTGAGTGTCGGAGGAGGCACCCCACGAGCCTCACAGGTTAATGTCACTAAAGACCCCTGTACAACTGTAACAGGCTCCACCGGTTCCACATGGTCAACACCAGGGGGCACTGCAGGACATTACAAGTGTGGAATATTAAGTACACATGACAAAAACACACACAAGAGCAGTAAGATGAATATACCTTGGACTTGCACGTCATAGCTGAGCTCAGCAAGCCCGGCTCGACTGCGGGCTATACATGTGTAAACTCCTGAATCAGACAGCTGCACTGGTGAAATCCTAGGAAACATTCACATTCATTCATTTACAGTTAACTGCACATTACCATCATAGGTTTGTAACTTTTGTGTTAGTTACCTGAGGATAGAGTCACCCGAGAGGAGACGAGAGCGAGGAGACAGGAGCAGAGGTCGTCCATTCTTGAGCCAGCTGATCTGTGGAGGAGGGTTTCCTACTGCATGGCACTCCAGGCTCACAGCACTGTCCTGAGGGGCCTGTACCTCTCTGGGCACAGTGGTTTCACCAGAAATAGATGGTGGGACTGTGACATGGATTGTTGCATCAAAATTATAAAAAATGTAAACCAAATTTACCAAATGTATTTAAAGCTAAATCTTACCTAGTACAAATAAAGTGTATATTTTACTGTCCTGGCCAGATGGACTAATGGCTAAACATGTGTATGTCCCAGAGTCTTCAGCACTCAGCCTCAGTAAAGTCAATGTGCTTCCATCAGGGGTCATACTGTAAAAGTCCAAAAGCAACAAATACAACTCAATGCAGACATGATGTTATAATAAGGTATATTTGAGTGATTTATGTTGTATGCCGTACTGTATATGTTGTGTTTCTGAGCCTGCTAAGGTCACTCCATCTTTGAGCCAGCTAATTTGAGGAGAAGGGATGCCATTAGCTTTGCACTCCAGGGTAAGCTCCTGCCCGAGTGGTGCACTCACATCAGAGGGGTGTTGAGAATCAATGATAGAAGGAGACACTGAGGACAAACAGGTGATTTAAAGTAAGTCTTCAGACAGAGTGACTTGTCTTTATCTCAGCAGTTTGTAAAACTCACCAAGCACTGTGAGTTTGTACTCTCTTTGTGTCTGTCCTTCACTGTTCTTGGCCACACAGGTGTATGTTCCTGCATGGGACAGAGTGAGCGGCCCCAACTCCAGTCTGTTCCCACGAATGGACCACTGCCACTGCAAACTGCTCTCTGAAGCAAACATATTCACTGTTATTCTGCAAAATAGATAATAAGTTCATTATGTATAGTGAGTGTTGTGTAAGTCTTACCAATTGGGGTTCCATCTTTTAGCCAGGTAGTGCTTGGCATAGGGACACCTGAAGCCTCACAAAGGAGAGCGATATGAGAGCCCAGAGTGTAGTTAATGGACTCCCAGAGAGGCCCATCCAGGACAGGAGGAACTGTGAAAATGCAGAGACATTAGGCCAATCCCCATTTCAGCTGTAACCTTGAAACTATCAGCCTTTTCTCACCATGAACAGTCACTCTAAAGGTCCTGTCCACCTGTCCAGCCACATTGGAGACTTTACAAGTGTAAGTACCACTATCAGCTACCTACAAATATAATGCATTTATATTTACATTTGAATTAATCACATAGTTTATACACAACAATACCTCCTCCTACTAATACAATACCTGTACTCCTGTGATTTCCAGCTGGTGATCATTTATATTTAATCCATTCCCGGGTACCAACTGGAGTCCATTTTTGTACCATGTGACCTCAGGTGTGGGGACCCCATTAGCTTCACACTGAAGTGTGACAGAGGAGCCAACCTGCAGTGTCACAATCTCTCCACCAGGGCGAGGTTTTAGAGTGGGTAGGACTACACAGACAACAGAAAATGTTGTTATCTCGTTAAGATTGAATGCGATTTCAAGAGCTGGAGCTAGGCCATATGTAAAAAAATGTCTACCATAAACACTGAGAAGAATACTCTTTTGATCTTGTCCTGCTGGGTTAGTGGCTGTGCAGACATACTGCCCAGCATCTTCTTCTTTAGCTCGGGACAACTGCAGCATTTGTCCACCTTTCATGTTGAAATGACAATGATAAGAACTATGGATGCACAAAGTATATGGACTGAACATTCAAAGATAGATGGGCTGACCTGGAAGAATGTTAAGGCCATTACCATACTTCAGGACCTGCCCATCTCTGGTCCAGGTGATTTCTGCAGCGGGGTAAGCCTGAACATCACACAGGAGTGACACCATGTGGCCTTTGATGACATTTACATCCTCTTCTTTTGGACCCATGACTCTGGGAGGAACTGCAATTATACCAAGTGTATAGTAAGAGCCTTTAAACCTGAGCTGGTAATTCAAACGAAAGTAGAAGTAAGTTTATTGTTACCTTGAACAGTCAAACTGAAAAGTTTCTCCACAGTTCCAACCTTATTTTTGGCTACACATAAATAGCCAGCCATGTCTGAAGCTTGAACCTGAAGAAGCTAAATTATGTGATTTCATTGTAAGTTTATTTTATCCAAATGCCTCTGATGTGTCTGAGGTGACAAATGGTTTTAACCTTGAGTTGAGTCCCATCTTCACTTATCTGGTGCTGCAGGTCTGTGTGCACAGCCTTCCCATCTCGTAACCAGGCAACAGAAGGGGTAGGATGTCCGCTCACATCACAGTGGAGGATGACTGTGCTATTGACCACTGCACCAACTTCCTCCATAAATTCTTCTGTGGCGGTGATTAAAGGAGGCACTGTGATGACAAACACAATATAAAATCTATAAACATGTACTTAACCCTCTTCTTAAAATAATATGCTGAAAACATGTGTATATTCTTACCAAGGACCTCAAGTTTAAAATGCATGTGATCTTGGCCTGCCTCGTTCACAGCCTCACATGTGTACTTTCCAGCGTCTTCCTTCTGCACACGGCCAATTTGTAGCATCTGCCCCCCTAAACAAGTGCAATATTAGTACAACAAATGCTGCCATTGTGAGGCAGCGTTCCACTTCAATAAATAACTTGAAGGCATTTTACATTACCTGGCAGTAGCAGAATGCCATCAGCAGAGGTGAGTTTTTGCCCATCTTTGTACCAGCTGATTTGGGGCGGAGGAATGGCATTACTTTCACATGACAGACTAATGGTATGGCCCAGGACCACTTCACGTTTTTCGACCATCTCATCACTGACATCATCCTCATCGTGTCCAAAACCCCACGCAGCTTCTCTGTTGTTCACTCGTTGGAAGATTGGAGGAACTAGTAACAAAATAGCATGGATTACGGTATTATCAATATGTGATACAATAATTTATAAAGCAGATGACATGCATTTCACCACAGACCTTGAATAATGACATTAAAATCTCTTCTGTCCTCTCCTGCTGAGTTAGTGACCACACAAGTGTACTGCCCCTCATGAGACAGTACAGCCTTCAGTATGTGAAGGACATGTCCTTTCTCTTGTATCCCAGCATGAACGTTTCCAGTGAGCAACTAGAAAGAAAATAAATTCCATGCGTTTAATTAGCTATATTTATAATACATAACATTTTCCATTTCCACATATTTGCCACTCACCTGTCCATCTTTGAACCACTGGACTTTAGGTTCAGGGAAACCTTTGGCCAAACAAGACAGTGTTAAGCTCCCATTGATTCTGACTTTTTCTGCCTGAACTCCAAATAAGGATGATGACCCCTCAATCTGTGGTGGAACTATAAGTGAATATATAAATAATATGATGATTAGTCTTATTTAAATGTAATTCATGTGATACATTGTAAATATGTTTTACCCAGCACACTGAGTGAATAGTGTTTAGTGGCAGTCCCAGCTGGGTTCGATGCTCTACAGGTGTATAGTCCGGTGCTCTCTCCTATGGCTGAGCCCAGCCTCAGGGCCTGGCCTCCTCGAGTGTATGTGAGCTGAGGACTGGACACAATGGGCTGGTTGTCCTTCAGCCAGGTGATGGTGGGTGGAGGAGAGCCCTCCACATCACAGGGAAGGACCGTAGAGAAACCAAGCACCACTGACACATCTGTGGTCTCACTGGGCCCTTTAATGGCCGGAGGGGCTGCAGAGAGGAAAAAACAAGACACTTTTAACATCCTATAACCTTTTTATGAGCCCAAAGCACAGACCCAGATTAGATTTGCAGCTAGTGTCATATTATAGGAAGGAAAAGCACCGTCAGCAGAACATCTAAGGGAATTAAAGTTGGTGTTTTAATATACTGCAAATGCATAGATAAAGTCAAATTAGAGGGCACAAGCTTTTCAACACAAGAAGACACTATTTAAAATGGAGGTAATGTGGGGATGAGACAGACAAAAATACCAATGTACTTGTTTGAATGCTCTTTTTGTACTGCCATAGATTACATGTTTAACTGAAATATGCAAATCATTTTGATGTCAAACTTTAGATTTTTGACTGTAAATACTGACCATGTACGGTTAATCTGAACTGCCGCATCTGTGTCCCTGCGTTGTTGCTAGCCAAACACTGGTACTGTCCCTGGTCCCTCAGACGAACAGACTTGACCTTTAAAACCTGGCCATTCTCCAAAAACTCCACATGAGGGTCTCCATCGGGGGATAAAACTCTATCAGAAAGAGGATTTAATCAAATAAATACGTTGTTTCAATTATTACTGAAGGGATAAAAATGGCATCTTACTCTCCATCACGACTCCATTCAACTTTAGGAGCAGGTCGTCCACTGACTCTGCACTGAAACTCCACCTCCTGTCCCAGGACAACGGACAGCTCCTGCAGTCTGGATGTCCCAGAGATCTCTGGAGGTGCTGCCAGCAAATTCACAGCATTTCAGTGAAATATGTATGTGATCCACATGTTGCATTAGCCAATCATTCATTCGACATGATTCAAGCAGACAGCCACTGGATGGTTAATTCTCAGCACTAGTATCATTATATATTGTGCTCATAGTATTATCATAGTGTTATTTTTCCACTGTCCTCACCTTGAACCACTATATTATACTCTCGCCGAGCCTCTCCTGCAGGGTTCTGAGCTGAGCACAGGAAACGGCCGGCATGTTCAGGCTGAACTCTGAAGATTCGGAGGAGTCGGTTTCCATTTTGTAGATAAACTCCGGGACTGTCCACCTGCACACAATTTAATATAGCAGCAAGTGACATTGCAATTATCCTGCTGACCACTTGATGGCATTGTGCAGCTAAATATACTGTCCACCATAAAGTATTGTCTATAATTAACTGCATATAAATGATTATAATTGAGGGGTAAGACTCACAGGACGACCATCCTTTGACCATGTAATCGTTGGAGAGGGGATTCCAAACGCATCACAACCCAAAGTCAGGGGCTGCCTCAGGGTGACCGTGAGGTTCAGTGACTGCCCATCATCCTGAATCTCTGGGGGAACTGGTATAGTCCAAAACATATTAATGTACTGTAGATATATGCATTTATTATTAAGCAAAATTGTGAATTTTACCATTCACTTTCAGTCTAGTCTTCCTCTCCACAGAGCCTGCTTCATTTGTTGCAACACATTTGAAGTCCCCGCTGTGGCTGGCAGACGCTGTGCTAATTATAAGAGAGCCATCCCTCGCCACAGAAAACTCAGAGAATTCAGGGTGTATCTCCAGTCCGTTTTTGAACCAGCGAATCCTTGGAGAAGGTGAACCTGCCAGACGCACAACATGGATTGGGAGATGAGATTTGTTTTACTGATTTGAAGAAATTATTTCAAACTCCATAATATAAAAAACTTAATTATTTTTTATATCCAACCACCAAAACATAACCTAGTTTAGCAAGGCATATACTAAATTTTGAGAAATAATTTTGGTAACATTTATATTTGAAGCTCTAAGAATTATATTATCTGTCACATAGAGAACTTAATGAAGAATTATATTAGTAAAATTCAACTCCAACAACTCCAACGCTTGACAACCCAGCAGGAAAGACTATATCAAATCCATTATGTGTCCTGACAAATAATTCTTAAATGTTATTATTACTATACTGACATAAAATAAAAATCGATTTCTCAATTATAAACGCATGAGGATTTATAGCCCATGAACAGTAAAAATAGGACTTGTTCACTAGCAGTTCAAAGGCACAATTGCGTACATTCAGAGTCCCGAGAACAGATGTCTTTTGTGGATTACCAGTAAAAAAAAAAAAAAAAAAAAGGTAGAATGACAGCTTTGCACAGCAGTCTGCCAGAACAAGGAAACAGTGAAAGACATTTTGAGCAGTGGGCTGATTCAAATGCCCCTCTCTGTCTATTTAGAGAGGTGTCACATACACAAGCCCCTGGACACACCCTTCTCATGTCCAGGACTATGACTATTCATATGCTATAGCTCAAACCAAGGCACACACATGTACAGATCACTCAGAGGCAAAACCATTATCTCACTGCAAAGAAGAAATGCTCTCAGATGTTCTGTTTTAGATGTTAACTGATGTCATTAATGCACTTTGAATTAAACTGCCTGAACCCATATAGCCTGGGATTATTAATTCCACATGTGTCTCAACTAATTACCACTATCAAATGAAAAGGGCTTGTTGTAGAATTAGTTATTTTCCTTCTGGCAAAGACAGTGCTTTATCTAGACCATACAAGGGGGCTCCATGTTTCCTGCTACTAGCTTTTTGTTAACACCAGGACTGTGTAATAAAATGCAATAAACCAAAATAAGTTGTGTTCCCTACAGAATCTCTATAGTTTAAAATTCAAATGGAAAGTTGAATGTCAAAGTAAAATGATTTTCTCACAACAGCTTCGGAAAGTGGTGCCATTATTCAACCGCAAAGACATGGCTAAGGACTTAAAGCCATTAGATTAGTACAGCAATTTTGTGGACCAACAAAGAATGATAAGATTTAGACATTTCTTCCAAAAAAACAACAAAAAACACTTAACTATCCAATAGAGTTATAAAGCCTCTAGGTTTCCATCTGCAATTATCATCAAACTGAAACTGAAACATGCATGCAATCTAATGTCTGAAGGGTTGTTGTAAGTGTTAATGGAATATTAGTACGGACAGAACCAGTGAAGTCTACAGTCTCCCTTTTCTAAACTTCATGGTGCTCCTCAGACTCCCTTGTCCTTTATCTACAGCAGCAGCGCTCTGTAATTAGGATTCCTCTCGCAGCAGGTCCCATCACACAGGAAACCAGATGTGGCTCACTGAGGCAGCAGGCGGACTGATGGTGCAGCTGTTGCTTCACATTATATGCTTGTCTTTACCTTCTCCTAACAAGCAAGTTACTATGACATCTTATATACAAACAATACATCAATTACCCCCTTTAAGTAGACAAGACCCCATGCTAAGTATAGAGAGCCCCATTAGTGCGGAAATATATGGCGGCCCATTATAATCTAATTTTATCACTCGTAGTCTTTAAAATAAACATGAATAATCTATGCTGCTACATTATAATAACTACACTTGCTACTTAAATATTAGACTGACTCTGTGAGCTTTCTGCCATGTTATAATGTTACCTCCTCATACCTGGAGCTGCATTTTGTTTCATTCTCTTATGTTTGAGTAGCCATTTATTATTAGTCTGTCAGCATCTCCATCTCAAAATGCGCTGTTCCACCTTGAGATGTCACGAAGCACTAGTTTTCAAGTTAACACATATCTCTTAACTATTGTTCAGTAGATTGGCAATTCCAGACCTGAAATCCTCCAAATGTATCTAGTGAAGGTGTA
Organism: Periophthalmus magnuspinnatus; assembly: GCF_009829125.3. Classification (NCBI taxonomy): domain Eukaryota; kingdom Metazoa; phylum Chordata; class Actinopteri; order Gobiiformes; family Gobiidae; genus Periophthalmus; species Periophthalmus magnuspinnatus. Next base: position 15,759,090 of record NC_047134.1, on the reverse strand, counting down.
TGGAGTTTAAAAACTCACTGCATGACATGACAAGGTCGAATAAAGTGTTTTCTGTTTGAGAGAAGAACTCGGTCTACATATGCAGGGTTTGTGTGTTAAACATGTGAGAATGAAACAAAATACACTCCAGATTTTTGAAGAGGAAACAACATTACAACAAACTGTCAGAAATAATTGGCTTAGTATCTTTTTAATTAATATCCTAACTTCAAACACTAACCTCTTAATCAAGCTGTTACCGCGTCTGAATCAGTCTGGTTCATGCTTCATCAAGGCTAATGAGGGTGTAATTATTACATATCTGTTTATGTAAAAATGTATAAACTAAAACATAGTGTATCAAATGTTAAGCAGTAAAACTACAACCAAAATTGACAAATATGGTATTAGCAACCAACACAGTAAGTTTAAAACACCAACTCAAAAACCCTTGCTGTTGTTTAAATGTGAAGTAGTGCATCTATCCTCAAAGTCTGGGCATGGCTACATAGGATCATAAAAACACCTCCCATTTGAGGTGACACTCACAACATCTGCAATGACAGAGTCCCTTTGAAGATGCACAAGCAGCGCACCCACAGAAAAAAAACAAAAAAAACAAACAACTAAAAACAACCTCTTATGTAAGGTCAGGTGCTGTATCCATTTTAGGCTCAAATATTAGTCACTGATCATTTTGCTATGTCTAAACATTTTAATGCTCTTGCTCTAATTGGTACATTTAGGGTTAGACACAAATAGGTTCAAACCTTCTGCATGGCAAGGAATGATGACACGGCTGTTAGCTACTTTCTCCATGATGGCATCTCCAGGTTCGACGAAAGATGGGGCCTCTGAGAATACAGAAAAACATATTCAGGACATGTTCAAAGAGCAATAGAGATGATGAAGTAAAAGGTAGTCACTGCAAATCAATTTGTTACAGTTAAGGTCTCACAGGAAAAATTTCCAAGAAAACTAAAATTAGGGCACAGTAAAAGTCTGTCTTTGTTATGCAATGAACTGATGATATTTACCGAGAATTTCCAGCTTAATCTCCATGGTCTCTTGTCCCGCACTATTTTTGGCCACACACTGATAGGTGCCCCTGTCAGAAAGTTTGACCTGTTGGATCCTCAGGGGGACAGTGTTCTTGACCCCTACAGGGACTCCATTGTGAAACCAGCTGACCTCAGGGCTGGGCTCTCCCTGAACCACACAGGGCAGGGTCACTGTCTGGCCAATAATTGCCTTTAGGAGCGATGGTGCAGGCTGGATCCTGGGCTTTGCTGAAGAACAACAAATGTCCAAAATGCTGCATATGTCTTACATCTGAGATATTGAACTACAGTATACAATTTATAAGAGTTTTGTAACGTTTCCACCTCAATCACAGCACCATAGTTACCTTGAATGTGTAGATTGTAGCTCAGCGACACATTTCCTGCTGGGTTTTCTGCAGTGCATGTGTATAGTTTACTGTCAATCAGACGCACATCAGTGATCTTCAGGGACCCTGAAGGCAACACTGTGAACCTGAGGAGAGGAGCAGTAAAAGTAGAACATAAAACGATTGTCGTTTACAGACAATTTATGAGCCCAGGAGGGTGCATTTATGAGACTGGCCATGACTAAAGATTGTTTAATTTCCCCATAGCTGTTTGCTATTTCATAGTGACAACAAAGAACAAATACTATGCTTAACCAGATTTACAGAGAACAGAACCTCTTATGTAAAATCCACAGTAGTTATCCTTAGGTTTAAATTGGTAAAAGTAGGTCATGGTTTTAGTGCGTGTGTACAAAGCTGGATTGCAGCACAGGATATGCAATTGTATAACAACAAATGTAAACACAGCTCTGTAATGTATCTGAGATAAGTGTGTCTGCTAGGCAACTCAGTTGTAACAATAACAAAATGTTGTATAAAAGCACAAAGCGTTCTCTATTTTCTTTTCACATATGGTGGTCTAACTCCAACAGCCCAGGAAGAGGCCTTGAAATAGGGCTGCACAATTAATCAAATTGAGATAGAGATTCAGCAGTTTGTAATCGTCAGAGATAGGCGTGGTTCTTTTTGAGATCAAGAGGTCTGCAGTCAGTCCTCTGTCAGTAAAAGCATGTGGTTTGGAGCAGAGTTCAGATTTTGGAGGTAGAAATTCAAATAAACAGCAATAATGATTTTGTGTTAAATAGCAATAATAAAAGTATGTATTGTTTATGTTTAGCTAATTAATATTAAAAGCCATTTTATTTGGTTTTAACAAGATAAAATAGATCATCAGTCAATATGAAAATTGGCTAATTTTTCTTTTTTGTGATATCACCCCACCCCCATTCACATACAGATTCATACACCAGTGTATGTACACACGGGGGCAAGGTGGGTTAAGTGTCTTGCCCAAGGACACAATGACAGCATTCATTCATCTGTGGGAGCTAGAATCGCACCGCCCAACATTTGGGTCAGTGGATCTGACCGCTCAACCAATGATGTTTACGTCGAGATTGGAATTCAAATTCAGTGGACAAACACTCTCCCAACTGAGCTACTGTCGCTCCTGCTTTTCTACTTTGAAACAAGATAGCAACTTCTACAATGTCCATCTTTAAGTGCACTTCACTTCTACACCTCAACATTAGACTAAGTCAGCCATGACAAATCCTGTTGAACTGTAACTCTAAATATCTAATCATGTACAATTTGGTATAAAACTGGGACAAAAATAGCTCTAAAGACCTAGATCTGGTTGAGACAAATATAGTGACCAAATGGAGGGGCTCTGTCATTAAACACCCACAATTTCTTTGATTTACCCCTAGACTAAACACTTTGCCATAGTATAAATCTTACTGCCCAATGATTTCAAATATTTCATCTACCGGCAGGGCTTAACGTTTATTCTGACCAGAAAAGTAGCTGGAGAGAATGAATCTCCCTTTACGCAGCGGGATGTTTCCAGAGTTCCTGCAAGTGCGTAGCCTAAGCACATGTGGGGGTGGTTCATAGAGCTATGTTATTCTCATCAGACAGCACTAGTAAAGAGTCAGCATGTTGTTTTACTGCTAACGCTCCTCAGGGAGGTGCACATCAGGCAGATACGACTTGTATCTCTTTCTCGGTCAGTTCGTTTTGTTCCCCTCTTCCTGGCATCCCCCACGCCACCCCCACACCCTTCTTCATTCTGACCTCAGAAAGTGCAACCTTATCAGTCAACATTACAGCCCCCAGACCCTTTCACTACCTGTCGATCAAATACTACTGAGGTGGGCGGGTGACAAGGATCATAAACTATGTATCTAAAGTTTTACAAGTTAGTCATCCTGTCGACATCATGAGGGACCAGATATAAAAGCAAACTAAAAATATCAAGACATCTTGCGCCATTAAAAAGAGTAGTTTAAAATAGCTGACAAATAATGAAATCTGTTTTATTTCCAGGTCTATGACAAACCTACGCCCAAACTAACCCATAAAAACAAACACTAACAAAATTTCAGGACAAAACAAGGAACAACAGGGTCTTTTTGAGGGCCTAACTAAGACTAATCTACAACAATACCAGCACTAAACAGAGAGGGATATTTATCATTGCATGTATGTTCCAGAGTTGGATTAAAAAAGAGCTAGATCTCCAAAAACACTATAGAATACCCATGTTCCACAATAAGTACCCATACCATAGATTGGGAATCCCTGATCTAGATGTTGTTAGTTGGTGTTCATTTCTTTCATGCTATCTTTCTTGCAGAGTGGGCAAAGTGAATTCTCAATGATAATTAATAATGTATACAAGACAAAATTTGAGTTGAGTTGTGCTTGTCCTTACCCAGCTGTGACCGGTGGAATGGGGTTCCCGTTCCTCCTCCATATGACCAGTGGGGATGGACTGCCCTTGGCCTCGCAGGGCAGGACAACCTCTGTCCCTACTTCCACAGCCATCTTCACTGTGTTGTTGTGACCACTCACTCCCATTATCCGGGGCAGAGCTGTAATAGAAGTTGTTTTAGTGTGATGTGGAGCACGATTTTTGTGAGTGAATGGAGAGAAGTCACTGTAACATCAAACAAAGCAGTGTCTGGGCGGATGTGTTCAGGCTGTGTTATCTTACTGTTGACACTAAGCTGGACCTCGCGGCTGGCATAACCCACAGAGCTGGTGGCAGTGCAGATGTACAGTCCTGCATCCTCAGCTGTGGGGTGAGGGATGAAAAGGTCTCCATCTGAATTGGGCCGCAGAGAAGAGTGGTCCCTAGGCAAAGGTTGTCTTCCCTGGGGAAAAAGTGGTATGCCAAATGTACTATAAAATAAGCTTCAATGGTACATTCAGCTGGAACTAAGATCTCCCTCTACCCTTTTATCTTCAGAGTAAGAACAGAGAAGTCACATGTAACTTTGTGTCTTTGCCCATAAAACAGATAGCACACTATTAAAGACACATGTTTGACCACAGAATAGCTTGAACCGATTTGAAAAACATCACTTTGCCTGAACAAGGGCTTCACAACATTTAGACATGATAAAATGGCATTATCAAATAAATTACATTAATACAATATTTGGGCTAACTGCTACTATTGCTACTCCTACCACAAGAAACACTGTCAAGAAACCAAAATAACTAACATAACTAAACAGAGTGTACGATCTATGGAAATGTGTTTCTTACATAAGACTCATCCTTCAGTGAGGTTGAGAAAACTTGTGGTGAGCAGTAGGCGACTGCCGTATGGCAGTTATTGGGCAGGAGGAGATTCTGTTCTTCTGTCTCTCATGTCCTTATGGCTTTAAATAAACTATGAAAGTTCTTATTATGCTGACAGTACAGTAATGTTGCCATGGCTACACCGTCTGGTCATGATAATGTAATGCTGATTACAGTGCCTGTGAAATTATTAGCTTTGTACCTCAGATTATTTGTGCATTGGTTTGTAAATTCAAGCTACACTATTGCTTTTGCCATAATTACACATAAACATTACAAAAATGTATATAATTCTGAGTATTAAATTTTACCTTGGTCCACACAATGGTTGGTTTAGGGACTCCGCTTGCCTCACATGACAGTGTAATGGCTCTCCCTTCATTGGCGATGTAGTGGTATGGGCCAGTGCTTATCTCTGGTGGTACTGTGGAAGAAGTAGGTCATAAAACACAGCTGTCTAAACTTGTTATAATACTGGGCTAACATCATTAGCAATGTCCACGCGAGTCAGTGGAATGAAGGCGCATGGCATTTCTTTATTACAAAGTGATGATGAACTGTAATCCAGAACGTCTGTCATTAGCAACCCATGTCTGACACTGTCCTATTCATCTAATCAGCAAACCAAGCTATCGCAATATAATGACGGCAAGTGGTCGAATGTTTGGTTGTTTTTTTTGTTTTTTTATTCAGCACATGATAACCTGCCAACCTACAACCTACAGTATTCACAAAATCCAGTGTTCTAATTTAGACCTGTCTGGATTTGACTTGGTTTCATTCAAATATAGACCTAGTTTACTAATGTGACATGGTTTTGCCAAATTTTGACCAGGTAAACAGAGCGCAGACTTTAGAACAGTTTAAGACATGCCCTACCATGAATGTCCACGGTAACTGTGACGTTTGTTGAGCCTGCTACATTGACAGCAGTACACACATAGATCCCAGCATCCTCAGAAGAAGCTCTCTCGATGTATAAACTGCCATCACTGCGCACAAACACTCTTCCACTAAGCCTGATCTGTATGGAAAAGAAAACTCAATTCATCAGTATTACTCCAAGATTAATGCTAGATACTTTTGAAACATTTTTTAAGCATGTAATCAAAACCTACAGGCTTTCCATTATGGGTCCAATGCCGCACAGGAAGAGGTATCCCATCAAGTAGCATACAAGGGAGACTAAGAGACTGGCCAATGGTTGTAGTAGTAACAGGGGCAACGTGAGCAAGTAGAGGGGGTTCTGAAGAAAATGATAATGAAATAATGATAGTTACAAACAGAAAGATCTAAAACATATAGATAAGAAATACATAAAAGGTCAGATATTCCACAAGCCTACCCAGTCCAGTGACGCTAACTCTGGCCTCAGCTTTGATAACGCCAAACTGATTCTTGGCTTCGCAGATATACACTCCTTCATGGTCCAGCCAGACACCTGCAGGTCACAATTTACTGTTAAGTCTTTGTCTAGTGCGGGAGAATATATCAACAATCACAATAAATTGAAACCACATTTTATATTAAAAACTCCCTTACTGAGAGCCAAGTGCACTACTGCAGAGCAATTAGGAGGTAAAAATAGAAAATAACAGGATTAATGGGGATAGGTCTGCTTCCAGTCTGTCAACACACATGGCTTACTCACTAACATAATTCTCATGGAAGCATTGAAGACAACACATAAAAAGCTATTATGTGTTTAGTCAGAATAGACCTTGAAGGCAATTCCCGAAAGGACTGTAAAGATACTGTACTGTATTTTTCTGCACACAAATATTATATTATTTTGCATCAGTCTATTTCACATTTATGGATTCACAAAGATTTAAAAGCCTTCCATGCAGACATAGCCACAATTATCTACGCTCGGGACTGTCATGAGTGCAGTGGAATGTGCGTGGTGGATTTGTAGGTCCTAATACAATCTACACAATATAATACACAAAACGGGTACGGCCATTATACCCTGCAGCCTTGTGACCAGGATTAAAGATAACTCACTGTGGATTTGAAGTTGCCCATTCTCCAAAAGCTTTGTCCTACTTTGGGGATTGGTAAGAAGCGGTTTGCTGTCTGCTCTATACCAGGTGACTGTGGGCTGTGGGACGCCCCGAGCAGCACAGGAGAGGGTAATGTTCTCCCCCACTTTGGCTGTCATGTCCGCCGGTGCTTCAGAAAACAAGGGAGGCACTGTCGAAGAAATACATTCAATTCAACAAAGCTCAGACATTATTTCTTTCCTACCTCAATTATTTAAAAGTTCATTATGCAACTTTTCTGGTGGAGGATTTACTACCTGTTATCTCCATGTAGTGTTTTTGCTTTTCCTGGAATATTCCACAGTGTTTTAGGTGTGTTAATACTATAAAATACCTTGAAAAATAATGTGTCACCTCTCCACAAATCCGACCTGTAACTTGGCCCGGTGGTGGCACTTGCTACTCTCTGTGGACATAGACAGTTTATGCCATACTGTGGAAGATTCCAGACAAAGCAGTAATTTCTCCATGGATACTGGTCTTTCCTTATGTCTAACTTTGCAAAAATCTTGTATAGTAATGACTAGAGTTAATGGTGAATACCTTTTAAACACTATTTTAAGGAAATCCTGTTGATACTTACTCCCAACCACAAGTGTGACTGTGCCAGTGGATGTTCCGGCCGAGTTGCTGGCCACACACGTGTATTGTCCAGCATCAACTTCCTGTACCCCCCGAATGTGTAGTGTCCCGCGCTGTTCATCCTGCTCCACAAAAGGTGCAGAGCTCATGTCCAGCTCACCTAAAAAGACATAATTAAAAAGCTTCAACACCCTACCAGCCAATTAGATTTACTGACATATTTTAACTAATGCATACCTTTGTACCAGTGAACAAGTGGGGAGGGAACGCCACTAGTCTGACACTCAAGGGTGGCATCTCCTCCAACTGACACAATGATATTCTGCTCTACTACGCTGATCCTGGGAACCTCTGGGGAATAGGGGGGGTGATATTTTATTAACATTTTAAGTGCAAAACTGTCAGCACTGCCAAGAGAGGAATGAAGCAGCTTGGATTAAAGAATATGTTGATTTATTTTTTCTGACAGATAATTCTAGTTAAAAATGACACTAAAAAGAATGAATACTAAAAGCGGCACACTAAGATAATGTCAAAGTCTGAATAGCATAAGGTTTTGTCGGCCGATGAGTGTTTTGATTCCAACATAAGACCAAAAGCTTTAAATGGCTACAAATGGCTATCACTTTCTATGAGAAACATAAAACAACAACATTGGAAATAAATAATAATTTGCATTCTCCATCTGAAACTAAATCTTCTGGAGAAACCAAAAATATATATGTTTTGTTGACCTACCTGCATACACCAGTAACACTGAATGAGAGCTACTTCCAGCCTCATTAGTTGCAACACATGAATAGTTTCCAGCATCCTCTGGAAGGGCCCCTCTGATGGTCAAAACTCCATTCCTGTTGATATTCAATCTGTAACATGCATTTGACAAAATTCATGTTTGTGGATATGATTACATGAGCAGATGTGAAAATAAAATGTATCATTAAATCTCTCTGTGGTTCTAAAGTATTAAGAACAGTTTTTTTCTGTGTTTTACAGACATGTGAAGTGCTTGTGGTTTTGGAAAATATAGATTTAGCCCACTGACATAACTTTGCACAAAAACAAGATTTGGCAGCAGCCCATGTTGTTTAACTGGAATGCCATGAGTGTGTCCCGCTTGCTGTAGGTGATGAGTGGGCTGAGTGTTCCTTTACCTCGGCCGATTACTGAGGAATATGTTTCCATGGCTCCAGAAGAGCTGGGGAGGGGGGGAGCCGGACGCAGAGCAGACGAGGCGGATGTCATCCCCTCTGGAGAAAACCTGACTCTGGGGGTGCACCTCCACAGAAGGAGCCTCTACAATAGGAATAAAAAAACAGACAGCGCCAAAGGGTAGAGTGTGATTCATGGCGTTCTATGGCAACATGATGTCATTTATGGCCCTGTTATTACAGGTTTACAAGAGTCAAGCACCGATACCATCACCCTTAACACACTGACGTAATAAATAGCTTATCTTTGTTAATAGAATTATAATTCTACAAATATTCATTGAAAAAGCAGATGTTTGTTGCACTAATTAATATAATTTAATATATAGTCTACTGTTGACAGAGTTATCTGTCATCATGAAATATCAAAAAAACACCAAACATAGTTTCACCCCAGGTTGTTAGGGACTAACAGGCTAGTGGCAACTTTTTGGTAGTATCACAGACCTTAACTGAGAACTAAGAATTGTTTAGTTTGATGATAAAATAATTTATTAACATTTTACTAATGTACCTGGGACTAGCAGCCACACAGTGATCTTAGCGTTTCCATTGGAATTGCTGGCGACACATTGGTACACTCCTGCGTCGTGAGGCTGTACTCCACTGATGTGTAGTGAATGGTCTGGTAGCACCCTCACCCTCCCCGTACGGGCTCGGATGGTACGACCCGCTCGTAACCAAGTCAAGTTGTGTCGCATGGACCCCTCAACCCGACAGGACAGGACCGCCACTCCCCCCACTGCAGAAGTCACATTGACTGCAGGCTTCAGGATCGGGGGAGGCTCTGTCATTGGAAACATGAAAAACACAAGGCCATAGTTATCACCGGTGAACAAATACTGCTGAGACAGTTTACTTTCAGAACCAATGTTTGTCTTGGCCTGCTTTTTATCAGTTAATGCATTCAACATGAAATATGAATGGAACTGTAGTTCAAAGGGATGCTATATTGGATAAATGCAGGATCTTGCGTGTGTAGTGTGAGTGTCTAGTTGTGTTATACCTCTAACTGTCAGTTGTGTTAAGGCTCGTGCCTGTCCAGCGCTGCTCTGTGCTATACACTCATATAGGCCTTCATCTTCGGCTGAAGCATGACTAATCTCCCATGATGCCACTGCAGAATTTCTGACAAAAAGACAAAAAAACAGTGACCTTAGCTGACAGGATGAGAAGATGTGTCACTTTACTTGAGCAAACACAGTGAAGTTTAATGGAAGTAGAGTATAATTAACACCTTTGAAGATGACACAACCTGATGTTCCCAAAAATGTATCCCATTTCCTCACAGACGAGCTCATAAAATACACCACTCGAGCTGCAGTAATTCTTTACAGACACGATCACTATAAGCGCAGTGACTGAGGAATCTAATTATCACTTTTATTGCTGGTTTTTGGGGGCACAGCTACGGGAATATAACTGCGTTTAAGAAAATACTGGGAAAAACTGTGACGTACTGATAGACCGTTTCCTCTCCCAGGGCTATCCCACTTCTGGTAAACCTCAGTCTGTAGGGTATGTCACTCTCCACTGAGCAGGTAATGACCGCAGGCAGCATGTAAAAGCCCTTCACCACGTCAGACATGCGCACGACTGGGGGATCTACACAGGAAAGGAAACAGAGGTTAAAGGTGAGCCAGAAGATTAATGAGGTGCTAGCTAAGATGAAGCCTTTTTCTGAAAAAGTGTCCCCCAGAGTGAGGGGTCTTGCCTGGGATAATGTTGGTGTAGGAGACACTGGACAGGCGCTGAAAACGGTAGCCCTCCTCATCTTTACCAGTGGCCTTTATAAAGAAGCTCTGTGTGGGGGTGCGGATTTCCGGGATGCTCCAAAGTCCTTGTTCACCGAGGTCGGAGGGCAGTGGTACGGGGATAGTCCGTAAAGAGCGCCCCGAGCCAGAGACCAGCTCCACATGGCTGAGTTGACCTGGTGGTTTCAGGCCAGTGCATTTCAACAGGACATACACAGGAAGGCCTATAATGGGACAGTGGTTTTACTTCAAGTTTCACTCTTAAGCTTTTGTCCAGTTGACAGGATCATACCTGGACGACTGAGGGATTACACAGTCTACTTCCAGTTGTGTTAAGTGCAGAAACATACAGAGATTGGATTACCTTTTATTGGTCGTTCTCTTGTGTGGTTAAACTCAGAGACCGGGCTGCTTGAAAAGCCGGCTCGGAAGTCTAGATTACTGACACCTGTGACTCTAAGGGTGTGTCGACCGCTACAGCTCACCTTTAGAGAAGAACAATGTTTTCATTTCACGGCTTAAATAAATATTAATCCTGAAAATGATACCTTTAGATTCCATGTGCCAGGTCGGGGAAATTTAAGATTGACAATTCGAGCAGAGTTAGGGATGTTTAAGAGTTCTGTAAGTCCTTCCTCCTCACCGATTACACGGCCTAGAAAAGAAACAAAAACATGCTACAGCAGGTGGCACAGTACAGTAGTAATGTGTGACAAATAAGTAGAAGTAGATACCGAAAGGGTCGCTGAGCTCAATCTGCGGTGCTGGTCCACTGAGCGACACTGTGACCTCTCTGAGACTGGGATCAATGGGCACGTCCCATCTATTCTCCTGAGCACTGTCATGGTTAGACGAAAGCAGGTGGACTTTCATGGCCTGGACTGTCTCCTCAACCCATTTTAAAACCTGCCAAGGGAATAAAACAGAAGTGTTATCAGAGGTGATGTGTGATGATGTACAGTAGACACATACAAACAGAAGACAGGACTAAAGACTGCTGTGTCCGGTCCTCTTAACATCAGCACAAGATGTTTGTCTTTCATTCACAGCCTATTCCACTGAGACACTTGGAAATGTAAAGCAGTTCCACTGTCAAAATGATGACATACAGTTTTCAACACTTCCAAGCATATATTCCCACAAGAGAGTCTCCCACAGTCTGTCAGGCTCCTGTCTACCTCTGCAGCTTTTGTGAATCATATGGTTTATATCTCAGAATAGAAAAAGTGACCGTTCTTTAAGAAACACAATCATACACTGAAAATGTTTTGTATCATATTATTTTATTCTGGTTTTAAAAGCCAGATGGTGTCAAAACGTTGACTCCCTTGAAAGGCATATCACCGGTCTGTACAAATAATCTGCAGCCTCTAAAAAGAGTATAAGTGCATACGAGATGACTAAAATAATAATCATTTAAGATAATACTGTTCCATAGATCCAAAAGAAAAGGCACTATTAAAGTTCAACTAGAGTTGACATAGTTAACTGAAAATATTGAATACAGTCTTCTTTTGTTTTTACTAAAAGAATAGCACAGATGTGCTTAAAACAATAGACATTTCCATATACTGTTATCTATTTGTTTTGACCTCAAAGAAAGGAACATTTCTGTCAAGGGACAAAAGCCAAAAATGAATAATATTTATGAGGATAAAAATAAGTAAAATAAAGTAAATGTTTTAATAATGTAATCAAGCCTATCCCGCCTCCGTTGTCTCTATGGCAGGTCCAGTGGGTGCTGACAGCAGCTGGTTCTTCTCTGCATTTTACAACTGGAAACAGCTGTGAAGTCTGCCACATGTGTAGCCATCAGGAGCCGGACAGGAAACTGCTAAGATCTGACCTACATCTGCTTTGTGACACTGTCTGCTGCTTATGTAAGAGACTGGGATGAGGGTGCTTTCTCAGTACTTACACCTCAAATTAAGGTTCTGAAAGTGGGCCACTGCTGTCAGGGCCACACTGGATCTTGAGGAGCACTTTAGCAGCCACGTCCTGTTCTCACCACAGGCAAGAGAGAAGATCTAAACGTATGTGAAACCTCATCTGGTTTATCACAGTGGGCTCACACGATACCCCTCTGTTTGCTCTATACCTCATTATATTACATACAATATCTTTCTGCTGCCAGTGGCCAGGGGTCGTCTAAAACCTTGCCCCATCCTAAACACCACAGCGACAGACAGGGAAATAGACATCCTGCCACAAATCAAAGACATTAGACTTAATTAATTCCACGTGGATCTCCTTCAACTCCTCAGAGGAATTCTAAAACACACCTGGCAAGACTTTTCTCTTTCAAAGTGGAGCCTGCAGTAGTAAAGAGTATAGTGGGTAATACATGAGTGTACAGACTTATGGGGGATAGTGAGATAGTCTAAGATGTGAAGGGGTCCAATGATATAGTATTTGATGACTCAACAACTATACAACTGAATGTTTTTAGAGCTCAATACAGTTGAAACCAGAAGTTTACATTCCTATATGACAAGACACATATGCTTTTTTTTCTCACTGTCTGACAGGAAATCAGACTAAACTTTTCCAGTTTTAGGTCAATAAGGATTACCAAAATGATTTGTATTTGCTAAATGTCAGTATAGATACATGCAGTAAGATTACTATACAATTAAACTATTTGGGAAAATCCAGATGATGTCATGTCTTTGAAAGCCTCTGAAAACATTAGAGTTAATTAGAGACACACCTGGGGATGTATTTGAAGGCACACCTGAAACACACTGCTTCTTTGTGTAACATCATGGGAAAATAAAAAAAAAAATCTGCCAAGATATCAGGAAGAGAACTGTGAACTTGCACAAATCTGGTTCATTATTGGGTGGAATTTCCAGCTCCCTGAAGGCACCATTTTCATCTATTCAAACAATTATACAAGTATAAACACCATGGGTACGTCCTACCATCATATGCTCAGAGATGAACGTGCTTTGGTCCAAAATGTGTCCTTATTTTTGGAGACATGTCCTGTGGTCTGAAGAACTGTTTGGCCATAATGAGCATCGTTACATTTGGGGGAAAAAGGGGAACGCTTGCAAGCCTGAGAACACCATCCCAACACCATCCCAACTGTGAAATAGGGGGATGGCAGCATCATGTTTTGAGGTTGTTTTGCACTTCACTAAATAGATGGCATCATGAGGAAAGAACATTATGTGGATATACTGATATACTGAAGTAACATCTCAAGACAAAAGCCAGGAAGTTAACACTCAGGCAAAGTCAAAGTTTTTTAGTGGCCCTGAAGCCCTGAATTCAACCCTATTAAAAATGCACGAGCAGAGGGCATGGGTGAGTAAGGCTGCCTACAAGCTTGGCTCAATTACACCAGTTCTGTCTGGAGGAATGGGCCAAAACTCCTGCAAACTATTGTGAGAAGCTTGTGAAAGGAAATCTAAAACATTTCACCCATACAGGTTAAAGGCAATGGTACCAAATACTAAAGGAATGTATGTAAACATTTGACTTTGAAGACAGAAATGAAAGAAAATCCTCTCATCATTATTCTGTCATTTAGCAAATAGAAATAATTTTGATAAGCCTAATTTGGAAGGAAAGAGGAAAAGTTTAGTCTTCATGTCAGACAATGAGAAAAAAGTCTATGTGTCTTTTATATAGTGTATGTAAACTTTTTTCAACTATAGTTAGGATACGTTTAGCAAAAATACATGTCTAATCAAGAGATCAATACATCTAAATGGATGGTTTTATTTCAATAATTATATGTTATAGTTAAATAAATACATAATAAAATAAATACATAATGCTCATTGTAAGCAAATTCTTTTTTTCAGAATTGGTGTAATTCCCAATGGCTCTGATAAAATCTCACATCATGCCATTTCTGGCCCCTGTACAAAATATTGTAAAGACATAATATTTTGAATAAAAATAAAGAAAAAGTGTATTTGGGTTACATTCTAAATTTGGCAAGAGCCATTTCCTCTCTTAACTCCGCGAATCCATTTAATGACAAATCCACATGTACAGTATCAGAAACTACCATTACTGGCTTGTATTCTGGGTCAGAACACAAAAAAAAAGCACCATTTTTTAAATCAACACTACCTCATAAAACAATAGGATTATTACTGAGCTTGTCTTATAAGGATTTTAAGGAAGAAAATGGTACACTGATTAAAACTACATCATCATCATCTCTCTGGATTCTTATTAAGTCAGTGTGACTTTGGGAGGATTTCCCTGTTCACGCTTCCGTTAACAGATTTTCGTGCTAATCAAATGTGAGAAGTGCAATATGCTGAGCTGACAATGAGCTGTTGTGCTAAAGACTTGGAGCCTGTTCCACTGGGCAGCTGTGTGAGGAAAGAGAAGCCATGACAGATCATATCTGCTGATTAGAGTTATCATATTGTTTTATTTCCTTTTACGTATCAAAAGTTACATGCTTAAATTGACCTCCGAATATTTAACAGTGTTTCTGTACTGCAGAGGATTTTGAGGCTTAAAGGATTTGCATGAATTTAGTAAAAGTACATCAACGATGAGTGAGCTCTGAAAACAGAGCATTTCAGAATGTATCCAATATTTGAAAATAAAAATGTTCTCTTTGTGTGTTTAAAACAGTAAAAAGAGGAAGCCAATTTGTCATAAAAAATGCCAGTATTTAAGTAATATTTTGGACACATGCAATGAAATGCTACATTCGAATTGATGGCAACAAATTTGGCAAGAATCAAAACCTCCAACACTCATTCCTGCCTGTCATTTATGGACAAATAAAATCTAAATTTGAATCATAGACAATCTAATACTTAACCTGGTCTAAAAAGTACCGGTAAACAGTGGTTTACAATGTATGCTAATCCTCACTTTAAGTACCACCTGATACACAGACTTCATTTTGTCAACCACTAGTCACTGAAATACCCTGTTTTCTTCTTCAAATTGAACATCAAGATCATCAATATCTTGCCTTAATCTTGCTTCTATGCTACCTAATTTGATGTTAAAGACACACATTTGTACATAATAAATTAGCCATTGGTGTGTGTATGTTTATACGCAGGCATGAGTTGACAGGAAACAGATCTGAGTTCAGAGGTTCAGTGGGCCACCAGAGCACACAAATGTTGGCACTTGTTCAGCACTAGCCAGCCATGTCCTGTGTGGACATGCGGGATACCAGTGTCTCTTCAGAAGGAAATGCTGGCTTCTTTTAAGTCTGCTTGGGAAGTGAGCCCTGCTGTCTTTGGCTGCTCTAGACTGGGCTTCTGTTACAAGCTATTTCCCATAGAAAAAAACAGCTCATCTGTATCTCATACCAGGGAAGTGTAATATACATCACATTCATAAAACCTCATTCATTGTTACTCTTATGCCATGGCTGACTGGAGGCTACTCCAGAAAGTTTAAGCCTTATAATTTATCACAAAGTTTTATGTATAATTTAAGGCAATTAAACAATGGCTCATTTTGAATTAAATGTCAAATTGTTGTCCAATTGACCTACCTTTTCACAATGTATGTCTCAAATACGTTTTGAGACTATTTCAAGTTTTTCAGGTACTAATATCCTTACTTCTATTTGTAGTTATATCTAAAAAAGTGAAAAAAGTATTAATTACCTAAGACATAGCCCATAAATTAACAAAAAACTATTCTTTTCAAATGCTTTTCTCATACACAATAGGATTATACAGGCTACCTATTATAATTACACCAGTGACATCTACAAATACAGGTTTCTCACTGATACAAAGACTCCTTTCTTCCCTGCTCACTTTCATTATCCACATTCATTATAAATCGTTCATTCATGGTAGCTTTAATTAGCACTGCCACCATGAATTCAAAATTGTAATCTAACATGGACTCACCTCATTGACCTGCTGCTTGTCCAAGTGAAAAATCTGTCCCGAAGAAGTGGCAGCGATCTCCTCGTAGGCCCTGTATCCAGGCTGGGACCGGTCCCCACAGTCCCCCGTCAGAACGAACACCACCTGAGAGACAAAGGACAATGGAGTTACATTCTAGCCATCGGGGGACCAACTGGGAGACATTGCTCAATTAAATCAACTCACTATGTGGGACTAGCAAAAGCAATGGCACTAGTACAGTATTTATAGGTATAATAGTAGAGTAGTACTAACAGTTGTAGTTAAAACAGCTGTGACAGTAGCAGCAGTGGAAGAAGCAAATAATTGTAAAAGAGTACTTGTTATAAACTTAATTCACTAAAGGATATTTGATAGTTTGGCATGCACCTGTGACTGGCGTAGCTGGATGAGCCGCAAGACATCCCGTTTGAGGCGATAGTCTTTGGCCCTGGCGTCCGTAAAGACGTAAATGAAGGATCCTGGCAAAGATACCTCCAGAGCTTTCTTTATGGCTCCTACACTCATCTCAGGACAATCGCCGCCTCCCTGTTCCACAACACAGTCACACAAGAGAAAACACGAGTTAAAAAAGGTTTCTCATGAATCTAAAACACCAATTCTTCTCATAACATGCTGACCACTGACCTAGTTACAGAGCATGCTTTAGTATACACAGTGGTACAAATCCAGTACAGAAATCCATGTTATGGTTCCCACCTGGACAAACAGCTCTTGGAGATCCTTCTGGAATTTTTTCGGGTCAGTAGTAATGGAAACAGGTCCAATATCTGTATTATAGTGGTTGACAACAGGAGATTAACACATGCATGCAATTTAGAAGAGAGATTGGAAAAGACACATTAAGCAATTGTGTTTTATTTTTATGCAAATAGCCAAACATCATCACACGAAGAAAACAAACTTCATCTCCCTAAGTATGATTACTTGGAGCATCTGTTACTGGCATGCTGTTTTGCTTGATTTCTTTCATCTATATCAGGAAAATATGGCTATGGCACCAACTTGAATGTCTTCTGCTAACAACTGATAAACTCTGAACGTTAGCACAACACATTATAATATAAAAAGGCATAATGTAAGTCTATTCTTTGTCAATTTATCCCGACACTTATCACTTGAGATGGAGCGCCTTCATTTCTGTCTGTGCTTGTCATTTTAACAGCCAGTTTGTCTGCTTGTGAAACTAATGATACAGAGCTTGCAGATGTGTGTGAAGTCAGTGACATTTCAGAGGCGTCCTTAATCTATCTTCTGACAGAGGATGCTTTCAAGTTCCTCTTTGCGCCTCATGAGTGCATGTAAAAACTGACAGCACTGTCACGCCCCTTTGTTAGGTAGAGAAGCTCCTCTGGGGATCTCCAAAGTTTACATGGCCCTCAAGGGCAGGGCACATTAAATTCTAAATCTGTAGGGAGTTGGTGCAAGCAGTCACCATCCCCCCTGGCCCAGGACTGCAGTGGTCTGCCTGAAGAGGGCTTTCTATAGACTTTAGCATAGAAAGGGGTGGGGGTGGCACAGGGGTGATTGGGGTAATTACACACAAGCAGACAGCATATGCTTCTCATCAGGACTCAAACACCCTGCCCCCCATTAGAGAACTCTTATTTTCAGGAAGCAACTTTCCCAAACAGGGCACCGGCACATACAGTTTAAAGGTTTACCTGTCCAGAAGACTTCTGTGTGTAAAGGCACACCTGGATTAAGTGGCCTGCTAGTTCATGTTTTTATGATGCTCTTTATACAACTACAAGTTATTGAATGGGCATCAGGGATGAAGATGTGTTGGAGCTTGTTACAACATCAGTTTACATATTGTTCAGTGTCAGGACAGCTTCAGTGAGAAGTTTTTTTTTGTTTTTTTTCCCCAACTCTAGGTATTTAATGCATGTGAAAATGTGATAACATTAAATTAATGCTGTGTAACTGTACAATATTGTGATTTTGAGTGAGTTACCTGGATCATGGAAGGGGACTAGGACAAAGTTTTTGATTGGTCTGGTCCTCCGGCTCAGAGTCTTTTCCAGAATCCGTGAGGCTCCGTCGATCACCTGTTTGAGATCGTCGTACATGGAGCCGGTTACATCAAAGACAAAGGCCAGGGTCGAGGCGCTGTCAGCGGATTCATGGACGTCGTCTAACCGGGGATCTGCCAAAAGTCGGTGCGCGCTGACACAGAGCGCCAAAATAAGGCACCTTAAGACAGCGGACATGTTTTAAGTTTTACAACATCTGTCAAAACTGAAATCAGTCAAAATTACAAAGAACCCTAATAATTTCACGTTTGAATTGATGCAAGTAAAGAAAAGTAAACAGGTTGTCCACAAAGAAAGATGAAAAAGATTAAATCAAAATTCCAGTGTAAAGGACTTCCACATGACTACGTCCGTGCGTAAAGTTTGAACTGAATGAAGCATGTAGACCAGTTGAGCGCCGGAGAGCCCCTGGAGAGCTCTCTGACGCTTCAAACGGGGGCGGAGATGTGTATTAAAAGTTCCCGAGACCCAACCTGATTGTGTGCGCGCGCGTGTGTGTACGTAACTTGACCCTACACGGACTTCCAGGCTTTAACTCTGCCCGACATTCCCGTTCAATTCAATTTGCCACACAGACGCGGCGGGCCCCGGAGACGTAGCTTTGAAACGGTTTTACGCACGTTACAGACACAAGTCTGGACTTTGTCATTTTGAACACGACCAGAAAATTGTCACAGCAACAGTATCACTTTAAAAATAGACAGTTTATACTGTTGACACCAGTCTAATTTTACACTAGCCTGTGTGAAATATCCCGCCCAGCCTACAGATGATGGAGCTGTAGGATACTGTGCACCGCGCCCTGACGCTCATCTTTGGACAGTTAGTTCATCTTTGTCCCCGTAAAGCCCTGACCAGATCTACACCGAACTACATCCTCATGGGCAGGTTGTGAGTTGATGATGAAACCAAGAGACAGAGAAACACCCCCCCCCCCCCCCCCCCCCCCTCATAGACTGTTTACACTCCACACAGAAAGTATAAAATATGGGACCGTCTTATGCTGTGGGTGTAAAACATTTTAGGAGATGCTCGTTTAGTATCTGTCATAGTTTACTGTAAGGCTAAAAGTAGATATTGAGTTTAGGACTGCGCACTTCTTTTCTGTTGTAAATTTTAACCATAATGAATCTTTCTGAGCACTATTCTGAGCAATATTTGCAGTGTGCGGCAACTGTCATATATAGTAGAGAATCCATTCTTGATATGTATTATGTTTAATAAATAGAAAATCCAGCAGGCCTGAGCAGGCCCAGTCACAAGTAAATCCCAGAAGCTTGAACACAAAGGCTTACAAAGATGGCTCAGCCATTAATGTTGATACATCACAGCTTTATGCAGTTCACTGTAGATAATACAACCATTCTGTGCAAGCGTACATCATGTTGGCATATGTGTGTTTGAAAGCAAAACATGCATCAAGTCTCACACAGCAATTTGCCTGCACTTTTTTACATTGTTAATACAGTGATAAGAGTCAAGAAGTGCAAGTGGGGGTTAGTTTCATTGTAATAATAATAATAATAATAATAATAATAATAATAATAAAATGTAGCAACATAATGGACTTGGAAGCTAAAAAAAAAACCCAAAACAAAATAAAATAAAATAAAAAAAATCCTACAAGCACTAATAGCCATAAAATGCATTTATTCTGTGCTCTTATAATATTACATGAATAATGTAGTGACATAATTCCATAAGGCATTAACTCCAAAAGAACACCCTCATCAATGAGGAAATAAAAAGACCTCCTCACATGCTCTGGACACAGAACAGATAGAGAGCTGTAAACACAAAGCTCACAAAAGCTTTACAACCAGAGGTGATGAAAGCAGTGCCTCTAAAATCATCCCGCTATTGTCTGTGCCGAGGGTAGATTGAAGCCGACTTTCAGCGACACGAAAACACTATTTCTAACAAGGATGTGGAACAAGAAACAAACATAGTAAAATAATTTATACAAAACATCCCACTCCTTTAACACTCATGTCCAAATAAAAACCCTGTTCCCTCTGTAAAAGTAACCCTACATTAATATTAATGAAAAGAACAGTGCAATACAAATGAACATCAATAAAAAATTTAACATCATTCCATTTTCATAAAGAAACTTCCACAAACGGAACAAAGCAGAAAATAAATTACCATTATATTTACATTATACAATTTACACAAATCAGTTTTAAGATTTCAGTCCATGTTTTCATTGTTATTTTTCCACAATCTCTTGAAAGTGAGTCACTTTTTGTGGATCAGCAGCACAATTCCTTCAAGTTAGTTCCCAAGTTTCTCGATGCAACATTTTTGCAAAAGATTCGGTTCTTTAAAGTGTCAGCAGAGGATTGACAATACAAGGCTTGCAGATTTGTAGTGCTATATAACTGTCACGTCAGAATTTCTTGCCGTAACAGAAGATACAGATGTGTTAAGAGCTGGAAATGCAGAGGTACAGGCACAAGCGCTCACAGTCCTCTTCGGATGAGTAACTTAAATTGGTCACACTTCTTTCTCTACTTGTGATGATGGAGTAGGGTGATATTGGACTATATAGAAGTGTCTGATCTTAAACATACACTGTAGTATCTGATTTCATGAAAGATGCATGGGTTTTGCTTTCTCTCAAAACCACCAAACATACTTGGAAAAATATGTATTCATAGGCTCTCTTTGCAGTTGACAAAACACTGAGCAGGATGTCAGCAACAATTGGCATCAGCCAGCATATTACATTAGTGTGAGAGGGGCTCCTCACTCAGCGCTGCAAGACTACAGTATTTCATTGCCAGCAACGATGCGGCTAATGAATAATTCATGGCAACAAACTGAGCGGGATCTGCCATATTTGCTTTGGTTTTAATTCATGTACCAGAATTTCTTTGTATTTTGATAACACTGAATGGATAAGTTCAGGTGCTGGAGTTTTGTTGTTGAAGCTTGTTAGTGCCCTACTCTACTCACCTCACATTACTACACAAGTCCATCGTAAAGTGACAATGCCTGAACAATTGAGGGGTCTGCCTTTGAACCCTCCTGGAATTCCTGCAGAGTCAACTTCCCATCTGCATTCTGGAAGAAAAACATCAAATGTCAGTGAACTTGAACAGATGCAATTTACATAACGCTACCAGCAGGGGGCGAAGAAGTTTAATGCTATTTCCTACTGAGTTCTGCTTCAAAGAGCTACTTGGATGGTAACCACACAGTACAACACAAATCAAGTGCTCTGTACAATATAGCATGTTCAAACAGACTGACTTTTAAATGTACAAAGCCTGAAAAGATATGAGATAGATGGATAACAGGTGTTAATGTAACAGTGACCTCATAAACCCTTAAAGGTCTCCACAGGCAGAGAAGAATAAATCAATGCTAATAATGCAAATATTTAAAGTGACATATTCAGAATCATAATCATCTAATAGTCCATGAGACTAACCTTGTCCATCATTGCAAATATACGGTCCACGCGCTTCTCTGGTGTGTTTTCTTCCTCAGGGAGTTCCACAGTGTTTCCCTAACACATATAAGCTTAGTGTTATCATTCATGTTTTCAAAAGTTCAAAATGGTCTTCACTGTGATAAAACATACCACCATCTGATATATGGCATCTACAATGTTTAACATCTCATCTCTGGTGATGTAGCCGTCATTATCAAGATCATACAGTTTAAACGCCCCTGTACAAAGAAGAAAAATGCTTTTAGACATAACATACTCAAAAAAAAACAGTCTGCAATAACATAAAATATACTAGCAATGCAGGCGTGATTGCATTTTTAGGTATCATGTGGATTAGGGATGCGCTGATCCGATACTGGTATCAGATATCAGCGACAATACTGAAAAATTGGCTGGATTGGATATTGGGTTCCAAATATTGATTCAGTCGACATGGACATATAAATCAAAGTAATTAGCTCATTTACTGGTTGTAGTCGGCCCAGAAAGTCTCATTATGTCATTACGTAAGAGATAAATAACAGTTACATAACACATTTTGATCAGTATTGTCTTAATTTATTTTTGCTTAAAGGAATGAAATACAATTTTCAGTCTCTGCAGTAGTATTAGTTGATATTGGGTATTGGCAGATACTTGAAGCTACAGTATCGAAATCAGTATCAGAATTGAAAAAGCTGGATAGGTGCATCTCTAACATGGGTGTCCTTTTATTTATCATTTTACATCTGTAGTTAGTTATTATGTTTCTGTCATTAAGTATTGAGTATTGTATATTTATAGATTACTGTGGCTGCCAGTCCTATATTATCAAATGAGTATCTTCATACAAATTATGGTGAGCTTCTTTAAAAGATGTGGTATAAACTCATGCACTATGTAATGCAATATTCATTCACTGGACAGCGCCATCCTCTGTCCATGTTTGTGCTGAATCTTGGCTTTCCAATTTAATTGCTTGATTGATTTCATCCAAACCAACACAAACACACAGTGTAATCATCTTACATCTCAGCTTCTCATCCAGGGTCCCCCGAGACGTGACAGACAAAGCTTGGATGAACTCAGAAAACTCAATTCGTCCATCCTGATGTGACAAAGAGAAATCCAGACATTGCTTCATTCACACCTCTATACCTAGAAATAACACCTTGCAGTTCTTTATTTTGTGCTGGCTAAATCAGGGCCAGGAGTTAGCTTCAAGTCTAATGCTATTTTTGTGCTGCACCTGGTTCCCTCCGGAGGCAGAAGTGTGTCACCTATGGTCATGAGGAAGATGGATGCAACTGGATCATAAAGCAGAGTGAATGTGCTTGGCACATTTCCCTTCACAATTATGAATGTCTACAAATATTTGACAAATATTCATAGAAACTAGCTAAATGATTTGTTCTTTATTTTAATTGTATTTGTCTGGTTTATTCCTGGCTTAGCTCTAGTTGAAGTTGTGTCATGATAACGAGTGTGAATAATACAGATCGTAGGGTAATTACACTATTAAACAGATATTTCATTTCAGCATACTGCAATATAACACAGTTCTATAATAGTATATCTCTTGCCCATCAGTATTACCTATGTTCACTCGACATCTGAGCAACTAATCCCTGAATCATACACTCCTGGTCACGTTGTAAAAGACAGTTAAGATCAATGTTTCTTTAACTACAGGGGCCCTATGCCTAATGAGGGTCATAGATTAACATCAGTCTGAGGGTCTGTCTCGAGAAATGATCCTCACTTAAGTCAATACACTCCAGGGGCCACACACATCCCAGGAGGTGTTACTTTGCACCGTGCCTTCCAACTCAATTCAATTAGTCTGGGCCACAATGGGGAAAGGCAATGATTATGCTGTTCATTTAAATGCACTATTATGAACCACAAAACCCCAGAGGGAAAAAATACTAACAATATGTAGGTGTTTCTATTTCTATTGCCCAATTTATTTCAATCCATGGTAGTGTTAAACACATATAATGCATTGATAATAAAAATAAATAAATAAATACATTATAATTCTGGCTTTGCTGAATCTTAAACCAGCTTAGGCACCTCTGCATTATTTGATTAGTAAATATAGAATCCACATGCAATAAACTTCCCTCAATGTAATTCATATCCTTAACTTAACTTAACAGTAATAACTTAACAGTGATTACTCTTGATCAATGGTGGAGCTGATTATTTTAATATGCTTTTTAAAGTGGTTTTGGGCACTATAATGTATTCCTAAATATGAAGTCAAAATAATGTGTATAATGTAAATAAACACTTGGAAGGTGTGCACTGAAGCTCGTATGTTTCTCCTTTTCTGGGACTTTTTTGGACATATTCTTTGCCTTTCTTAGTGGCTTATGTAATGATGTGTGCCCATCATTCATAAAAAATACACAAAGTTGCACTCAAGCTGTAAACATCTAAAGAAAAAGTCAAACAAACCTTATTTTCATCAAATACATTGAAGACGAAAGAGGCAAACTTTGTGGGATCTCCAAAGGGGAAGAATTGCTTGTAAATCTTCTGAAAGCCAACAGCATCCAGCTGCCCACTCGGACAGTCTTTGATGAAACCTTTGTACCTGGAACATACAGTGCAATAATATCATGATTAGAAATAACTTAATATTAAGGCTGATGTGTTCACTTGGCAAGGTAAATTCCCTGACAGTATTTTCTGAAAACTTTGGAAGCTCTATTCGTCATCAGATATCCATTCATCTTTTTAAAGAGCATGTCTACTGACCGACTTCTCTTTTAGCTTAAAAATAGAAAGGTTTCCTAAGTAATTTCTAGCGCAGTCACTCAAAGGTGGCAATTGTACACCTTCATAGAGGGACACTGATGCCTACTTGTCCAGGTCAAAGAACACTGAAGTAAGTGTCAGACATGACTGAAATTAAATTAATGGAATAACACAAATTATAAAAAGCTCAGCAGAAAGCTTTTGTTCTAAATCTAGATCATCAGCGATTGTGACGTAGGGGCGCAATGGCTAGTCTGTAATTACGGCTGAAGAGAGAGTGAGAGACCGACGAAGGCCAGAACACATCTCTAGACCCACTTCACTCTTTTTTCAAATCTGAGATTACGCACTCTGCTATTTCTGGCTCAAATGGAAATGGGGAAATGATGACTAAAAGGCACAGTGAGAATATAAAAAATAATGCTAATATTACAAAAGTAATATTTGACATGTGTCTTAGCCAAAAGCAAATTGATTAAGAAAACATATGCAGTTTAAAAATAAACTGGACATATGTGCATGGCTGCGTCATCAAGTAATGATGGACAGTATATCATACTGGCAACATGATATCGGTATTGGTCCAATACTGAAAACTTTGCAGATATTTGCCCGTAGTGTACACATGTGCCAGTTTGTCATCAGTGCATCAGATTTGTCTTTTGGAACTGACTGATTAGTTAAAATGGAAGCGCAATTAGGCTGAAATTCAATATGATAAACAATTTTATGTACAAAAGTGAAAAGTTAGTTTGTGCAGTTTACTAAAACCTATAAACATAAATACATAAGTTTCTCAACTGGATCCCTTAAAAAATTTATATCAGACCATCCCTAAATCTAGGAAAAAAGCTGTTATACATCATATTCTACAAGGTGAAGGCTCCATACAGAGGGACATTATTCATTCACACAAACACATGCATGTTCACAGAAAACACTTCAGAGATTAGTGTCACTTTTGTAATCATTGGGTGCAATGATTGTAATTAATTGATTAACTTGATTGAATTTGATTGAATTTGAATTCAATTAATTGCACATAATGTAATGCAGATGGGTTCAATGCTTCTTTGTTGTTTAAGCTGCTCCTTGGCCAGGATACTCTTGAAAAAGAGATTTTTTAATATCAGCGAGGTCTTCCTGGTTAAATAAAAGTTAAAAAACATGTCTAACTGCATATTGAGTATATTATTACACTTACTTTAAAAAAGTGATTTCCATAAATACTGCAAACACAGGTTTGCAAGAGTAAACAAGTTTTCAAAACGTCAGCTGTTTCCAGCCCGGATCTTCATCACAAACTCAACACATCAAACAACAAGTCTGATTTGGGTGCTAAGACGCACGAACTGTACTTGAAAGAGTGTAACAGTAGCCAGCAGGGACAAAGCAGACATGACATTGTGTATCAGGCCACAGCGGGAGCCAGGATGAAGATAAAGTATTTATTGCTGGCACTCTCTGCATCACTTTGGCAACGACCCCGGTGGTTAGCCAAGAAGTTGTTGCAGGACTTTGCTCCTGCCTCACTGGCAGGGACATCACTGCACTATGGCGTTTTGTTATTGATTTCAGATAAGCCTCCAGCATACTAATGAAGTTCCTGAGTGGGGAATTAGAAATGAGAACAAATTTAATGCATAACACAGGCATTTATCTACTCTTGCTAATTCTTCTGTGTGTGCGCCTGTGCTCTAATTACACACCATCTGGCATTTCCCCTGGTAAAAGTCCCATTCTTCCCTCACACTCCGTTGTGTTGATTGCTGTTGATCTTCGAGTGTGGACCCAAGCAAAAACTTTCATTTCAAAGAGAGTGACGTTGAGCTAAATAACACCCATGGGTAAGAGACGGCTCCATAGCTATACCAGTCAATGCATTTGTCTAATGCTGCTGCAGTTGTGTGTAGCCTGGCTGCTCCCACTATAAAACAACTACAAGGGCACACTACTGGGCTCTCTTGGCACCGCTCTTTTCATGCATGCAGAATGGGTTTGTGAAATGCTAAACCCAAGTGGTGTGAACATGCAACAGTGATCACTTTATTTCAGTGGTCCCTCTCATCTGATACTCTCAACAAAGCACAAAGCACACTGCAGCATCAGAGAATAAAAATGACGCTATTGCTTTGATCTTTATAAGAGAAATAATTACAGCCATTTTTATGAGTCACTAACTTTTACAGACTAAACAGCACACAGCAGGAGCAGAACAGAGACTGCTAAAATATGGTGATGCTGGTGAGGGTCACACTGACTAAACAAAAAAAATCATGGAAGTGTGTGGCCAAGTGGAAATGATGTCTGTTGTCAGAAATGCGTTTTGCAAACAGTACAAAAAGATCGCTGAATGCAGCTTGAAACCGTTTGTGTGAGTGTTATCAAGCTCAAAGTCACTTTATTTTTAGACTGCATCATTCTCTATGGAGTGGAAAGGGAGGCTTAGAATAAGTCATTCACCAGACACTGATACTACACTATGCTTTTTCAATTGTATTTTTTCATCTTAGAAGAATCTGGACTTCATGGTGAGATAATAAATATACTGCATATCCAGTACAATATTATAATATAATAGTTTACAACAAAGGAAACAAAACCAAACTCATAGACAGCATAGTTTACTTACCATTGTTGTACTTCTTTCTCCGTGACTAAGGGGAAAAAGAAAGACAGACATTAGCTGAAAAGAAGTTCTCATAATTTCAAATGTATAATATTGTCTCTGCTTTATAATATTTTAATACAAACTGCAGAGTTGTACAATGCTGAAACTATTTAGAAAGAAGCAGCAGGGCAGTGGAGTAAATGGGTAGAGGGAGTTAAGGTTAGGTAACCTTTGAAAGGCAAACAAGACTTTTGCAATGAAAGGTTTTGAAGAATTAGAATGCCAACTCAAGCACTATTATTTGTCAGAATCAAATCCAACCAACCCCACAGGGACATCACTGCACTTTACTTTCTCTAAAGTATCCCAACCAATTTTAAACTTCACATCTCCAAGGGATCTTAATGAAAAGAGTGTCTAGAAATCAATTCAAGACGTTAAATTCTATTGAACTAGGCAGTCCTTCAAGGGAAACTTTCTGCAAAACGTTAAAGTAATTTTGTGTATCTAAACAGTCCACAGTTAATGAAAAAACTTCAAGGCAAGCTGGTTTCAGGGTTAATTGATAATTTCAATGTTAATGTTTAACTTTCTTTTTCTATGTTGATATATATAAATGAGACAAAACATATAAAGAGTGAAAAAATATCAGGACAGAAATCATACATCAGACATAAAAATGTTTTGCTATGTTATATTATTTACTATGTTATGAAAACTTGGACTAAGGTGCAGTTCAGTGGTACTTTTAGGGAAGGAGAGTTAATCTGTCCTTTCAAGGTTCAACTTTAAAATGCTCTGTGCACTTCACCTACATCATGTGACCCTGTCTGAGCAGTAAATGTCAGGGTCAATCTCATGGCAGTGGCCCAGACCTGTCACCAGTGAACTGACCCAAAAAAGGCAAAGCAGTATAAAAGTGAGGCATTTCACCACACGTATGATTTGATACATTACTTGGTAATGACCAGTGTAAAATAATGCCACATACAGGAGCGTGCAGACTGGCTCTGCATGTTGCCACTGCAGGGTTTGTTATGAAATATTCAGCTTAGACTGTCACCACGAACCTTTCTACAGTAGTGGAAAAAACTGGGACAGAAGATGTTCTGATGTTTAATAAGTCATTTCATCATAATTCATCAATCATTTTTGTGTTTTTTCATCAAGGGTTGCCACAGGAAATATTCACCAATCTGGATTTGTGCATTTTAGGAATATTCTTGTAGAAATTCTCACATATTGTCACATTACAGTGATGTCATAGACAGCTGATATCAAAGGGGACACGAGTGAGGGAGACTTCATTGTTGATTTAAGGAATACACACTTGAACAGACGCATAATGCTCTCTTTGTTCTTGCTTGTGGCAGTACAACGTGTGAGTTGCTATAGTTTCTGGAGCCGTGACTAAAGATGCATATCCACAAGCTCAATATGGCTTAAACACTACAAATCTTGTTCCCTCTCCTGTCTTGTTATTTGTCTGTCACAAAAGACAAACAATGGTCTAAAATAGTCACAAAGACACATAGGCAGTGAGAAATTCACTAAGTCCCCAATCTGTCAAGAAGAAAGAAGGAAAAGGAGATGGCAGACAATGCTTCTCACGGGAGGGCACTAGAACGAGGCACACGATGAAGGAAGGGACCGTAGTCACCATACATGGGAGAGTGAGCATAAGGGGAGAAAAGGCACTGCGGCCCTCTCAGCGATGTTAACCAGATAAGATCCTAATTATACTATTCCATTCCTCGCTGAAAGAGGGCAATTAGGGGATAAAGCTAAAGGGAGGGAGACAAGGTAAAGGGTAAGAGAGCAGTGGAGTGAGAGAAGAGAGAAGAGAGGGAAGGAGAGAGGAATGGAAATAGTGAGAAGGACAGCACAGAGCAGCCCTGCCCAGCACGACGCCCAATCTTCCTCCACAGCAATTTCCTGCCACAACAACCAGCCTGGGTTCTGCCGCCAAGAGAGCCCCCATACAAATAACACTGTCATTAAGCAGCCAATTGATAGCAACTCCCACCCGCACCTGCACTGCTTCAATAATAACAATAATGCTGTGCTCCAGAAATAACACACAACTGATTAATATAACATCTCAAGGGGGGTTATTTTTGCTTTATTGGTGGGTTTCTACTTGATATTAAATGCAATACCTTGATTTAGGGCTGCAGGAATAATCACAATCAAATGAAATTGCAATGTGAATGGACATAATTAGCGCATTTCAAAGCCTGCAGTTTTTGAAATACCATAATTTCACCCACAAACAACAAAATATTCTGTACCATTCTGCACGAAGCTGCTAACCCTGTAGTTTAAATCTGTACAAGAATGTTCTGAAATGTGATTCTTTTATGAAAAAAACACAATCAGATATTTTTTCCCAAACCGTGCAGCTCTACCTTGAGTCAATAATGTGTAACGTGAATGCTATGAGTTTTGAAATACTTACAATATGTCTTTCTTGTTAGCTCTTCCACAACCTCAGGCTTTAACTTGCTGTTTGATTTGCCCATCTTTAGCTCCTCTCCCCAAATCCAGCTTGGCACAGCGCACCACCTTCTACCTCCTCGTCTGTCCTTCGCTCCTCTGCCAACAATATAGAAGCCAGTTCAGATTCAATAAAGATGACAGTAGTGGGGGCAAAACAATCATCCTTTTAGCTTGGAGAACAGAAAAATACAGTTGCCATTGGAGCTAAATGTGACTGGTTTGAAGATGTAATGGTGACGGTTGGGTCAGTAGGCCTGGCTCTTCAGTCGGACAACCCCAGGGGCCTTGTGAAGAGGCGCTGGCAGGTCGTTGAGCCCTGAGTGCCTATACAGTCGCCTCATTTCTTCAAAGCACTCCGTGGGTGAAATAGAGGCGTTTAGATGCGTTGCTACCTTCGTCCTTGGATACAAGAGTCACTGGGTGGCTGGGTTAAGCACGCTCACTCCCTCACAGTAATTCTCTCTGTTCTCACACTCCTCCTACCCCTCCTTTTCCCACCACTATCGCTATTGCTTTGGGCAAGTCACTGGAGAACAAGAATCCTTCCTCTTTTGACAGCTCAGATAAGGACAAGAGTGAACCACAAAAGCAAGGGACGTTCATCACTCACTTTAAGGGTGGAACAGTTGTGTCTGCTAATGTACGTAAGACTTTATAACATGCAATAAAGTCAAGAAAGGATAAAATAAGTACTTATTTGTGTAGCATCTCGGGAGCGTGTGATTTATGTTGATTATTTTCACATGCACAAATACATTCAACAATCAGTATGTACATTTTCACCTTAGACCATCTGCACATTCTGACAATCTGCTTTCAGTATTTTGAGATATTTGTACTTTGAATATAATGAGATGAAAAAGTAAAGTAAAAACAAGTAGGGTCTCTACATGGTTCATGCCAGTTTGCAGCTAAAAAGAAATATGGCCTTGCTCTTAAAATAAGCATGTGAGCTGTCTCCCAAGCTTATAGGCGGATTTGACAAGTGACATTTTCTTTTTTTTCCTCTATTCTGACTCATACTTCTCCCCCTCTCTGGCCTTCTTCACAACAGTATGGTACGGTCGGTGATCTCCTCCTCTGTGAGAAATAATGGAGTGACTTTGTAAGGAATGGGCCTGGTGTTGACGCACACATTTCTAACTAACCACAGCAGCAGCCTTAAGTACACTAGATACCTTTAGTAGAGACATCTGCTCTCTACACACACCGATGTTCTTCTCATGAGTGCCACGCTGCTAATCACCATCTTGGGTCCTCTCAAGCGTTTCTTTCCTAAGTATTACTGAGACACTGGGGAAAACAAACACACAGCATTTACAAAACAAGAGGCAAACACGTGATTTGCTTTAGTGGAAATGGACTGTGCTTAAACCTAGAGCCATAGACCAAGTAAAGCTCTTAACTGGAAAAATACTTAATAGAGGCAGCGGACTATTACTGAGCTGCTCATTGTGGCAGGCAAAACGGAATGTGGTGAGAGAAACCGAGTCATTAAACGAAAACTTGTGTAAATAAACGTAGCCTGTGCAATAATGGCGGGCTTGTTAAATAACTTAATTCATTTAGAGTGAAAACAAAGCACTTAACTCAACTGTCAACGCATTTACGCAACTTCAGTGACAAAGGAGGAGGTGTTTGTGCGAGTCAACATGTCAAATGCATGTTATTTGGTTATGGCCATAGTTTACGAGCTGGGAAAGGCATATTGATTTGATGTTGCAGCAGGTGGGATGTTGCCGGCTAGTGCCATAGCAACATACAGTTTACGACTATAGTCCGCAGCGACCATGCAGGAAGCTACTTACGACTGCACTCCAATAGGCAGGACGCACATGCTCTTTACGGAATATTCTCTACATAAACTAACTTGAAATAAACATGAAAAGGCTATGAAGAGTGAATGAAAAGCACATGCGTTTTACCTGGACTGCAGAGGCGGAAGCGGTCCGCTCAGTCCCAGTAGTGCTTGTGTTCCTCTGCTGAGACTGTGCTGCTCTGCCGACAGTGACGTAGCCACACTGGACCCTGTGCGCTCGTGCGCTCAGCCTCAGCGCCGCCGCCACGCGCCCTGACGCTGCAGCACGCACGCTCTCTCCTGTTCCAAAACTACATGCTCGGCGGTGAACACGTTTTATTTTAAATTCATTTAATAATAAATTCAACATTTGGCGGATTAAGGCCATAGGTTAATGCGCACAAGTTTCCATAGTCCCTCTTCTTCCCACAAGTTCCACTGCCTGCTCCTTGACATGACATGGTTCTCGTTCCTGTTGACTAGATTAAAATAAGGCAATAATACAGCCCCACTTAGTGTTGTCTAGCACAGCTCACAGTCATTATTGATTTGACGTATATCCTACGCCAGCCAAGTTTTATGAAAAGAGAGAGAAGGAATTCAAAATACGTCTCCGTGTGTATTGATTCTTTAAAGCCCAAGGGAATAATGCAGGGATGATACTTTTTCTATTTTCTATCTAAGTTTTCATTCATCATATTTGTCAGACATCACGCTCTTTCTTTCTTTGCCTCTAGAAGATCCACTGCATGTTAAAATTCTGGTCTCATCCGTGGCAGATGTTCAGTTTTGTCTTGTAACAACTGTCTCACTATCGTCTTATAACCCGCTTGAAGTCTGCACCTCATTTATGTGAGTTGGCTCTGAATTATGTCTGCCTGACTGTATCAGCTTAGTATGCACTGCTCTTCCTGCCCTCTCTTATCCCACCCTGATAGCTGCAGTTACAGTATTCCCACTGGAAGGGAGGCTATATGCCTGAGCAAAGAGGTAAGCAGAAACTCCAAACTCTCTTTATCATAATTTAGCATATAAACACTGCAGTGAAGCAGTTATTACCTCTACAGGCTATTTGAAAATGTTTGAAGGCAGTTTAGGCATTTGATGCGCTGTAACTTTGAGTCATCTGATCCATCAATATATGGTGGTTTTAAAAATAGCCAGAAAAACAACTTTGCACAAAAGTGGAAGACACTGAGTCATAAAAGAAAGGTGAGCTGGATTTAGACAAGGTCTAAGGACAAGTCTATAATAACTCCAAAGGTAAAGAATAGCAAGGGGCATCCTTAACAGAAACATCTGTGATCATAATCTGAAATTAGCAACAAAAACTGGCAACATTAATATGTACATGCATTTATACTGTATAATTTAACCCTAAACAAAGCACAAGCATTTTACTAACCATGATCAAAAACAAAAAATAATAACACAGATTTTAAGTAAAGGCCAGGACAACTCTAAATACCTGTAACTCCACATGACAGAGACACTGACACTTCCAAATACTCAACCAAATGTTCATGTATGTTGCACTAAAGCTTTAAAATATTTGTATTTGTCTTTCCCTTGTGGGGTCAGGGCAAAAAGTTATCAACTTCCTGGTCTGCAGAGATTTGCCAAAATATGTAATTATATTCATGAAAAATATACAATAATGTCATGTAAAAAATGTACTCAATACACTTTTATAAAAGGTTGCATCGTTCTCTTGTCTTCTCTCTAATGCAGAAGTGTACAGTGATTTGCCTGTCGCCATTAGATCAGCTGATCTTTCTGACACGACCCTATTATTTTACCAATGCTCTAAACTGTGCTCTCCCTGTGGAATGTGAGATCTTCCAGGTAGTTTGTTTTGGCACAATGAATTAAAGTGTAACTCTGAGAAATAATCTACCCGTTCAATAACATTTTCCTGAGGCTTTATCTAGGGTGCCCACTTGAGGATCCCATATGGCGAAGGATCTATAATTTAAGACACCATAAATATGCAATCACTTCTCTTCCCTGAGATGGTATGGCCAAAGGCCAAAGAAGGTCTTAGAGCAGCAGTGGGCGTGGTATAATGCCTTTAACACCTAACGTTAATTTAGAATGACTACAAGCAGATATCCGCCGACTTATGCCAGTTATATGATGAAATGACAATCTCTCCAAGGAACAGGCAACAGAAAAACAAGAAAGTTGGTCGGACTCTAAAAAGGAGCTATTGTTAAAAAGAATGATATGTACAATGACTATGGATATTTGAATGGATAATTTAATTAAAGAAAACATATTATGTTTTTTTTACTTAGTACTTTAACTATAACATAAGTAGTAGAACATTGTATTACATTGTGTTCATTGTACACCAGAATATTGCAATAAAACGTCCTAGTAATAAAAATGGGACCAATGACTTCCAATTTAAAACTGCAGAATATGGTTTTATTTATTCTGATAAATGGCTATGAGACATTTTGGAACGCAACATGTATCACTCAGAGTCTTAATTTCAGCAATTACAACTAAGTACATTTTTGTGGGCTGAGATAGGGGGTAGGTGAAAACAGGAATATGTTCTGAGCATTCAAGACTCAAACGCAAGACAATACAGGATTTTTCAAACATGCATGAATCAATCAAAATATAACTTTGAGTAGACTACTGATGTTGTAGCTACAAAAAGTTAATTTTGCATAATTGCAAGACTGAAGTCATCATCTTTGGCCCACAGAAACATAGAGAAAATGTCAGCAGTCACCTCTAGTCTCTCTCTCTAAAGCCTTCAAATCAGGCTAGAAATCTAGGGGTAATAATGGACTCAGACTTGTACTTTAACAGCCACATCAAATCAATAACATCTGCAGCTTTTTACCATCTAAAAACATTGCAAAAATCAAAATATACTGTCAAAGCCAGACTTAGAGAGACTTGTCCATGCATACTTGTCCAGTAGGTTAGACGACTGTAACAGCCTGCTCACTGGCCTCTCCAAACGTGCGTTAAGACAGCTGCAGTACATCCAGAACGCTGCTGCTCGGGTCCTGACCAGAACCAGGAAGTACGAGCACATAAGTCCTGTGCTCAGGTCTCTGCACTGGCTTCCTGTAGCTCAAAGAATAGACTTTAAAGCAGCTCTGCTTGTGAACAAGTCTCTCCATGGCCTAGCACAAAAGTACATCTCTGAAATGTTAGTGCCACATGAACCATCTCGCATTCTGAGGACTTCAGGGACAGTCAGGACTAAACATGGAGAATCAGCGTTTCAGTTTTATGCAGCTAAAACCTGGAACAGTCTTCCTGAAGATGTGAGACAGGACTCTACTTTAACAATGTTTAAATCCAGGCTCAAAACAGTTCTGTTTAGCTGTGCATATGACTGAAAGATTTTTATTCTGCACTGTTCTGTTTTAATGTTAATTTTATTATGTTTTTATTTGAGTGATTTTAATGTCTTTCTTATTCTGTAAAGCACTTTGAATTACTTTCTGAACGAATTGTGCTATACAAATAAACTTGCCTTGCCTAAGTAGGCCAACAGGATTAAAGATATTTGTGGATATTCTTCTAACAGTGCAATGAACAATTCACTTGATGCAATAGCTCACTTGCTAGTTTTATGAAGTGGTGAAATCCAGGTCAAGATGATGAATTATGCTGAATAAATGAATAAATATATCTACAGTGCTGCTTGTATTAATATTCGCCTGAGCATAAGATAAGGTTGATGTGTGTCATAGATGGACATAAGGGGTGATATTTTCACACACTTTGCTGTGGAGGCGTGTGGTGACTGAGCTGCTTATGCTCCGTCCTGGCGCCCATCAGTCTGAAAACAGGCGTTTTAACGCCCCCTGCTGGTAAAGAGATGAAATACAGAGAATTAAAATATCATATTACAAGTAGAATAAATTATTTTCAAACAAAGCTTTAGACTAGAGACAAAACAAAATACTCTGCTATTACTTGGAGGCCATAATTAATATAATGGAAGGGATGTCAAGTAAATATTCTTGCTATTGGTCAAGTATTTAAATATAAAATATTATACTTGCATCTTCTAAATCTAAAACAAGCACTTAATTTCATGGAATTGAAGATTCCCATTCAGTTGTTACAATCAAGTGCAGGTAGTAACTTTAATAGTAATATTAATACAGTACTATTTGTGATTAAATTAGAACACAAAGTAGATTAGGTTATAAGAGATAGAAGTTGTAACAGAAGTCTTATCCTTTTTAGTCACAATGACGCATTAGGCGTATTAGAACATAGTATCAGTACTTTGTGTAAGAGCAGGGTTTTTGTAATATGTTTTCTCTCACTGCAGTATAAATAGCACACTATAAGGATTAGGTAGGTATACTGGTATAGACACACACACACACACAAAATCTAGTGGGGTATGTAATGTACTTTGCACCCTGTATTTACCTAAAACACATGCCCACACGCTGTGGCTGAGGTCCTGCCACAGCGGATCACAGATTATTCGAGTTGGAGCAGCAGAGTGGGTTCAGTATACACACAGGAAGAGGGGAAGTATGTCTTTTGTGCTCCTGGTCTGTCTGCTGCTGCTGAGGCCTGGCTCCACTGCTATAATGACATCTCCATTGTACGAAGTAGGTGGAAATCTGCAGTGTGACTGATCCCACAGCTCTGGGTCTCTGCAAAATACATTGAACTCTTCAACTTTACATTGTTTATCATCCTGTCAGAAACGCACACTATTCTATTCTAAAACTGCAAATCTATTAATTAAAGCCAAGCATTGTGTTTATTTTATATAATACATTGGAATCAGAGGGCAATTGACACTAATGACATAATGATGAGATACGGAGCCACTAATGAAGGGAAATCAAGGAAGTCACAATAATTACAATAAATAATATGTACTAAATGTATTAAATTTGTTTCATTTTAATACAAGACCATAATTCATTGAAAAGATCTAATTGTATTTTATTGTGTTTCAGTCAGTCCAATGGGATATTGTAAAGAATTCCAGTGTTTCTCCATCTGGGGACTCTGGTATGCATGGTACATTTTTCTCTCATATGTGAATGGGGATTACAATAATTATTTTGTTTTTCAGTGTATACACGACAGTATCGCTCAGTAAAAATGCCTGATGTGACCCATTTGGAACTTTTGGTTGTGGTTGGTCCAGATGTTCACAATGTCCACCAGCAGGACACTGAAAGATACATCCTCACCAATCTCAATATTGTAAGAAAACAAATGTCTATTTTTGGTATAGTACCTCATCACACACTGAAATGTAACTATACAAGCTAATTAACCAATTTCCTTGAAGGCTTCTGAATTGTTGAGAGACATCACTTTGGGAGCCAACATGAGGATGCACCTGGTCAGTCTCATTATTTTGACTGAGCCAGAGGTATGTAGTACTGCACACTACACGTTTTCTTATTCATTCAGAAAGTAAAGTTTTTAGTATGTTATTTCATACAGCCAGAGATCCAAATGTCCCCAAACATCACCTTTTCCCTTAGAAGTGTTTGCGAGTGGGGGAAGAAAATAAACCCCTCCAATGACTCAAGCCCTCTACACGCTGATCTCCTGCTCTACATTACAAGGTGCACGCCTGACTGCTAGAGCCAATTTGTTACATAGTAAATTACAGTAATGTTTTCACTTTCATTAAAAGGTATGACCTGGTGTTACCTGATGGGAATAAGCAGGTCAGAGGGGTTGCACAGCTGGGTGGAGTGTGTACTGAAGACTGGAGCTGTGTAATTACAGAGGACACTGGCTTTGACCTGGGAATCACAGTCGCTCATGAAATTGGTCACAGGTAATAGTGAGTTGAACAATGAAGATTGTGATGTGTGTGTGTGTGTGTGTGTGTGTGTGTGTGGGTGTGGGTGTGGGGGTGTGTGTGTGGGTGTGTGTGTGTGGGGGGGGGTGTGTGGGTGTGGGGGTGTGTGCATGCATATGCGTGAGAGATAATATCTGTGATACATTTCTTTCACCCAGCTTTGGGATCAACCATGATGGTGTGGGAAACAGCTGTGGCAGCAGTGGATTCATGATGGCTTCGGACGGCGTTTATAACAGTGTGGATCTGACCTGGTCCTCCTGCAGTAGACAGCAGCTGCTCACATTCTTCAGGTGGCTCAACCTGCTCACAGCAGCTGTGCACAACACACCACAGCTTCACAAAGAGCTATTAACCAACCTACACGTTCATGTCAATTATATGTTTGATGTTGTTCATTAGTGTAATGAAAACTGAATGTTTCCACCATAGTACTTCTACTTCTCTGTACTTAATTTGGTTTACTGTTTCCAGTAATGGAAAGGCTGACTGTGTGAAAGACCTGCCTGTTTTTGAAGGCTCTCTGCAGAACTGGAGGCCTGGTCTGTTCTATGGAGTCAATGAGCAATGTCAAATAGCCTTTGGTAAAGCTGCCAGAGCCTGCTCTTTCAACAGTCCAGATTTAGTAAGATGTCATTACAGTGTTATGCCACCAGGTGGCATGTCATCTCACAGAAGTACCAACTTGTTTTTTTCAAATATTTTAGAGCAGATTTATCCTTTTCAGCCTCAGTGCCGCGTTTTGTCATGTCATGTGGATAATGACAGTTCCTGCAAGCGATTGTTGGTGCCATTGTTGGATGGAACCGAGTGTGGTCCTAATCACGTGCGTGCTTTATATGTTAATACAACCACAGCCTGGACTAATGTAAAGCATTAAAGGCTTGCGCTTTCCTCCAGTGGTGTTTGAAGGGCCGCTGTGTGTCACCTGAGGAGCTGGGCTCTTCTGTGGCGGTGCATGGATCCTGGTCCAACTGGTCTGACTTCTCCCCCTGCTCAAGGACGTGTGGTGGGGGAGTCACTCATCGCACGAGAAAATGCAATAACCCAAAGTAAGTAACATGATCCTAAGACCACATAATCATAATATGAGACAAAATCACACTTTCTTAACTTTCATATCTTTAATTTTCAGACCTGCATTTGGAGGACATCATTGTGTGGGTCAGGAAATACAAGCTGAACTTTGTCATCAGAACGTAGGTTTGAACTTGTCATGTTTACAAAGCCACTGTACTGTTATCTGCATGGTTTGCTCTGACAGTGAATCATTATATTCATGTACAAAAATCAATACCTACAATAATTTATGTTTATTCAATTATGTTAAATTCATTCTTATTATTGTCTCACACTGATGTGGTAGCCATGTGAAAACACCCAGCTGGATTTTATGGCAGAGCAGTGCTCCCACACAGACCTCCATCCACTTTACCTGCAGCCAAACATGGCATCTTTCTATACCTGGACCCCTGCTATTGGCATTGCAAAAGGTCTCAAAAGGAAATACACAAACACACTGATTAATGCAAAAATAGTTCATGATCAACGAATGTTACACATGAATAAGTATATGTCTGGGTTCATTACACAGGAAATGATCAGTGCAGGTACATGTGCCAGTCAGATGGGGAAAACTTCATAGTCAGTCGAGGGTCTCAGTTTGTAGATGGCACTCGTTGTGAATTCGACAGCCCACCTCCCTTTGGCTCTATAGCAGCTTGTCTAAAAGGGAAATGCCAGGTAAATATGTTCACACAGTACATTCAACTACAAGCAGCAATAACTTTGCAGTAAATACTTAAATGAAATGTTTTTGTCTTGAGGAAGTTCTTTGGCTGTGATGGTGTTCTACTTTCTGAGAAAACACATGACAACTGTGGAGTGTGTGGCGGAAATGGATCATCCTGTACTTTAACCTCTGACTCGTTCACTGGTGGCTTGGCAAAAAGTATCAAAACATTAGATCAATTTCACACAATGATAGTTCATAGTTATTGCTAATTCTTGTATAAATAACAGCAATGTATTTTTATTAGGGAAACATGTGAATTTTCTATATTGCAGAATACATTACCTTTTTGGTAATTCCGATGAATGCCACCCAAGTTCATATTATAAACATGGCACCACTCTTCACACATATGGGTATCTAGTTCATGAAGCATTATTGACACATTTGAACTATGTATAATGCATTTATTATATTTTCTTTATTCCACCAGCTGTGCTAGTTGAAGGCCAGTATATAGTATCTGGTAAGGGAAACGTGGCTCTAAATATGACGTATCCCTCTCCATTGGATGAAAACCACTTAGAATATCGCCTTCACTTGACCCCTGACCTTTTACCAGAGATGGAAGAGCTTCTTCTACCTGGACCAGTGCAACAAGAGATACATATACAAGTTAAGCTTAAAGAATCTTTGAAGTTTCATGTTTTATGTTGCATTAACATTGATTTTATGCAGGTTTATCGCAAATATGGTAGAGAATATGGGGAAAAAACTAACCCAAACATTACCTACAAATTTTATCTACCAATTCATAACACGTCTTCATTTGCCAGTCAACCTAAAGGCACATGGACTAAGTTTTTAACACCATGTACAGTTTCTTGTGGAGCAGGTAAGGCACTATTAAGCACAGAATGATAGAAAATACTAATAATGAAATGATACCATTAATCTTCCTGTAGGTGTCCAGAAGCATGTATACTTATGTGTGGATCAAGACACCAGTGAACAGTTAAAACCTCAATACTGTGATAGGCCTATGCCATCTGACCCACTTTATACAACCTGCCAACAACCGCAATGTCCTCCCAGGTTGAACGGTACCTTACACTTACAGATATTCACAGCTTACTATTGTTTGAATGTAAATGTGTTTTTGTAGGTGGGAAACAGGGGAGTTTGGGCCTTGTAGTTCATTGTGTGGTGGAGGAGAAAGGTTGCGTCCTGTTAGATGTGTCCAAGAACATGGAGATGAACTTATGTCTCTACCTGATACTGAATGTGGAAGTGACACAGTGCCACCTGCTGTTGAAAAATGTAACATGCACCACTGCCCCGCCAGGTATCACAGACAAAAAGGGTTGTACTTAGAAAACTGTCTGACTGATTTTATTTTGATATTATTTTGATTGCAGGTGGCATGTCTCAGAGCCAGGAAAATGCTCAGCAGTGTGTGGGCCTGGAGAGGCTAAACGTGATGTGTTCTGTGTCCGGGAAGAAGGTGGACAAGATATTAAAGTGAATGAGAGCATCTGCATACAGCAGAATCGCCCCCCTGATATAGTTCCCTGTGTAGTAAATGTGTGCCCAGTAGGATGGGAATCTAAGGCTGAGGTATAGCAAGTGGAATAAAGAGATCTTGATGTGTATTTACTGTGAAGAGTTTTGCCCCTTTAAGCAGGACGAGCTAAAGTTAAACGTTGGTCTGATGCCTCGGTCAAGGCCAGCCTCTGTATATGTGTGGAGTCCTGTTAGCAGCCAGTGCTCAAAGACCTGTGGCAATGGTTAGAAAATTGTCAACTAATCTCCACAGTAAAATAACTTTGTAATACTAACATTAAAAATACATCCAACGCAAATCCACTGGTTTTAGGGACCCAGCAGGTGTGGTTTTCCTGTGTGGACCACCAAACCCGGATGGGTGTGCCCGACTATCACTGCGATGCCTCAACCAGACCTGAGCCTTATTCAGAGATCTGCAGCACATCATCATGCCCTCCCATGTGAGAATTTAATTTTGGATATTTCCATAACATATTAAAGCATTTGTATGCTTACCAATTTTCTCAACCAGGTGGCGCTCCAAGCAAGGAGTCTGCAGTGTGACATGTGGAGGAGGGGTAGCCAACCTAGTGCAGTACTGCGCTGTGGAAAAAGAGAGAGGGGAGGTAGTTGTGGATGATACAGAGTGCCAAGACTTTCCAAAACCAAAAGCAGTGGTGGCCTGCAATACCCACAGCTGCCCAGCTAGGTAAAATACATAATTCATACTTTTCAGCATAAGGTTGGATATTAAAATGACTTAGATGGTTGTGTCTTTCATCTGTCCAGGTGGATGGTTTTGCAGACACTAGCCTGCTCTGTATCTTGTGGATTGGGTGTAGCTCAAAGAACAGTTTTGTGTGTCCAGTTTTTTAATGGAAAAGAAAGTGTAGTGCCAGACAATACTTGCCATGCTGCTGTCAGGCCAGCCAACATGGTGCCCTGTCTACAGCGAGTCTGTTCATTCAGGTGGGAAATCAAGCCATGGACCCAGGTAACCTTAAATAGAAATATAAAAACAATTCCGACAGATATATTACTCTACATAGTATTAATACGGTGACACTGCTGTTTGGTTGCCATCTAGTGTTCTGTAACCTGTGGCTATGGGATCCAGTCCAGACCTGTGTTGTGTGTAGGGCCTGCAAATACTGAACCAGTCAGCCCTCTGCTTTGTATGCACATGCCCAAACCTCTAACTATTCAGGGCTGCAACGTGGGCTGCCTAGACAAGCCACCCGCGCCTGTTGTCAATCCTACTACCATAAGCACTGCAGTAACTCTTTCAGTGCTGGTTAACCACACAGAAGGACCACTCCCCCCTCCCACTGTGAGCCTCAAAGAAACACCACGTCATCGCATAGATCATATACATACAACAGAGGCAATTTATCCTTTGATTATTCCAACTACCCAAGCACCCACATCTAGTTAGTAAGCAATTTAACATTTCTAATCTGTTATCAAAAATGTTAAACTATTTTACATTGCATTTTCATTAAAAGGTGTATGTGGGAGTTTACTATTGGATGAATCAGGAACAATAGATTTAACCAATGCAACCGCCCGTTGTATGGTCTCAATAGGTAGACCCCTGGATGAAATCATTCACATTAAAGTGGAATCAAGCTCCCTAAACTGCAGTAAAAGTGAGCATGAAATACTTAAAATTCGGTGCTTTTATGTGTAAATGTAACATGACTATATTTTTCTCTATAGGGGAGTATGTGGCCTTTTTTGATCGTATGTCATTTATGAGGAAGTGCAAACAGTTAGCTGGTAGTGCACTGACTACAAGAACTAATGTCCTCTGGGTGCGCCAAAATCTACTCATTCAGGGAAATGGAGTGATTCTCAAATACAAGTCACAGAAAAATATGAAGAAAAGTCACCATAAAGGTAAAATATTAGGCTTAGTCAGGCTTAAAGTTTGTTATTTAATCGTGTAGTATTACCATCTAATTGAGATGCTCATGTTGTATACTTACCAATAGCCATGCAATTCTGTCCTCTGCAGTTTGTGACATGCAGCTCTTTGCTCCTATTGGAATATTTGAGAATCCCACCACCATGGATGCCAATCAGACATGTCGAGTTCTAATCAATGCTCCACCCTCAGTAAAAATCAGGATTCAAGCAAAATACATAGGATTAGTATTCAGTTCCACCAACTCCCAGTCTTCATATATAATGGTACATTCTCATTCTCATGTATTGCAAACATTTCATTTTTCAAAAGAAAAATAAACGTTTGTGTGTTCTGCCCAGATTAGGGATATGGATGTCCTGAAAACCCATGTGTTCAGCGGGCAACAGTTGTTTCTGTGGCACTCTTCTGGAAACATGGCGGAAGTGGAATTTCATGGGGACTATCTGCGTTCCAGAGGGACCTTCAGAGCTGAATATTCTTTCATAAGCCAATAGATTTGATTGTTTTAGAATACTATTTGCATACAGTTTGAAGAAATGGCTGTGTGTTCGATTGTCATAAGTAACAGATTGTGACAAACAGCAGAAAAAAAGAAACAAAATAATAAAATAAGATTAAGTTTTGAATGGGTA
Organism: Periophthalmus magnuspinnatus; assembly: GCF_009829125.3. Classification (NCBI taxonomy): domain Eukaryota; kingdom Metazoa; phylum Chordata; class Actinopteri; order Gobiiformes; family Gobiidae; genus Periophthalmus; species Periophthalmus magnuspinnatus. The sequence goes on along the minus strand of NC_047134.1, from coordinate 15,716,114 downwards.
AATGTATATAAAAAACATATAATTTCATACAATTTAAACAATATGTTAAAATATACAATTTACAGCACACATTTGGTTTGACAGCAGTACAATAACATCCTAAAAGCAGTTAAATCGATTTTCAACAACTCCAGACACACTTATATGCAAAAACAACTGTGGCACTTGTAAATCCCAGCTCCCGTCCAGCCGGGAAGGACAACACTGCATTGGACTATAGAGGGATCACTGTTGGCTCAAGCTGTATCCTCCAGAAGGGCTCTCATGTCCAACAGAGCCTCTTCTACGGCCCGGGCAAACTTGGCAGCGTTAGTGTCCTCACAGCTGTTGAAGGCTGTGATGGCGATGTTGATGTGCTCATCCATGGGATTGTAACACACTCCATAGCCATCTGGCACCATCGGACCAAAGCACATCACGCAGTCTGTCTTAGAGCCAACCTAGACAGTGAGAGGGAGAGATGAGGACAAATATTCAAACAAACAAATAGGCCACCATGTAATTATTTACACTACTCTCAAGGGAAGTTGTCATTGTATTAATATGCTTTGCACATTACCTGACTGGTGTATAGATTATAATGCTGGGCCACAGCATAGGAAGTGTCCATAAATAGTTCTGGCATTGATGTAAGATCCTCAATGCTCTGCATTTTCATTCCAAGCAGATGCCTGTCTATACCTTGTCCATGAATTGCCTGAAAGATAATATATGCAATTTATTATATATAATGACCCAAGTCTTAAGTGTGAAAAATTTGTGCTTACATTGTATGTGTTTTCTTTATGAGTCTTGACAGCAGTCTGCAGCAGTGTCCGTCTCTCTGTGTTCTGTGTGCCAAATGCATTGTCAGACAGACCATATGGTTTATATTTTTGCTGTAAAAGCTTTTAATAGTACCTGTTGGGTTGGATCTACCATGGCCTGAACAAACCGTGAAGAATCCATAGTAGTTACACGGACGCCTTCTGTTCGACCATATTTAAACATTCGTAAAGATGCGCTCTCATAAGTAGAGCAACAAGTGTTGTACATCCTGTAATGCAAATATAGCACAACAAATGAATATCAGTGACAGGCCTGGACTTTGTATAATAAATATAGCTCTTACCTAAAATAGGCTAGTTGTAAAGCCATTTGAATAAAGCCGTCAGGACTAAGTTGGTGTTGTTTTGGCACATTTTTGCCAAAATGTGAAAAAAGAACTACCTTTACATCTAGGTCATGTACCATCCTGGCAAACAGTAAAACAAGCAGTTAGATTACATCAAAACACCAATGATGCATAATTGAGGCAATACATACATATTCATATTTTGTTTGGCTTTCTCAATGTCTCTTTTCACCTCTGATGTGATGTTAAAACGTAGTTTCTGAGGCATGGCCAGGGGAATCATTGGAGATCGGATAAATTCAGCCCTCTGCCTGATGATAAAAATCAGCAGTGAATAGAAACAGGATTAATTTTAAATACAAATACTATGTGCAGTTTGATCAGTAATACATAAGCTTACATGTATTTAACAACATAATCGATGAGATAAACAACAGGTGGCCCTTCTGCAGGTGCGTGCTCATATACCAGTCCACATGTGCCGTCTTCCCCCACAATAAACTGAGAATAATAGGAAAGCACATTTAGTATTTTGCTTTTACAACTGCATTTTCAAAGCAATCTTTTTAAAGCCAACCTGTAATGTTTTATCAAACCAGCGATTGCCACTGTTCCAGCGGGCCCCTCCTCCGTGCAGCATCTGAGCTGCTACTCGGCTTAAGTAAAGCTCGTCCGACACTCGTGGCACTGGGGCATCCAAACAAACTGTAAAGATACTTTTTTGGATAGCACGGACAGATTCCTTGTTTGTTTTGTCTGAAAGTATCAAATCTTAAGTTAACGCTTTTCTTGTATTAAATTTCAAAACCTTTATTGTTTTAACATACCCTTAATAAGAGTGTTATAGGCTTTTCCCCATGTGTTGCGGTGTTGTGATGTGAGAATACCAATAGGTTCCTTATTTGTCTGTAAGGAGGAGTTCCAGATTTTTTCCAGTTGCATATAAATCTGGTCCACTGTCAGTGGGGTCCCATCGCTGTTGTACACATCCAACACAAAAAACTGTGGAACAAAACTGGGTCAGTACAATTCAACAGAACTATTTTGAGGTAACATATAACATATTTGGAACAAATTATGTTCCAAAGAGCAGCAGTGCCACCTTGGGTACCTGGAAATTGTGCACCACAGTGATATGTGTAGGGGAGATATTGCCTTTGGCGTAATTGACAACTGTATCTCGCTTTGGTCCAGGTATCCGGCAAGATGACAAGATTTGGTAATACTGGTCCATACACAGTGGCTTTTTGCTTAAATATTCAGTGGGCAACGTTTCACTACAAGACAATAAATACATTTGTATAATTGTAATGCTATAAAAAAGACAAAAGATTTTGTGTAACTCACGTGTCAATCATCTTTTTGAAGTCAAGAACTCCAGCTATAAGTTTAGCAGCAAACCTATGGAAAAGATGTAACTGTAAAATTTCACAAGTTTATTTTAGTGCTTGCAGTTAACTATAAAAGTGACATCTCATAGCACCACAAGTCAACAAATGAGTGCTTGATTTACTGAACTACTGCATCTCTCCATTGGGTTGAGTTCACTGCATGTCCTCTGGGTCACAGTATTTAAAAACAGCTGAACCAAGCTATGAGCAGTCAACAGTTTTAAATAGCTCAAGCCACTGAGGGGAACCCTGAGTAAAGGTTGGTCTCAGACACCAGGTTAATTTGAGCTTGTTTATGTTGCCCTTCAACATTAAGTAAATCACTTTTACAACAGCCTTAGTAATCAATACACCAACAAGCCTAGTTACCATGGTGTGAACAAATAATGAATACATAATTAATAGGCTGTCTATCTGCCACAAATACTGATGTACTGTAGGTCAGCGTCCATGGACAGAGATGAAAAAACAACAGGTTCTTACCTCATCTGTCCTTGCCGGTCTTGAAAATGCATCCGGGGCAGCACAACACCAGGGCTGGTGTAAACGGCCACTGGCATACGACAGTCTAGATAAGCTGACTGCATCCACCATTCTGTAAGCTGGAGAAAATGTTATTCTTATTACATGAAAACGCCTGGAGAGTAACTGAACTGTATTTACATTTGAAAATAGTAGAATAAAGTCATATATCTACCCAGTTATCTGTTTTCCGAGCCCGTCGCTCCAGGCCTTTTTGTATACGCTCGCCAACACCACCTTTCAGGAGTTCATCGATGAGTTCACGAGTGTGTCCAAGTTCTTCTTCACTCACTATTGGTTCCAAAGAGGCTAGGTAACGCTCACAAGTTTTTTTCAGAGGTGGCACTGGCAGTTTTGGCAAATTGTCTTGATGGGCTGCAGACCTCTCTGAGAGCTGTGTGATAGGTCTGACCAGGTGGCATGGCTTCACCACACTGGGCCGCAGCTGCAAAATGTGGGTGATTTTAGAAACATGTCATTCATTACTTGCATAGACACAATGGTTTAAGTAGATTGCAATTTAAATGTCTGCCTATAGTTTCCTTTTTCACAAATATGCTACCAATCTGTGACATTGACACTAACATCTGAGCAAGTGAACCGCAAACAATTTGTTAAGCTACTTTGGTGCATGCTGAGCAATTCTAAAATTAGAAGGTTGTCACTGCTGAGTCTTTGGACACACTGAAAGACAAATGGATATAACCTCTATAACACCATGAGCTATATCACCATAGCTTTTATCATTTAGCTTTTATTATAAAGGTAGAACTGATCATGCATTCAAACATGATTCAAACAGCACAGGTGTCATTACTAAACAACTGAGAGTCACTTCCGGGATTTTCAAAATAAAACGTGATCATTATTTGGATACACTGCATTATGGCATATTATCGGTAATTTCAGCTTAGATATTATGTAGCCTCAGTCAACATTTGTGCCTCAATCAATATTTGTTACAGCATGAGAGTGTCGCAAATAAAAAAGGAGCAAAGGCCAACTAGCCATGGTCACCTTGAATAGCATACTGTGCGCACACGCTTTAAATAAAATCAAATAAACATCCTTCGACACACACTATTATGAAATGATCCCACTGATCTGTGCATTAGATAAATAAATTTAAAAAATCTACATCATGTCTAATAACTCTAAAATATTGTGTCACTAGAGCTAGTTGTGCGCGCCCACCCCTCAGAGCACTGCCGTAAAGCCTGGTGCGCATGTAGCACAGTGTCAACAACATTTACTATTACGCAGTCATAAATACAACGATCTCCAGACTCAATGCACTCACCACAGTTCTGACAAATACCCCAAACATGTTGTCACATAGATGCGTTAAAATCTTGACATGTCCAGGGAATACAGAGAAGAAAAGCTCGCGGAGTCATGTCTCAAGGACAAGCTGCACACCTCTATTCTCAGCTGTCCACCAGTACCCGCCCCCTCGGTCATACTTCTAAACAGAAACGCGCGCTCTTCACGGCTCTTTTAAAACTAAAGTTGGGTCATATTGAGAGGGACGTTATTTAACAGCAGTTGAGATATGCCTAAGTGAATTGAAAGTGAAAAACACACGCTAGTCCAAATGTTTTATCCTACTGAGACCAGCTGCAGTCCTAGTGAATAGTTACATTCTGTGGTGATATGTCCATGTGAATGTTGAGATTTTGATATCGAAGTAGGCCTAACAGAAATCTTACATAACCCTAGACTACTGGTACCATATAATACTTAAAATGCACACCCCATAATCCTCTGAACCACGTGTCTACAATGGAGGATTAATCCACAAAAAGCTTAGCAGTTTTAAAGTCAGTGCATCAATGATATTACAACGTGCTGTTTTATTGATGATTGGACGCAACCCGTTATATAAATTATGCAGTTACAATGAAAAAAACAAAATCATCTGTGCTGTTATGCTGCAAACAAGCTGCACAAATCTCCACTGGCCACATGATGGAGCTCTTCCAACATCGCTCCAAAGTAACGACCCAATTCATGTCTTCAGAAATTATGTATTTTAGTTAGTAGTCTTTTCTAATCAAAACACATCACCAGCAAAAAGACGCAACACAAATCCACAATAAAGTTAGGCCTAATTAGTGCATGAATATTTTGTTATTGTTAATATTGGAACAGCAATAATTACAAAGAGAGGACAGAGCTTGCACGTGTCATTATTTATTTAAAAGCATTAAAATAAATGATACAACGAAAATAATATATACATATCAAAATGCTTCAATTGCTCTCGTCCAACCACTACCTGTCAACAAAGTCTGTTTTAAACAAATAGTTTGAGTGGCAATTATTTGCTCAAGGTCCGTGTTCTGCCAACTCACAAACTCAGAGAGTCCACCAGAACCCAACACTGTAATCAGGTTGGAAATGTTTGAGGAGTCCAGTTGATCAGAGTCCCCACTCGAGTCCTCATCAGTCCTCATTCTTTTGAATGGCACTGGCCCCAAATCTGGCAAATAAAACTCTGGGTCAACAATATAATAACTTGTGTCTATCCTTCGCTTCTTTGCGTAGTAGTGCGCGCCCTGCGGCTGTTTTGGCTGCGCGCAACAGTCTGAGTGGAAGTATCCATTGGTGACAGTAGTCACCACATGCGTGTCCAGATCCAGGACAGTCTTTTGGTTGGTTGTGTTTGGGACAGGTAACTCCCACGCGGATTTCTCTACACAACTCCAACAGGCTTCAGCAACCATGAGGTCAGAGTCACTTTGTGAAACCATTACGCAGGCTGATGCGTCTTGGTGCGCCACCTCTGCAGACTGATCGTTGGACTGGTGCGCTCCGCAGTGCCAAGTGCCCGACTCAACACCAGTAAAGTTGCAGTAGAAGTCATCAGCCAACTCCTTAAAGCTCCCGGAAATTTCAAGGTATTCTTGCCGTTCTCGCACTGCGGCCACGTCCTCGTACTGCTGCGTCCTCTGTGTCTGCGACAAGTTTTTACTCATATAAAACTGCCTGGCGTTTCTCAGTACGTACGTTACCAGTAAGTTCTTGTGGAGCTTGATGCCTCCTCTCTGCGTCCTGGAGCTCTGTATTTTTCTCAACGAAATAGAGATCAGGTTTTGTGCGTCAAAAGCACACTCCATTCTGTGGCGGGCCACCCTTTTCTGTTTGACAGAAGGTTTCTTCCCTATTTAAAGAAATATGTATATCTTCAGTTGAGATTCCTACTTGATTCGAGCAGACTGTGTCCATAGCGCTCCATGTCTTCCCAGTAAGGGCATGGATTTGCAACTCTCATCTTTCCCTTGCCACGCCCTCACGTACACATTGTCCAATGAGGAGAAGGCGGTGCATCTGTTATACGCAAATATCACTACTAGCCTCATTGAGAATGCACGTAAGAGCGGGCATGCTGCATTTCACCGCGATTTTAGCTCCATACAAGAACAAAAATGATACAAGTCATAATGTCGAGATAAAATAAGTGGCATAGAACAAAGTGATTGCCCTATATTCTATGAGAGGATGATGTTTGTGTGCACAATATTTCATTTGTTTGATGTTATTTTGGTATTTCACTATGATAAACTTTGCTTTTAAAACACGGGATTGCTACGGGATGGCTACATGTTCATGCTCAAAAAAGTAACATCATAGAAATAATTTAAAACTAAATATTTGTGGCAAATTGCAAAAACACTGTAGGCTACAGTTAATAAGCAGAGTTTATTAAAGAAAAAAGATATAGGCCTACAACAGGCCTAAATATTTCTTCATGTCAATATTTGACAGTGATGTCATGAGTTATTCCTCCATAGTGAAACTATCTGTGCTCTGGGAGGTGAGGTAAAAGCTCTTTATAGAGAGATTATCTGTCATACATGGCCCACATGTGTTTGTGTGTACACACAGATGGCTGACATCTACTGAACACCTGGAGAGGACTTTGATTCCCTGCCAAATAGGTGAATCAGGAGAACAGGCACTATTATGGCCATCAAGCTCTCGTAAATAGCAGTGTAATATGTGTAACATGGATCTGGTGGATGATTCCATATAATTTATGGTACAGTAATTGGGGCAAGTCTTGGTGCCATTGTTTCATATGCAATATATTGTGATTGCTATTTGACTATTTCATTATTTAGCTTTTTTTTTTCTTTTTCTTTTTTTTTGGACAAAATAAAACACATTAAAATAAGTTGCCCCTTCAATAAAGTTTTAAAGGAACTGTATGCCATTGTTGTTGTTGTTGTTATTGTTTTTCCCCCTCATTCATTCTCAGTACATAGACAGGACATGCCTCATTCCTCCAGAATTCACTAATTGAGGTGCAGAGGCTGCACTAGCACTGAGAAATGATTCACCAAATTATAACACAAATAAATGGGACATCATGTCCACTGGTTTTGTAATCAAGACTAAATCATAGATGAAGTTTATTCCATTTAAAATAAAAAAAAAGTCACACATAACACACTTTTAATTAAAGTTGTTGTAAAATATGCTGTAGAAAATAAATGAATCAGTTAGATGCAGAGTTTAATGCCATTTGCTCATGCCTGTCAATCAGAGATCATAGCTCTACAGTGAAGTCATGTATGCAACATACCAAAATACTAGAAGGTGAATCTTTCTCTGGTGCTTGTTCGGATTCTGCTTAATTTTATTATTATTAATAATAATATTATTTTAATCCAAAACATTTCAGAGCTTTTGCTGGCCATTTGGTCAGAGCACACAAAGATTCACTTTTGAACTCGACTTAAACTCATTGTGGCCTTGGGTGAGACACTCCATCCGTCTCACCTGTGTAAAAGGTGTCGGAGGCTTGGTGGTTGTCAGAGGGGCCAATGGCGCAGATTAGCAGCCTCACCCCAGTCAGTCAAGTGAAGCTCACCATCTGTGAGTATGAAGTGGACAAATAGTGCATATAATTGTAGTGAACATTGGAACTTCTGGAATATATAAGACAAATGCATTATTAATCGTTATTATTTGGCTGAATGAGATTGATAGAATTATTTGATTTAGAAGGCATGGAGCAAATATATTGCCTGACCGTAGAAATTTGACACCACTTTATCTGCCCCACAAAAGAAATCTGCATTGACAGTGAAACAGAGAAAACGCCTTTTAAGTTTTGATATTGTGTCTCTGTGTAAGTCAGAGGTGCAGCGGTGATAGTGTGTTTATGTGCTAACATATGAGAAGTTAATAGTTATTTATCACAACAGTTACCACTGATTTTACCTTTGACCTCTGAATGTGCAGAAGTACAGAAAATGAGGTGGTCTGAGAAAACATATTTGGGGAGATCAATTTCAAGCCTGTATTTTGTCCCATTTCACAATTAGACAAAAAAGACAAACAAAACAAAACACATTTTGCAGTTTTAGCAAGTTGTGTGAAACTCTCCAGTGAGACAACAAAAAGTACAGAATCTGTGTTTGGATTTGCCAGAACATTCTGAGCTGCACTTTATGTTTTTTCTTTGCATCACTGAAGATTTTGTAGTTACTGTAAATTTAACATCAGTTTTGACAAAATATGTAGTCACTGCACTTTTCCTTTATAGTGCAATATTAATGTGGATAATCACTGTATACATGAACATGGTAAAAGCTATTGAAATAAAGTGGGTCTAAATTGTTGCAGTTATTTGTCTGAGGCCTTTTTATGAAAACTTAAAAATAGAGTAACAGTTCATTGTAAAGTATGTGGAGTTTATTAATTTCCATTCACGATATATATCACTTGTGTTACTCTGAAAGAAAATGCAGAAACAGTAACCTCTGATTCACTTCTGTTTCTAACTTAAACTTTTGGACTTAATATAACTTAACTTTCAGTAAAACAACACAGAAAGAATAGTGTAGAAAAAGAGTGCAAAACAAAGCAGTGTGAGTTTCCATCGTGCATGCCTCCTCTTAAACAGAGCTAAGATATGCAGGTCTGGAGAAGATGCACACAATTACTTGAGAGAAGAGGGGGTGCTTTATTTACATATGCAATATGCATAAGCAAGGTTACTGCGAGGGTGAAATAACCGGCAGATAGAAGCAGAAAAGGAAGGCGGTCTTTGCTCTGTGTTTGTGTGCGTGTTGGTGATGGAGAGTAGGTGGGAGGGGGCAATGGGGGGGCAGAAAATTGGTGTTATCAATATTTAACCAACCCTTCTATTCTTCTAGCATATTTATGGCAGACAATAGAGCAGACATGCAACTGTCTCATGTGAGTGGAAGTGTGTTTATCACTGACTGAAATAGAAGCTGTAAATACATGTTCATTGATACATCTAAGCCACTGCCCTAACATGGCAGCCCACCATTACCAACTGATTTTTGGCAAAACAAACTTGTCTATATGGGTATGGTTGCAGTTATTTATTAGAAATATCTTTCTACATATGGCGAACAGATGTATGTAATTCAATCAGTTGGTGGAGCCAAAATGGAATGAAAAGGGGGAGAAGAAGTAAAAAGTGTAGTTTTTTTTTTTTCACAGACCCATGGCTTCTCCGAAATGTTTCCATGTGTTGTGTCTGAGCACTCTGAGAGCAAAGAAGGAAAACATTCTCTCCTCCAAACCACATGCAACAGATTCTTTCTGAAGCCAAATAAATCAAGCCTGTGTTTCAGATCATGTGACACTTTTTGTGCTTTGTGTTATTCCCAGAGTATCCCGTTTCAAGCCTCACTTTTTTCATGCGCACGCAAACCTGGAGCTGCGCATGCACAGGCACACACGTTCACAGTTTCCATTTCCTGTGCGTAAGATCACCTGTGCAGACAGAGTGGCGTGCCTCAATGCGACATGCTCAGGCAGGAAAACAGGAAAGGAAGTTCAAGGGTGTCCAACATAAAATAGTCCCAGAGTTAGGGGAAACCCAGAACGCATGGCAGCGCTCCAGTAAGTAAAGTTTCTCTAGTGCACTTTTTCTGCTTTAGTGCCATCATGTGCTCTACTTTTGCCTCTACAAAAAGGTTTGAAAAGTTTTAAACATCTGTCTGTACTTTTGCTGCACAAGACATGAACACCCTATAACTGTATCCGGGTAGTATTACTCACAGACATTTTCCCTACAATTTATCAAAATCTTTGACTTTGAATATTTTGACTTTCTGGAAGAAGTTATATGTGACACACCATACTGATCAATGGCCCTATTCACTGTGGAGCAACACTATGTTCCCCCGTGCTTCTGACAAGCATCCCTAGCCCATTTACTGTCAAATGGGCTCGGCTCTCTTTGCCGGAGCTCAGATGCAGATTTATGCCAGAGCAATGCCGGTTCTTGCATATTAGATGAAAGCCTTGTTTGCATATACCCGCTCTCTATCCCCCCTCCCCTCCAATCCACTTCCCCCTCTTTCTCTCTCTTCCTTTTTTTCTGAGACGTCACTTTAATATGTATGCAAATGGGCTGCGCTCCACGGGCAGATATGTGTGGAGTCCTGTCCTGCAGTCAGGAGGTGTAGGAGAGATTGTGTTTGTATTTATGAGGCATGGGCCCAGGCGCTCTTGGGAGAAAACGCTCTGAGTAGTGCTGTGGTGGAGGCTCTGCAGTACAGGCAGAATGCAGATATGCCAATAACAGAGGTCATGCTTGTCACTAATGATAAGAAGAGACAATTAAACAATAGCATCCCTGTAATGTAACCCCCTACACATACACATGCTCATTTCAACAGAAACAGGTTGCACATCCCTGCAAAGGCACACAGAGTGAGCGGAAGGGCGGCTACTTCGAGAATATTCCACACACAGCAGCCTTGCTCAGCCTCAATAGGGACTCTATGGGGATTGGTTTGGAGCGATCTATTGATCCTGGTTATACCACGACAGGGTGACGACTGTCAGGGGCTGAGCCAGAGTAGACAAGGTCAGGTCACCTATGAGCAAGCTACTCTTAACCCATTTCATCATTTTGATGCATCATAAACCACGACCCATAATGTATCCACAACAACAGAACTCGGGTTAACAAACAGCATGAAACTATGTTCTCTGGTAATATAAACCTACAATAATGTGTTTTGTCCATCAAAACGCACGACTCCACCTGATATGGATAAAATGATAGAAAACCATAATATAAAATCATATAAATAACAACGAGAGCCTTGTATTATGTTCAAGACATCATAATATCTTGGCTCTATGCCAATCAGCGATCTACTAAGACACAGGGAGAGAAAGAGAGAGAAAGAGAGAAAGAAGGAGAGAGAGGAAAAGAAAGGGAGAGGGAGTTGTGCAAAGCAAATGTCTGTTCTCTCTCTCTTCTCTCTCTCTCTCTCTCTCTCTCTCTCTCACACACGCACACACACACGCGCTCACACACACACACACACACATACGCGCGCGCGCGCGCACACACACACACACACACACACACACACACCCACACACAACCCCTTCCTCCATCATGAATAAACCATACTGTGTCTATGAGTCATATACCACCCCCACATCCCTCTAACCCACTCCCCCAGTCGGCGCTGCTAGAGTAAAAACGCTAATTAACGTGATGGCTAGCTGCAGCTCCTGTCAGCAGCTTGTGGGGGCCTCTCATGCAGCTAGGCTCCAGTGGTCTCTGGTTTTAGCAGCTCTCTCCCCAGCCACTATCTCCGAAGAACCAGGGCCCCCTCATTCATATTCAGCCCCAGTCACAGGCACCTGGAAGCAGCCAGCACCAAAAGCACCTCCACCACACAACCCCCATAGTGTCTATCAGCAGCAGCGCTCCTGTCACTGCATCTCCTCACCACAACCAAAATATACCCAAACACATATTCTTATTTTTGCCCACCTAGAGTCCTACTAACATCTATGCGCAAACTAAAACTCCATTTAGGAGAAGTGGGGGCTTCAAACTCCTGAAACTCCATCTACGAGATGACACAACCCAACTGAGGGGTTGAATCACCCAACGGTGGAGAGAAAGACAGAAATGAGAGAGGAGCTGCGTGCCTTGGTGAACTAGCTCCGTAACCATGGCAACGCAGCCGGGAGAGCAAGAAACAGGAACATACAGAATCAGTTTCTGCTGAGACTTGCACATGTGGCACAGTACTGCCTCTCCTCGGAGAAGAATTAAAGGGGAGGCGTGTGAGTGTTCCTAGCTAGATACTGAATGTTCTAGTATCTTTACCAGCAGAATGAGGACATTTGAGTGATACATGTAGGTGAGTATAAGCTCTTAGGTTAGGATTTGATCTAATGAGGCTGGGCTGAGTGTTCCAGTTGATGGGAAAAGTGTTGAAGTCTGTGTTCCTAAAGAAAGACGTGGCACTACAGCCCTTATGAAACATACATGCTGATGCTGCCTGACCAAACTCCTGCCTCTTCTCATCAGAGTGAATCACTGCTTCTGGTAAAACTGAGCACACAACCCCCTGTTTAGTGCTGCTCTTTACTGCTGCTAAAACTACTCAGATAGAGGATGAGATGACATAGAGCTTAAAAAGGAATGATGAATTGAGAACACCGAGTTGTTTTTGCCTATTTTCTTTGCCTTTGCCTCGGCACCGCTCCCCTTCTGCCTATCTTTTCTCCTCGCTCTTGCTCCTTCTTTCTACAGGCTCAGTCTAACCTCCCCCTCCCCTTTCCTCAAGGGAATAAAGGTCGTAACGCAAATGATTACTCAAACCCGAGTTGCCATAGAAACAGAGTCATGTGACTAGAAGAGGCATGCATAGACCACAACAAAGAGGAGGATCAGGAACGAGCGTTGGAAAGAGCTGTAGCTCGCCTTGCTGGTGCCTCAGTGTATTTCACTCAAATTCAGCCTTTTAAAAATAGGCAGCAGCGTGAAGCGCATGGGAGCAAGCACACAGAACACAACTGAAAAGAGCTAGGAGCATGAAGGCAGTAATGAATCTACTGCTGAAGCACTGCAGTGTGCCATATTTTCAAGCATTCACTAGCATACCAAGGGTGTGTCCTATTCATCATGTCCTTCTTGAAGGCAGAGCTAAGGCGCCAGTTGTCTGGAATTTCTGTGAAATGGCGTCAGTTGTAAAAATGTAGACACTTTTTGGTGTTTTAAAATATAAATTGAAGAACATTTTGAAACAACTGTGTATAATAATAGCATATAGGTAACAGAAAAATTACATATTTGTTTTTAACGCAAGGCACTGGGACAAAAAACAAAACAAAACTAAAAAACTAAAAACTTTAGTGTCACTACATGACGTACATACATGTACAAACTAATGGTTTGTACAATCGCCATGAAATCACCATGAATTTGGTTTTGTGCCATAGATTGAGCGATGCTGATAAGTATAAACCTGAATAAACCTGTACAGGTGCGTAAACACAAATGTCAGTGTGCCTCAGTCTAAAGGCAGAACAACACCTGGTGTAGGACGAGGAGGTGCCTGCCCCGACAGGATCCACTCCACCCCCAAGAGATTAGTCCTGGGCCCTAGTGAACTCAGCGACCTGTGACCACCTCTCACTCACCAACCAGTAACCAGTACACCCTCACCAGTGTGTGGACGTGTACACTGTATTCTAAAAACATTAAAAACAAGAAATAACCAAATGCAAGATTAAATAACAAACAAACATGTGCATATCTACAAGAGCTTTGTCTTATATGCCTGAGAATCACTAAGCTTGGTGCTATATTCCAGGATTGGTGGAGCCTGGGCCGGCATACATTTTTTTCAGATGATGTCACCACATCTGTGGTAATGAACACTTGGAACTCCGTGTTTCTGATTCTGTACTCACAGACCTGTGAGTGGACACATACAGTACAATACATTTAAACAGTCATCCATATGTCCACTGTGGGACACTGCTGCTGTGACCCCCACATCACTGGCCATTTGCCTCAAGTCCACCTCGAGTCCCATGAGGCCTCTGCAGCAGCTGAGTGCTCAGTGATGTCTGCAATTATCCCATGTCTAGACAATGTCTAGTGAATGTCTAGGGAAAGACATGGAGATTCACTACTACACTGAGCTGAGACTGGCAATGTTGCTAGTGGCGACACTTTAGTACAAACTAAAATAATATTGAAAAATAAGACATTTTTTTAATAAAACAATAATCTAATTTTCTTATTCCTCATAACTCATGGTGTAATTGTATAACAGACATTGATCCATTTGGTGCATTCTGGTTGAGGTCTTGTAATTAATTCAAATTCCATTCCATATCTTTTTTATTTTTTATTTTTTTATTTTTTAGCTTAGTTAAGCTCTCATCAGCTTCAGGACCCAGCCACTGTGTATGCAGAGCCTTTATGACTATCTTTAAGACTAGGACTATCTCTAAGTCTTTAGAACTGTTTTCCATTCATCTTTTTCTAGCTGCTGAGTGACACTTACAGTTCACAGCAAAAAGGTTCCGGGTTTGATCCCCGGGTTGCCTGTGGAGCAACACAAGACATGCACAATAGGTAAAATCCTTAGCTAAGGTAGTCCTGACCAAATCTAGCAACAAGATCACTGAAATGGGCCCCAAGCACTGTGCTGTGCTCACTACTCCTGAGATGCCTCAGCAGCACTGAAGGTTGGGTCAAATACATTATTGTTTCCTATGGGGACAATAAAGTGTACTTTCTTCTACTTTATCCAGGGCTAGAATGCAGGGGCAGCAGTCTAAGCACGGCCTCCCAGACTTCTCTCACACTTACTCCAACTACTCTGGTGCGGCATTCCCAGACCAGGTGGGAGACATTCTCTTTCCAGTGTTTTGGTTTCCTACTGGTGGGACATGCCTTAAGCACCTCAACTCACTCCGCTTAATGTCAAGGAGAAGCAAGTCTACTCAGAGCTCCTCCCTCATTCACAGAGGAAAACTCCAACAGTTGGCGGCTGAGACTAATGGTCCCCACAAGAAGCACCCAGACCAATTACCAGGGTGGAGCCCCGGTAACGGAGGTGGTGTAACAGACCATCTTGTGACTATATTTATAAAGAGCTTCTCAACCTTCTTGGCCTTATCCATCTGCTTGGATGATCCTACCAGAAAAATGAAGCTCCTGATAGCTTCTAATTCTATAAAGAACATCAGACAGGGTTCTTTAATAAAGAAAAAAAGCACAAACACAGAACATAACCTGAGCCTTTAGGACCCTCTATACCCTTACTTGTTTATAAGGGCAAGGACCCCGTCCCACTGCTTGTGATTGTGCAGTGAGAGCATCTGAAAAAGGAACGTGGAGACATGACCTCAGCATTGCACGTGGATGACACAAGTGCCCAACGATTTGCCTTACCTACATTTAAGTTATATAAACACAAACAAAACTTTTCTAAGCACTCAAGTGTCAAATCAAGGGCAATACGGGAATAATTAAACAACAACAACAACATCTTTGCATAATATGTCTCTTTTTCACAATAAGAGAAAAACTATCATATTACTATTGTTTAGTTGTTTAGTTTAGAGTCTTTATGAGAGTTGATGTTTAGTATTGACATTATTAAACATCAGCTAGATATATTTACAATTTTACTGCTGTACACTTTGTATCTTTATATTGCCATTGGAAAACAAGCAAATAGCTTCTTCCAAGAGTTTGTACTTCACTTGGATTGGTTAAATCTGCCTGCAATTCAACTAAATTTTTAACATGTCCTATATGACCAATAAATGTTCAAAAATTGCATTTAAGTGGTCCCAATGTGCAGGCCAAACAACAGAGACTCAATGAGAGAAGGCACTGGCCCATCCTGTTTAAAAATCCACACAATGTATCACTGACATAGGCCAGAAGAGGCTGCTAGTGGTTTGAAGACAACACTGTCAGTCATTATAGGAGCACATGGACAAGGCCTATAAGTAGGCCCATAAAAGCAGAAACTTATGCTAACAGTTATTGCTTCTAATTACTTCTATTGCTTGCTAAAGACACTGGATTCAGAGTCAGTTTGGTCGCAGAGGATAGCAAATACATTGTGTTACAATGCTTTGTAAATTAGAAGAGGTTTAGATTCAATTGAATGCACGCATGCTTATGGATGATCCACCTATAGTTAGTAGGCCACATCCATTTTCAAGAAAAAAAACAACAAACAAGCATCCCCCGGTAAGGGCAGAACACCACAATGGGCTGCTGCAGTGAAGGAAAAGGCTCTGAGAATGTGCAGGTGCGGTGGGAAAGACCCGTGGGCTTCAGGGAGAGAATAGATCAATAACTAATTTCAGTTGCGAGCTTCACTCACACTGTTTTCCAATAAATGCTGGACTGAGAGTGGTGGCTGAGCCCTCCCCCACTATCTCTATTCTATCACCTTCTCCGGCAAGAATTGGACTCAGTGGAAGAAGACTTTCTTTCCACTCCTGTGATTGTCTGGATTATGTTTCTACAGCCGCTGTATTGTATGAATGTAATCCAACATTGTCATTTCTATTTCCATGTGTCCTCCACGAACGCTGTCATAACCATTCCACATATGCGCTGCTGTATCTTTAACATGAGGGCTTTTACCCCCCTGCAGCCCCCTCCCACTCTCCATCCCATCTCTTCCCTGTTGGAGCGGGCAGTGTTGAGGTTTTGTCAAGAATATGCCGTAGATTGAGACAGACAGGAGAGTGAAGCGTGTGTCATAGAGGGCTGCTGCTGCTGCTGCTGCTGCTGCTCGGCTCTTCTCCTCAGAGGCTGTGACCTAGATAACCAAGAGGAGCTGAGCGCCTGCAAGCCTGGAGCCACTCCAGCGCCAGCAATGTCAGGAAGGGGTTAGTTGTGTAACACAATGTCCTATTTAGTTTACTCTTCACCCACAGAATATAATGTACAAAAATTATTACTATAAATAAAAATAGTTTATAGCAGTAATCCTGATTTAGGCCAGTTTTAAGAGTAATCTAATTTAAAACCTTTTTACAAGTTGTGTTCTTGCGTAAAACGCATACCTTACTATACTTCTACAGTGAATGCATATAAATATTTAGCCTACTTCACCAGAAATATGGCACTCACAAGTGTGATAATGCAGTGCTAAAGCACTGAAATTGTAATGGTTTATTAACAATTTAAAAAAAAAGAAACACTGTATAATAATTAGAAATTCCATTAAGCAACGGAGAAAACATATAAAGCACATTTAAAAACTCTTGAACTATCTCCAAAGAAACATAAATGTGACATCGGCTATAACCAGTTTATAATGCTGTATAGGAACAACATTGCCATCTGGTGGCAAAAATTTAGACTGCAAATTCAGCTCAACAGAAAAAAGCCTCACTCTTCACATTAAATATTTTAACACAAATTACACATTTCGTGAAGACTTTACATAGCTATAATGATGTTTTTATAATCATTCTTGGCTGTGGCCTGGCTTAAAGCAGTCCCAGCCATCACGAAGAGTAAATTTCTGTTCAGGGAGAATATAGTCTTTAAGTCTGTCTGGTAATGGCAACGTTTTGACTCTTGCTTCCAATGGCCAGGGCTTCAGATGGCTTCTTATGAATGCTCTGCAAATATGCCGTAGAGCAGGAGGGCTTGAATCATGCTCTATTACACGGCGGTGCAGGTCTGCAAGAGCCTGGGCATACGGGTGAGTCCCCTGAATGTGTACTGGGACTTCAGGACTCAAGTGGAGCATCGGTGTATTTATCCTTGCCAAAGTGAGCAAAGCCTCAGCTTGCTCCATGAGCTCAGAGGCATGAGTCAGATCAGAACACTGCTGTAGAACTTTGTGGAGGCGCTCAAAAACAGAATTGTAAGCTGACCAGCATTCGTCTCCATGATATGTGCACTGTAAAGATGCCCCACTCTGAAGTATGAGTGCCGCTAAAGGGAAGAGCAAATCAAAGAAGTCCAGGCTGGTCTGGGTTAGAGAGGCTTCACCCTCCTCATTCAAACAGAGGCTGGGGTCCACTCCATGGGCCAGGAGCAGCTCAGTTGTCTTCAGGCAGAAGTTGCCTATTTCTGCTGCATCCTCCACACTGGCATCCATAGCCTCCTTTATCAAGAAAACCACGGCAGATTCAACACTCTCACCATCGACTGTGCAGGCTTTGACATCAGCACCTGAACAGAACACAAAAGAGCTTAGGTCAGCTAGCTGTTTTGTACACCTTGATAATAGAAACTTGTCCAGTTCCTGTTCAATACATTTTACTGTAGCAAGCACTGGACTTTCATTTGATTTGTGAGTTTATTTTTTTGAAAATGGCAATGCTAAAATGTTTTGTATGACAGAAGGCCTGTTGGCCTGTATTCACAAATCTATTATTGTTATCTTCTAGTAACAGTGGGGGGCAGCATTGTGCATTGTCACGTATAGCCTGATGGAATTTATTAGAACAAGAAGATGACCTGTGGTCTATCTTAATAATTGCAAGGTAAAATAGGGCAATGGAAAGGAACAGGGGGTAGATGAAAATGGAAATTTTCTGAGCACTCATAACCCAAATGCAGAACCACGTGAACATGCATGGATCAATCCCAAAAAAAAAAAAAACTACGCTGGTTAATGATGAGGGAAAAACACCTAAAAGCTCATAAAAGTAGATTACATAATATGTTTCCTTTAAGTCTAAAGCAAGATTTTTACAAGAAAGATCTGATCACAGATAAATTATGGCCAATACATGTAAATGTACACTTACAATAGCTATGACCAAGACGGTTTAAAGTAATTCTTGTTTCTCCTAAAATTATACAAGTAAAACACTGTCAAAAATACTCACAGGTCCAGTCGATTAGTGCTGGATCACTTGCTCAACTTTATGTTAATATACAAGCAAAGTCTTTTGGCTGCTCTGCCATGGCAATTATCAGGACATGAAAACCACTGCTAGACAGTTTTTGCAAATAGTGATGTGTCATTTTCCAGAACAATGAGACTGGAAACGTCGTGCTACAAGTTCGCAGTCCTGATAATTATCTATAATTGTGTTTTTTCCCCACAAAGGGCACAGGGAGAGGGAGAGACGTTGTTAGTCACCCCACAACCCATTTAACCATCACAATGACAATTGTAGTGTATTGGTTACTTTTATAAATATTGGTAAACATATACAAAATATTAGACTAATTTAAAAGTAGGTAGAATTATTATTATTATTATTATACAATAATACAATATAATACAATACAAAATCCACAGAAATAGCTAAGGGTACCTCTTTGAAGCAGAAGTGTAATGTTTTCAGTGTTGTTCACAGTGAGTCCATCACTGCTTGCTAATGCATGAAGTAGTGGTGTTTTTCCTGCAAAAAAAAAAAAAAAAAAAAAAAAACAACTTTGAATTAACAAGAATGAAATAAATATATCTGGTTGTATGATAAAAAAAAAATGCACCATGTTTGTCTCTTGCATTGACATCAGCGCCTAGATCCAGCAATGTGAGTAGACAGGACAGTCTTTCTGACTCTTCACTTGCAAGATCCAAGGGACTGCTCTGATGAATCTACAGAGAATAAAAAAAAAGTAACACAGATTTTAAATAGATGTACTTATTGATTTGAATTTTTCTGTGACTTACCCTGTCCCTCCTTTCAATGTCAGCTCCATGTGCAACAAGCAGCTTCACCATGTCTGGCTTGTTTCTTAGAACAGCTATATGAAGTGGGTTGTAGTATGAAACAGGGTCTGGAGATGGAAAATAAATAAAATATATATATATATATATATATAAATAATGGAAAACATATTGTATCGTGAACCTTCTATCAGGATCTATCTTGGCACTACCCAGCTCTAATATTAAAAGAAAACAATATAACATTTCTAAGAAACTAGGTGGAATTGTCACATTCAACAAATACATTACTAATTTGTTTTACCTTCAAAGTTAAGATCAGCCCCATAACGTAGTAAGATTTCTGCAGCACGTATCAGTCCCTGCTCGGCCATTTTATAGAGAGCATAGCTGATGCCTTCATTAAAAACTTCAGAGTGCGACTCCCGCTCTAACAGTTTCTCTAGTGAAGCACACGCACTGCTCTCCTCTTCTGGGCCACATAATCTGGACACAAAAGACAAAAAAGGTGACACAGAGAGCACAAAAAATATATAATATAAAATCTGGACTGCTCTATTGTATGGAATTATTCATAATTAATAAAAAATAACACAACTGGGTTGAGGTTGTGTCAATTTCTGAAATTGTTACACCCATTTTATCTTGGCCCTCCATCTCGTGGGGCCATTTAGCTACTCTCTGTACGAAAAATTGCAGTATAACTGCAAGCTAATTGCTGCTTACAAAGAAGAGTTAACACATCTAGGGTAAAATAACTAGATAGGCACAAGCGCACATAAAAAAATATAACTTTCTTTTTTTGTTTGAGTGGTCCTGGCAGTGTTGTTGTTACTAGCATAATACCTGTCTACTTGACTGCCACTTCCTTCACTGACACCAACAGCACACATGACAGCATCCACCAGTGGCTGGTACTCGTAGATGATTCTTCTGAATCCGTGGAGGAAAGGCATGGCACTTTTTCACTTAACTTAAAAAGAAGGTTTATATAAATACAATTGTAGCATGTTTAAAAAATATAATTCTTAAAATATCAAGTGGGATGTAAAACAAAATCTCAGACTTAACCCTAACTAACTTGAAATGTAATTATGTCTTTTGAACTTGAACCTTTTTCAAAATGCTCCATGAAATCTCAAACCGCTCGCACGAATGATTCAACTACAAGCGCCACTGTCAACAAACGTCGTTATTAGCTTGGCGTATCAGTGGACATGGAGGAATACTATCAAATAACATTATATTAACTCACGCTGCATTTAAGTTATTTGTTCTTTCTTACCTCAGTAAGAACGAGTCAAACAGAGAACGGGAACGGTTGACGGACCTTCTTCTTTCCGTCCTTATTTTGGTTCCGTTAGTGTACAAGCGGCATCAGAAACAAGGGTTCCGCTTTGTGGTTAATTCGATGGAAATGGTACACAGTCGCAACAGTATAATGATTGTTGGGGAAAACGCCAGTTTTACAAGTTTGGAGACAGATGTCAAGCTTTAGAATTATTTCATTGCACTCTTCAATTCTTATTTTAGCACCACGTTGCCCATTAAAGACGACGTAGACCTTTTCACTTTACTCTGCTAGTGGCTCGCGTGACGAATCAAACCATTGCTCATTTCAAAATGTTTGAATGGTGATGCGAAATCTAGGCTGTGATAGTGAAGTGAATGTTCAAAAAAGCTTGCTTGCGTGTGCAAGCACGTTGAACGTTTCAGCCTTAAGATGGCAGTAGAGTTGCACTACTATTGTGCAGCTTTTATTCATGTCTGATGCGCTTCAGCCGTGCACATTTTGTTCGAGTAGACTACTGGATTGTAAAGTAGTGTAGCTTTCAGTAGGCTACGTAGTTTATTCATGGTTTCAGCTTCCTTTTATATGTTTGAGGAGTTTTTCAAAATATTTTTTATATATTTTTAAAAATATTTTACCTTTTGAAAAAGTCACTTAACGCTTGATTTAAAAAAAAACAAAACAAAAAACTGCATGCTTATCCTCAAGCCTACAATTTTGCCCTTGACTTTTTCTAGATCTTATGAGTTAACATAAACCAGCTATAGTATATAGCCTAGCCCACAGCTGAAGGGCCTCTTCACACAAACCTTGCATCACTGCATGCAGTATTTTAAAATATATCTTCATGGTGTTAAGCTGACCTATAGTAGTCTATTGTTTTAAATGGATTTAGTATTATTATTTTCACTGTACCAGTGCATCATAACAGGAATAGCGTTGTCAAAAACATGTTTCCAGGCTGTTTATTTGGGCTATTTATTTTTGCACGTTCCAATGTGGAGAAGATGGTTGCTGAGTGGAAAATAGAGATAACAGCAGTCCCATTATATGAGCCTTACAAGCAATTGGCTCTTTATTAAATTTAGGTCCCATCCATCAATAATATAAGAACGACATCAAAGTGACTTTGTTGGCCACAATTCCTGGCCATATATGCTTCTCTTGAAACAAGACCATTGTTTATCTGGTTCACATTTCCTGTAGAGGTGTGGGTAAGAGAGGGGTGCAACAATACTTTCTTCTGGTGACAGATGTGACCCACACAAAACGTATCCGATTACAAACAATACAAACAATTATTGAAATGAACATTCAATATTTAGGCCTATTGTTTATTTTTAATAAAGTGAAATATGTGGTGAAATACAA
This sequence comes from Periophthalmus magnuspinnatus, assembly GCF_009829125.3. Classification (NCBI taxonomy): domain Eukaryota; kingdom Metazoa; phylum Chordata; class Actinopteri; order Gobiiformes; family Gobiidae; genus Periophthalmus; species Periophthalmus magnuspinnatus. The sequence continues at coordinate 15,693,989 of NC_047134.1, read as the reverse complement.
AAAGAGTTGACACCTTGTTTACCTTAATAACTGGAATGACCAAATGAAGGTGCGCTAATCAAGCCATCTATCACCACAGCTTAGCTGGTTTCAAACCACTTTCTTGCCATTTTTCAAAGCTTAACACAAGATAGATATCTTCACTTGATGGCTAATATTGTGCATGCTACAGGTAAAGGACAATAGACACCCAATCTGTTTTTCAACCAGGGATCATTTGTGCCAACTCCAATACTGTTTGTATACAAACTTAAAGATGTAAGTTGAAATCCTGCAATTTTCTTTAACAAAATGCTGATGATGAGGCGGGGGGAGTGAAATTATGATAAAGTGACAAGGCTTTGTGCTTTGGTTTCCTTTTGCTCCATTCAGAGAGGGGAATTATCAGAGCAGCAGGTCTGGGCCAATATCCTTTTGTGCCAACGGCATATTGCACAGTGAAGATTGTGGATGAAAATAATCATCCCTTTTAAAGGTCAGGAGAAGTTAAGCACACTCAGAGTAGACCATGGCACATTGGCACTGATAAGAAATAACTGTCTGTGTAAAAGGAGAGAATAGAGAGTTCACCTTGTCCATTTATATGACTCTGGTTGTTCAGCTGTCAATCAAAATTAATGGCATTTTAATGTGAACTTAACCTAAAGTCTTCTATGGCATCCCTAATGCAATGACACATTAAACAGTAAATGCGATGTCATTCACATTCACATAGCCATCCCTAGAAACATGCTTTATAAGTCAAAGAAACATCTACACTGCTTTGACTTCTCCAACCTTAGACAAGCTTGTATGACAGGAATTGTTCTTGTTCGTACTGTACTGAATGAATATGAGAGGTAACGGATTACATCTCACATGTGTTAGTTAGGTCCCATTGTTGCTTGGATGGGGGCTCTTTTCACTGCTAGTATAAGATTAGTCATTTATGCAGCCTATGTCTCTATTACTGTAGTTTTTCTTCTGGGGACAAAGCGTACTCTATAAATGCCCCTAGTTTTCATTTTAACAGAGCACTTCTCTTTGCTTCAGGAAAGGTCTACAGGCTAAATGGAACAATTCTGCATTGCGAACTAGTAACTTTTATGGCTCATCATCCCATATAAAGGTCACTTTTTGACTTTCCCTCAGAGGATCAAGCTGAAAATCTGAATGATGGCTCTGGAGTATGATAAGTAAATGGATCTTTTAATGGTCAGTCAATGGCCAATGGTAATCTGCACAGGACAGGAAATGGCTAAAGCACCAAAGATACAGTGGGCAATGATGGGGCATTTGTGTGCAGTTATTATTAATGCTATCATACATCAGATAAGCCGGGCAGGAGAGTGAAAGTTTGTGATGAATTTGGGCCTTCTAAGGGCGCTTAAGGTCATGGAAGAAAGATACAACCCAATAAGTACACCTGGGACTATTTATTATTATGTGTAATGGATAGTATAGGTACTACACACCTCAGGGACTTAAACCAGGTTAAAAGGTGATGGAGAGGAACAAGAGAAGGACAGCCTCTGGTGTGCCTGTCCGTACAATGCAGCAGCAGTAGTTTTGCAATGATATTAAAACTATGGGAACTATGGTAAAATATGCAAAAGCAGTGGAAAGAAAGATAAATATACCAAATGCTTCAAGTTCACTTAAATGGAAAATACCCTTGAGAAACACATACTTTGCAGAATGGAAAGTGAATAGATGATGAAAATATATGTAGTAGTGTTGGTGTAGATATATAGCTTCTCCAGTCAATGGTCTGGCATTTCACTTTTTGCTCTGTTCTTCAAACATGAAAGAAGTGAGACCTTTCTGAGAACTTCAAAGACTTACAACGTGAACTTGGAGGTAAGACATCACAACTTTTCCTCTTTCTATATAAACATACCATATAATAAGAGAGACACTTTGTTTACTGTATTAAATCGCATGGAGGTAAAATAAGTTTCTAAGTCTTGGAGATGGATTTAACAGGTGTAGCTCAGACTTAATGGCTTGCAGTTGCAGGACCAGACGGTGTAACCTAAACCAGCAGAGTTCTGTCAGACACCCGCTTCACTGCACGGCCCTCATCATTGCGTGGGTTTCCGGGGATTTGTCTGAAAAGTTGGCTCTAGAGGAGCTGGTTTTGGACAACCTCCAGCCTTCGTGAGTGATGTTACTCCACACACTGCACCCCAAAACTTTGCATTGCACCACTAATGACTTTTGCAGATGTAAAAAAGAGTGAGAGAGGATATGTTCCCAGAATCCAATTTCATGAATTCTGTGAGAAGGGTTTGGATTTGGGGAACTACTGTTTTATCAATTAGGGAGGCATGAGCTTGAATGAGTTTAGAACAAGCCAGTAAATCATCTGAGGAACACATTCAGTGAACACAATGAAGTAATGGATGCAGACCTACTGCTGATTATGATAAGTCTGAATAATTTGTAGCCCAATTATTAAAATACAATTTGTTTTAATCTTGGTATGAAAATTAAAGATGACGAATAACCTTTTACTTAAATTTCTGTCTTACAACATTTTTTCTGATCAACGCCATCTGTTTCCCTGCAAATGAAAGGAAGAAATTCTGTGTTTTGAGTGTTTTGGTGGTTATAATGAGCAATTAGTGTTGAGAAATCCATAATTAATTTAGCTGGAAACACAAACCGTAGAAAACGTAACCGTTTGAACACATTTCTCCACATGCATAATAGCCCACATAAAAAAATAAAAATAAAAAATAAATAAATTAAAATCCCTAATAAGTTTTAGACTTATTTTCAAACACAAACATTGGAAAACATGTGATCAACTTCTGAAAAAAAAAAAAAGCCATTATTCTGAAACCCATGGAAAGGCTTTAAGTGAGTCAAAAAAATCCCTAATTTAAATATTTATTTTATTTTTTTAAAAGTAATCTCAACCACACGGGGTCGCTAGAGCTTGAGAATAATATTCATAAAGAACCGTAGCCTTCGGAAAATGTCCGAATAAAACTTTTCTAAGTAGCCCCTTAGGGCAGAACCATCTGGACAAATCACTCCAGTGTATTTTACATACAGGCCACTTTACATGGACTACATTTTCAAAACGTATTTGAGAGAGCATCGTTAAGCAGCCAAGTACAAACTTTCTATGTTGCAAATTGGTTGTGTAAAAATCCGTATTTTTCCTTGTAACGGCCCCCTCGATGAACGTGGCAGGTGTTGTCACCACTGTGGGTTTCTCCTCGTCCCTCTGCTTTTCTCCGCGGCGCACAGAGGATAGAGCGGCAGTGGGAGAGCTCCTCTTAAACTGTGTCTGGAGCCTTTACCTCCACAGAGACGGACTGATGGATGCTGCTATTTTCACTCAACTCCGTTGAAGCATCGCTGCCTGGAGAGTATTTGTCTGTTTGCAGCAATTGTCTCGAAGAGCTCCGCGCTCTGGTTCGCTCCCCGCCACAGTTTTGGACTTTACCACGCGGACTAGACACCGCTGTCTTGCTCTCGATGAAGAGCCTGACTTATGTTTTGACTTTAGTTTTTTGTAAGAATATGTCCACAGCGCAGATTGCAAACGGGGAGAATATCCTGACAATACCACGGACTTTACGCACAAGTCAGCAACTTGGAAAGCGCACGTTGAGAATGGGAACGAGCAGCGTCACGGCTGAGGAAGATTATATTTTTCTTTTCTCCAAAGGGTTGTAACTCGGGACCTATTTAGTGACAACAACATTGTACTAATTTTGCCATCCTGCTTTTACCTGCAGAAATGTTAAAGGGCCGATTCCTGCGCTCTAGTTGAGCCATATCTCGCGAATGCGAAACTGGCATCAAGTAGACCTCATATTAATGACATTTCATTGTCATGTAGGCTACCATATTTTTAGCATTTGCAAATGACAGCTTTAACCCCAAATCCATTTTGATTTTCCCCGAGTGATGCTGGCTTGCTTTGCTTCATTGTGAACATTTTCTTGCTTTATACTTGTTGAAAACATGTTGCTCTTCCTCGTGCTTCAGACGTTGACTCTACATTTGGGAGGTAAGCACATCTGTAACATCATTTTACTTTAAAATGTTTAAAAGCACAGTTATGAATGAAAAACATTTTCACCAGTGCATTGTTCTGTTATTGTTCCTTGTTTTTAAATGATTTGGGGGTTTATATTTCACATTTGGGCTTTTAACAGAATAGTAGAGTCTCGAAAATATTACAGCATCTTCAAGTGACCTCAGATCACAACATGTCAATGCAAATGTTATGGTTTTGATGGAGGTAAACTATGACAATGTTTACAGTAATGGCAGTGCATCAATCATGTTGGCAGCATAGGAGACTGGGGAAATTGAGTTGCAGACTTTGTGGATTGAAAACATCCACAAAATAAATGTTTTGTTTAGTAGAGATGGACTTGGGTTGAGTTTTTAAGAATATTTGCATCACACTAAACTCTATTTGCACATATCATCATCTTCTGATTGCCCCCTGGTATGAGAGCTGAGTCACAGTCTTCAGGTGTATGGTAATGATATTTGCCATATGCCAAGGCCTCCACAATAACCATCCACAGCAGGATCCTAATTGAGCATTGTGTGCCATGAATCCACGGGAAATGGCTTTCTTGCTGTGAAAAGTGATGGAAATTGATAACACACACCAGGAAATTAGTGAGAGAAATATCTGCAAGAAAAATGCTTGTGCTGCATAATTGGATATAATGAAGAATTAAACTATTATTGCAGAATGTTGGTGCTTTTCTACAACTTTTCTTTGAGGGCACGTTGTTAATCAATTCGACAGTTTTACAATACTGTAACGCAGGCAAATGTTAGTCATTGACATTTGTTTTGTTGGTTCATTATTCATGCACGTTAAGGAGGTTGTTGTAAAGTTACTCATTTCAATTAAATATTACAATGATCTTTCTGTGCAGCATAATAACTGGCCCAAATTAGTTTCCCTTTATTTAGAAATCCTCCTGAGCACATGTTTCCTGTCCCTTGTCATTACATTATATCACTGTATTTGTGGGATTTTATTCACCTACCAATGATTGTTCAGTTAGTTCTCAGTTGAGAGTTATTATGTGTAATTGTATTGCATCTGGCCATGAATGCCAGCTCCATGGCTCATATCCAACAGTTCCTTTATACTCTGCCCCTGATGGTCTTTAAGGCTTAAAGTACATGTCCTTGAGCGGCCAAGGACCCAGTGAGCGAAGAGTGACATACAGCCAATTGTGTGGTTTTGATGTTTCCATGTCAATAAATGCTGTTAGATTGTCTTCGGTTTCATCTTACGCAATATCCAGCATTGTGCTATCTCACATTTAAAGTCACCTAAAACTTTATAGCTACATAAATATGATTGTTAATGGGGCTTCTTTTAATTAGAGCTGCAGTTTTTTAGTCATTTAATCAATTACGTAATCAGTTCTTCATCAACCTAATTTTTTATTTGTTGACAAATTTTTTTATTAGGATTAGAGGGATTTCTGTGCACCACAGCAGCTGAGCAGTTTTGGAGTTACTGGACACTTCGTTTGCCAGATACTGCTTACTAGTACTTTTCTGTATACTACTACTGTATGCTTTCTGTATAATAGTTTTTGCGTCAGATTGTAAAGAAAAAAAAAATAGAGCTTTTGCCAGAACCTCCAGCCCTTTTGATGATTAATTGATACACAGGGCATGTCTTTAGTCGACTACTTCTTATTTTGAATGGGATGGAAATAACTTTTTTTTATCTTGATGTCAGGTATGTTTAGTAAACTGATGTGTGAGTGCATTGCAGTTTTCATTGATTTGTCTGCAGCCCATTCACTGTGCGTGACAGCATCATCTGCCCTGGTGTCAAACAGGAGACGTTCATTTAGTCCTGCTTCAGTTGTTTGAAAGTGATGATTTCTCAGTATTTCCCAGGACTTTTTCAAAGACCCCACTTAATTAAAGCCTACATAGACACGTATCATTTAAATGAGGTGCACTCCCAGAGTCCAGTTCCAGTGTAGTCTGCTAAAGTCGTCAAAGTGGGATTCAATATCACAGTAACATTGGCTACTACAGCCAGTACAACTTCCTTTGTGACTTAAATAAGAAATATAGGACTTTGACTTTTAAGAAATTAAGAAACGTACATTTGGGAAATGGTTGTAGTTTGAATTTTTTAATTGTGTTAATAAAATGAAATATTTGCTCTGAAGCCGTTTTTCTGATATCTGATGTATTACACAAGCATATGGTTATTAGGATTTAAATGAGTCCCAAACTTACATAGACCTACTGTGGCTAAAGATACTTTGTGCAATTGCTTGCTTGTTGGCAGTTTTGCTATTAAACTAAAACTTTAGTTTAAAGTCTAAGTTTTGCTGTTTATTTTTATATTATATGGAAAGAACAGAGAAAGCCCTAGCTCTGTGGTGTTATTATCAAAGCTGTTTTATGGCTATGGCTTTGAGGGGGCACCAGCATTTCAACGATGTGTTACTCGGAGCACTAATAAAAAAAAGATGTAGATTCCACTCCTTAGTGTCTCCAAGTCATGTTTGGGTTGTTCTCAAAGAGGTATAGATCACCAAAGATGTGTATGGCTTGACATAATGGATGTATTGTAGACTTTTCAAGACTCAAAACATTTGAACATTTAAAATCTATTTGCTTATTTTTGTATAGACCTTCCAAGTTTATATTTCTGCTGTGCTGTACAAATGAGGAGATTACAGAGAATTTGGCACTGAGTTATGCAAAAATTATGTGGTTTATTAGCAATGGCTTTATGTAATTGTCACATTAAAAAAAATATATATATTTATTCTCATTATAAAGTTAATATTATACATTCATCCCTTGACAAATTCATATTATATAGTTATGTGTAGTTGATGAATTCATATTATATGGTTATGTGTAGTTGTCTATGGAATTTGAAAATTACTCTTGGAGTATTTAGATACTCAGTATAATTGCATCTTTTTTATTACAATACTTGGAAAAAAAAAAAATGACCTGTATTTCTTCCATTGTGACTTATTTCATGCATCTCTGCACTTTTGTCTAATGTCCAGTCTATAATCAATGTAACACTGCTAACACTGCTAACACTGCTATTTTTATTATGTAAAAAAGTATGGGGGAGGTTAGCAAATAAAGGGTTTTGCCCCCAAAGTCCATATATCATCAGCATAATATTTCCACACAGCACATCTACTCTCTCTTAATCGCCTCTTTAGTGTGATCTCACATTCTGTTTAATCAATTTCATGATTAGAGGAGGTGAATGGAGGAGAATTGTGTGGGGCTGTAAAGGGGAGATCGGCGTGTGCTTGTTATAATTCACACGATTTGTGAGACAAGACACAAGGGCCAAAATGGCAAAATGGTAAAAAGTTATCACAATAAAAAATAAAGTATTTTAATCAGTGGCATTTAATAATAAAAAATGACTCCAGGCCTCTCAGCTAAAATGCCCCAAGCGCATCACCGATGATTTAAAACAGTTAAATCTCATTAGATTGTATTCACGTCCTACGATTTTCTACTTATGATCCACAAATGTTGCCCCTTATGATTTGTGGGATTGGGTGTACAAATATTCCATATTAATCTCATGGTTTAAAGTCCTGTCGACTGACAACAGTCACATCTTTTTGAAATCATTGCTAAAAATCCTTTTTTTTTGTGTGCTGCCAAAGAAGACATTGGACTTTGTGCCAGTTTTTGTTCCATTGGTCCAGTAATCACAGGGATATTAACCATAAACCAGGACAACACATCTGACATTTAAACAGATTCTATCACAGAGTTCTGACCTGCCCAACGCTCAAAAGGACAAAACAGGACATTCTACATCGCTATGGTGTCACATGAACCCAACCTATTTTATTAAATGAATTAATTGCCCTAAGATAGAACTTATTTTGACTCAATTTAACTAGGTCTCAATGACAGAACATCATCTCAGACTTCAGGCTTTTTTGAATATTTTAACAGTACGCTTCCTGTCGTCGTAAAATGAAGCGCAAACGCTGCCTGATGATGCAACAGTTTGGTAACTGGGGCTAGTGCTAAAAGCAGCCTTGTACAGAGTCAAAACAGTAGGAACTAGCTCATTCAGCAAAAGCCTTGATGATTTCATTTTTTTATTCAGAAAAGTTACTATTGCAATACCCTTTCATACCACTTTCAGCTCTTTCTGGGTACTTCAACTTTCTCCTATCACCCACAGACACTCAAAAGATTCTTAATTGGGCACTTGACGTTTGGGGGTGTAACGGCTTTTTTCTGTCCTGAGGTGTGTTGTGCCTTTGTAGCAAAATACAAAAAATATTTTCAAAAACAAATCAGTTCTACAACATTTGTAAGTAAACCTTTTCAGCATAACATCATTTTTGTGCAACATTATAATAATATATAATACATTATAATACTCCCTGCGGTGTGACCAGTTACTCCACTGGACAACCCGCTGGACATTCACAAAAGGAATTCCCATATTAAACAATTTTAATAAATCCCTCAGTATGTCTAAGTTGCTAGTTTAATAATGATTTAACTGTCCAATTTTATTTATTTATTTTTTCCTAGGAATTTTAACTGCCACATCACAGGACATCAAGCTGAACATCAAGATAGTTTTTCACAAAAGTTGGATTGTACAAAAATCATGAAAAACTCTATAGTTTTGACGTGTTTAACCCTTTATCCCCAGAGCTCTTTCTGGCACATACATATCAGGCACATACAGAATTTAATGTCACAGTCTTTATAATATGTGACTTTTCATGTCACACCACAGGACAGCCTTTGGATTACAGCATTAAACTGTTTATATCTTTTTTAAGATTTAAAGTGGAGATAAAGGTATAATTTTATACATTGTGTACATTTATAAACTTTATAAACTGTCTTTGACACAAGAAACTCATTCAAGAATATTTTGAAGAAAAGTTTTACACTCACACCTCAGGACTTAGTGTTTTTTGTTCAAATATATATAAAAAAAAATAAACACAACTTCATTCTAAAACTATATGTAATTTATAGAATACATATTTGTGCATAATTCAGTTTTGGAGGAAGAAAAAGTATTATTTGGAAACTAGTGATAGTGTCACTGATAATGACAAAAATGGATGTCACCTCAAGGACCCAATTACAGTTTTTTTTTCAATCAAGCTTTGACACACTTTTCTATTGCAAAACAGTTCACACAGAATGTCAAACATGGATAGAGTTTATCAAAACAAAATTTTAGCTCAACAGAATGCAGTTTTACATTCAACACTGATCAGTCATTCTCCAAAAGCAAGTTTTACCATCAAAAGTGTCTCTGCTCATGTGTTTTTCTGTGCTCTTTGATTCTTTTGACAGTGTAGCTCAGAAGTTTGACCTGCTCTCAGGGACCACGGAGAATCACCTCTTTATTCTGTTTATTCTGGGCTTCATACATTTACACAATTGGGGCTGGAAGAGCTTTTTTGTCACAAACCAGTCGATACATTCAAAGATTTTGCGATAAATTAATTGAAATAAATGTGTACACTGGATTTCGCAGTGTTTTACTGTATCTAAATGCATATGCTGAAGAAAATTAAGAGATGTCAGAATAGCAAATACATCAAAACCATTTTACAGCATGTAATGTGTGCTTGAAAATCAGAATTCATATATTGAAAGTGACAGAGTTTGGGCTAAAGTCCTTAGCCACGTGAGAACAGACCTGTAGTATTGAACAAAAAGAAAAGGTGAATTCTCCGATGAACGTTTGTGAACGAGAGCTGTGTCAAGTGTTCTGAGAGAGAGCCTGAGAACTGTGTGATCTGATGAGAAATGTACCAAATGATTTAACCACCTGAGCCTCTGTTCAGATACATGTTTGAATCAAATGATCAAACTAAACCAAGTTTCAAAAAAATTTGCTAAATCGATTGAAAAAATCTGTAACTGAAGTACTGTCCTGGTTCTTCCCTGCACCAACTAAAAGCAGATGATACTGACAAAAAGGTATCATTCAGTATTTCAGTCTTTCAATAACGAGCCTATTCACTTAGTCTTTTCTCTCGAGCTGATGTTCAACCATGCCAGAGAAAAAAAAAAACATCTTAAAAGATCATCATTTCCACCTGGTTCTCATCCAACAACATCTCTGATTGGAGTGTGCCCACGTCCCTGACATGACATTATCACTTTTACTTTAGTCAGTTATTTTTAGTAGATGCTTTTATTATATATCAAGGCATTAAAGTTGGTTTCCCAGAACAGAAAAAAACAGAAGGGCCTTTAAATGTTTTGATCAGTTACAGAAAAAAAACATTGTTAAACCTCTAAAGAAAAAAACAAAAGACAAATGAAATAATGTAATATTAAACAGTGTTAGTTGTTACAGAACTACAAAAGTCACTGGGGCAACGAATGCATTTAACAGAGTGTAATATTATGCATCCAAAACTAAAAGTGACATTCCTGCGTAAAAATGTAAACGCTTTTAATGCAGTTTCAAGCAAAAATCACCATCACTAACCGTAAGTGCCCTGGGAGTAGTATAGCTGTCTCAGGATTCCTTCCTGTCAGCAAAGATTCATCTATCCCACCAATAGCTTATGCATTTTTGATTAGAGTAACCGCTGGCAGGTGGCTGGACAAAGGCCTGTCAGTGTATTGTGTGTGCAGAGCCACTGTCTGTCAGAACCGTCCCAGCCAAATGCATTAGCGCCAATGATGTGACAGGTACATATTGTCAAGGCCCATTGACTTCTTTGTGGTGTGCCTGATTGATTGTCAAGATTATGTTCAAATGGAAGTAGTGCAGCTCTTTGTGATTCAAAGTGGCGTGCCCATGCAGCAGAATGCCGAACATCAGCCCTTACACTGGCCCTGAATTTTAATATGAGTAATATGAGTGGTGCCTATTGAGTGCTCAGATGGGTGAATAATCAGTGTGTTGTCCTTTCAACTATGACAAAATAGTAATGTACTGCTGTTAAAAGAATTACAAGGAAAGATACTTAGGTGCTTATGACATTACACGTTAAGTGGTTTCAAATAAAAACAGGCATTGACAGATGATAAGTGAGATACTGCAGATACTTGTGGCTATAATGATAAATAATGGGATTGGAATTGTATATTTTTTGTATTTTTTGAGTACTTTGAGAAGATATGTTGGCAATTAAAATTAAAAATAACATGCTATTTGAAAGATTTATGTTTTTTTTCATTTCTGACCAGCTCAATCTCCATCACATTGATTTTTATTATTATTATTTTTTTTTTACCATAAACTATATACACAATATTCATAATTGCCATAATACCATCCACAATATTGATAATTCAGTATCTTGACCCATGCACCTCTAAAGTAAAGTAGAGTTAGCAATAATAAAGTTATAAATGCAGCGTGGAAGAGGAGTTACATGAGTCACTGAGTGTGTCCCCTGGGTGTCTGTCTGTAGAGGTCTGATCCTGATGTCCTTGTGTTTGTCACTGATGGATGGGTACTACATAATTCTGTACCATAAATTCTGCTTTAGTGGTCCTTTATTTTTGGCTCTGTTGTACTACTGTGAATAATATTGTTACAGAGGCGACGTTGAGGTCATGAAGCTGGCTCACATTTTTCTAAAGAGCTTAGATATATAGTCCTAGTACAGAGGTGGCTCTCGGGTGTATAAAAAAAATCATAATATTGTACTTGATGTTTTGGAGATGTGCAAAACTGGAGTAGTGAGTATATTGTTTTTAAAAGAGACTTAAACGAGGCTGCCAAAAAGATGATTAGAAGTAAAAAAAAAATATAAGAAACCTACAGTGTAATCTTTCAAACAAGGCTGTAACTGTATACTTCCGCACTCTTATGGTTACGTTTATGGTCTGTTTCACTTTTGTGCAGTAGTCGAACCTTTACTGGGACATTTATTGGCACGTTTTAGCACATTTCTGATTGGTTTGTCTTCGTCGTGCGTTGTGTAATCCAGTGTAATCTCAGTCGTCCAGGTATGATGTATGGTGAAATAAAAATTTTAATCTGTCAACTGGACAAAAAGTTGTAGGGAGGCGCTAACTACACTGAAACTAACACACATTAAACAGATTCATTGTGTTAGTTAGTTAGACATCTTCACTCCTGCAACTTTTTGACTAGTTGACAAATTTGAATTTTTATTTTCCTATTCGTCATCGGGTTCAAAAAAAAAAAAAAAAAAAAAAAAAATCAAGATATTCGTTTTTATATATACCAACCAGTATGGGAGCCAGTATGTATTTCATTTTCATTGCACTACTGGGATTTTTTTGCTTATTTTATGTCTATAGAAGGTTGAATTAATAACTTCTATAACTCAGTACAGATACAAACTAAGTACTAAAGTGTTTCAATCTGCCGTTTATTTATTGCAGCTCATGATTTTTGAGCAATATTGTAAATTTTGGATCGTTTTTGTGGTTTAAATCTGCTCTTGGGCTATTTTGTCAGTGGCATAAACTACTTTCTGTATTATCATTGCCCACAGGTAAGGTTTGCACTGCATTGCACACCCAACCCTTGCACCACTGTCACTTCTCTGCATGTTGATATACATAAATTTGAAATATGTCAAATATGGTCACCAAGCTATGTATATATTTTAACTCCATGATATTGCAGTTTAGATTGAAACCTCTCCAGCCTGATTGTGCGACTGCTCTGCTAATTGTTAAGTAGTTTAAATTGCTCATTGACTGTTAACTTACCTTAGAGTACCTTGGTGTACTGGTTCTAATCACTTAACATACAATCATTGGTCCCTAATCAGCACTGGACAGAGCACAATCAGAGGGCATGTTTGTCAGGTCGGGGCGGTATGGTGGTACACTTTTCATAAACAAGTGCTGGACAAAACATAATGGCTTGCTTAGCTTTTGAAAACAATATAATTACTGTGGACTTTTTATATTTTTTATAGTGTAGTCTGGATGGACAGCACTGTCATTCACCAGCCCCGATCAGCCACTATCCAGCTGCTTAACCCCTAGGCCCTCAATTTCATACAAATTGAGTGAGTGCTTCTTGGCATGGTGGCAGAATGACCTGACTGATAAGAAAGGATTAGCCTAAAATAATTCAACTTCGAAATGAAAAAAAAAATACAGTATGTTTGTGTTAAGAAAGCTGTTGGCAGTTGGTAGTAGACCTGCTTGACTGAAATGAGATTGTGAGTTCAGTTCGGTGCAGTCTGACTTTTTCCCCTGAGTTAGTGTGTTAAAGAGATGTGTGTAGTGGCCATATCCATAGATACAAGTTGCTAAGATCACAAAGTATTACATAAATAAGTAATACACAGAATATGATACATGTCTTGTAAGAAAAGAGAAACACAACATAAGCCATATATAACCTCAATATTGAAGCATCCCACTGCTCCTCCATCTGAATTCATTTGCTTTTGTTTTGTATGTAGTGTTGTGGAGCTTTGAACAGAGTTGTGTGAAGGGTCTATAATTGGATTTTCAGGGACTATGGCGACTGCCACAGAAACTCAAAGTGATGTAATCTGTGCTGCATTCTTAATTGCCTGGGCCACATGCAGGATGTCTGAATTAGCCCTAAAGTTGGAAGAAAACCAGAGCCGTTTTCACTCTGATAATTTGGTCCGAACTGTTCTGTAATCTCTGGAGGAAGTTATTTATAACCAACACAGATATCTACTTTGCATTATGTGAATTTTATCATGCTTATCCACATTCATAAAGTCATCTTAGCTGGTTTTGATGTGCTTCCACTGCAAAAGAGCAAAGAGACAATAACCAAGTATGTCAGAAAGTGAACTTATTCTGTCTATTCTGAGATAGAAACTACCAAAAAATGCAAGATCTGATCCTAGTGTCAGCGAATAGCGTTGAAAAATGTGTTGCAAGCTGCAGGTGGACGGGAGCCTTGTGTGAGTGAAAGATGAGGAGAGAGGAGCAATAGTCTCTTGTTGTCATACGGCACAGTAAACATGGACTCAGATAGATAGACAACAAACGCTAAAAAAGTCTATAAACCCCAAAGCTGTGCCTATGGGGGATACTATCAATTATTTGATAAGGAATCTGGAGTTTCACACAGCGGATTTAAGGGGAGGAAGAGAAAGTGAACTTTGGTGATATACTTCTGCTGTGTCTTTTCAAACCCAATTTAACATTTGGTGACACTTAGAAGTTATCAAGTATTAACAGTAAATAAAAGTTATTTAACATTGGCATAACAGAAATGTTTAGCTTGTTGATTCTGCAGAAGTTCATGTTGTTTTTCTGTCCTTTATTTTATTTTATTTATTTATTTATTTTTATTTTTTTCTTACAAACCATCATGTTTGTTGTGACATGGGGTCATGTCTGTCTCTGAGATTAAACTACCTGTCAGTCACGTCCATCAGAGTTTATGGAGACAGGGTACAGTTCCAAACTAATCTAAGTCTTTGTAATGTATAACAGCATGTAGACGAGGTTCACACTGCACCACAAACATATTGGTTGTAATAAAAGAAATGTTCTTCAAAGGTCAAGTTGTTTTTTACTTTGACTGTGCCTCTCAAATAAACACTGCAGTAATAGCTTTAATGAGGCATCTTAGTCTACCTCACAGCGCAGTGCACTTATTAGTTAAGGTTGATCACATGATTAAACTTTCCCAGCATGCTTTTTTTTTTTTTTACACTTCAAATTTTCTTTTGAATTAATTTCTACTGAAAGAAATGTGGCAAGGCAAGTTTCTTTGTATAGCACAATTCATACACAAAGTAATTCAAAGTGCTTTACAGAATAAGAAAGAGATTAACAAATTAAAACATAAATAATCACAAACAATCACCATAAAATTTACATTAAAGGAGAAAAGTGCAGAATAAAAACCTTTCAGTCATGTATGAGGCTTTGTGAGGCTACTCATATCAGGTGCCTATCCCGCGAACCATACACCACCTAAATGGTTTTAAATGTATTCAAAACATGTTGATGTTCTGACATATTGGATTGGCATAATCAAGTAGGATTAAAATATGGATTAAAACAGCTGTTGACTTTAGCCTAAAATAGTCGCTTGTCCACAGTTTTGAAATCTCACTCCTGGCAGGTATTAAAGTTAAACTGCAGATGCAAATCCTTCCCATCTGGAACTATGATGACTCCTCTGCTTGAAAAACGTTTTTTAATAGAACAAAGAATCTAATTATGTAACGTCACCACAACGACACCAGAATGTATTCCCTATAAAAGTAAAAGAACAATCTTGTGGTCCTACATGTGTTAGCCTGCAGTGACGATTGTATGTATTTTCTTGTAACAGATTTAAGAATAGCCGACGGCTAAAAGCAAAATTATCTGAATCCGTAAAACTTGCAGTGACTCACACATAAAGGACATATTGTATTTTATTCAAAGAGAAATCGTTTCCTTGTTCTAAGTGAATCTGCACCTGTGTAGTGCCTTTTACATCATTCTCCTTTGGACATAAAATGTATTGCCTGCAGCTTCAAAGCCCTTAGAATTGAAACTGCCTGAATCTGTTCTTTTAGAAAGCATTTTGAGGTTTATAACATCAGGGTTGTATTTGAAGTTAACTGACTGTGTTTTGTCATAAAGTTACACCAATCAGCCACAGCACTTCTCCAGGACTGTTCATCGTGATAATGAATGTAGTGATTCTGTATCTAATATGCCACTTCACAAACTGTATTTGTGTATCCCCTGCCATTGTTCTGCCATTGGTTTTGACCAACACGTGATATGACCCAGTTGTCTGATACCTCTAAATGCTACTAAACCGCACTTTCTTTGTGTTGGCACTTCCGGTTAAGCAGGAGTCCCATTCATTACATTGGAGAAACTGAGCAAAGTTTTCCCGCTAAAATATGATATAAATTAGGCTGATTTGTGCAAAACTTCTATGGTCTTTTGCACCAACAATTCAACACTGCACCAATTCTCTGGGAGGATTTAAAACGGTTCTGTAGTCCATATAGAACTTATTTGCTGTCAAGATCGGCAGCCACATGCAAAATAATACAACCCAAATGACGATGGCGGCGCCCACAGCATAAACTGAATATCAACAACCTTATCAGTGGTTCTGCACCTCATCATTATGCATTTGGCTTTCGAGATTCTGCTGTTTCTACCAATACAAAATTTTACAACAGGTATAATCTCAGTCTAAATTACAACAAACCTGGCTGTGAACCCAAGCTTAATGTACTATTGCGGTTTTCATATTTCAGTGATTATGTGATATTTCTGAACAGGGGGCAAAGAGACAGCTTTCCACATTGATTACACTGTACTTTGACATTAAATATCTAAAAAAACATGTTGAACTCAATCATTTCTATTATTAAGTAAACCTAAGCATTCACAGTCTACATTTTGAAACTATTAATTTTAGCTGGCCTCCATCTGTATTAAATAATATTGAATGTATTGATGTCACCTGAAACCCAACATTACCATAAATAATATTCTGATTAATTAAACAAAGTAACTGCTAAAAATATAGACCCTGAATATTCACTACAGAAGACCGCAATGCCGCAACCTCCTGCCTGAAATCCAGAATACACACTACTTGTCAATACTTTATGAAGATGTGAGTCTTGTCATCGTTGAAGCTCCCCTTTTGCAAACAGGCATGATTGACAGGTGGATTAGCCAATCGGGGACACACACGGTCCATCCATAGCGGTAAAAATATAGGAAAAATAATATCACAGGGGACTGAAAAACGCGGATTTCTGCAGAATCAATGAGCGAACCGCTAAACTCGTTTCACATACGTCACTGAAAAAGAATGAATTTGCACCATTTCACAATCACATTTTGTCAGGTTTGAGATGCAACAGAGGGAGTAGGGACCAGACTGATATCAATATGTACAAAAAATATAGAGATATCATGACCACTCACACCAGAAAGAAATCTCCGTTCTTCATATTAAACATAGTTGCATATTCGGAATTACGAATGCAAGTACAATAGCAACCAAAGACTCTGTGGAGCTGGAAGTGCGTCCACGCTCACTTCCTATCTGGAACATGGCGGCTAGCGGGTTAGCTATGTCCATTTACATAAAAGTCTTTGATATTACCCAGTAGTGGTCACATTGTTATGCCTGGCTGGTGTTTTTTAGATTACCTTGCATTGATGATGTGTAAAAAACAGTAACCCTCCCAGCTCGTAGTCAAGTTGCAAAAAAAAGCAAAATTCAGCCTTGTCAGAGGAGTGCAGAGTTGAATTTATCAGTGCTGCGTGCGTCTGACCTTGGGGAGAGGGTTACCAGTAGATTTGGAGAGCGAGCAGGACTGGATAAGCCGACACTTAAGCATGCACATACTTTACTGTTCTGTTTTTCACACCTCACTCTAAATAAAGGGATTTGGAGGGAAAATCTTCAATCCACGCTGGCTTTCTAAACTGATTTAATTAATTCACCTGCTTCAAATCGAAAATTCCCAGCAGTGGAAGAAGTTTTGATTTGAGTAAAACTTTTGCAGTCAAGATTTTGTCAATGCTGCAGCCGTACAAGTACCAGTCCAGATTAGCTTGATAGGCACCCACCTCCATTATTAGAGACAGCCTCTTATTTTCCTTGCTCATCAGAGAGGCACAGTGCACAGCCAAATCACAGCACTGCCATCCATAATCAATCTGTTACGCTTGTGTTGAATCTTGTCTTAATTTGATTTCCTTTAGCCCTCTGATCTGCAGTGGTATTAACATGATCACACAATGTGGCTATAGATTTGAACGAGGCTGAAAACATGGGCAAATCTGTGTATGCATTATTGTAGTTGTGGAGAGTAGTGCGTGTAGTCCAGAGATGGTCAGTTGATTAAAGAAATAGATTCAATTATAATTTGTCTGCAAAATCAATGGCTAAATATTGTCATATGACTATAAATGTAATGTCAGTAATGATGAAAAATGGTCCAAGACAGCAGTGTTTCCTCTGGATGGACAGAGACTTTTTATACATGTTTATATAATTGTATTAAAGAGTAGGCCTGTCATGATAAGTACTATATCGATTTACTGTTCAATAGATGAAAGCTGGAACAATATTTTTGGGGGTCAGTATTTATTGTGTGTACATTTTCTTTGCACTGTTGAGGAATTTTTTGTTATTTTTTGGCTATACAATCAGATTTAAGCCATAAAAGGTTGAATTAGTCACTTCTATGACACATTACAAGCAAGTACAAACTAAGTAGTAACGTGTTTCATTCTGCTGTTTATTTGGTGCAGTTCATGATTTTTGTCGTGCCTATTAAAAAGACTTACTCGTATGTGTCTAGGTCTACACACTTTTGCAATGCAGTAATTAAAATCAAAATGAAAAAGAAAATAATGAGAAAGAAAGAAATCATTCATAATAATAAATACATTTAATAAAAGTTTCATATTGATTTTGCTGACATGCAACAAAAACTTTAGTTGTAATGTAAACACCTGTAAAACTCCAAAGGCGATAAGCCTTATCTTTACTGTCATCTGTGGTGTTGGGATTTCAATTTCTATCCCTATATATTACATCAGTACAAAGAACAGGTTCAGAACATTGATTTGGCACACATGAATGTTGTATTTCCTTTCTAATGAATGGAGTTCTTATCTTAGCTATACAGATGTGCTTTACAATAACAGGATTATTTTTGTTTGGAACCTAATTATTTCTTTTTTGCTCATTACTGCAGGCTTGAGTTTCAGTCAGGGCATATTAGCTATTATCTTGCCGTCGGCAGGTTTATAATGGTTGAGCATGGGAGTCTGTGGCCATTAAGACTTACTTGGCTTTCTGTCCACTTGTTCCTCATTTTAACTGTGCTTACACACCGTTTAATGCCCCGCCACACTTACTGAAGGGCTGGCCTGCTCTACCCCTGCAGATGCCTCTGTATTTAGTCTGATTTACGATATTGCTTCGCAATAAAGCGCTGTGTGAGAGGGGAAGAGATTCATTAGGGGGAGTTGGGGCCGAGTTTATGTTGTATCGCAGTTTGGAGAGGCCAAGAGGAATACTGATAGGCGCACAGACTTGCTTTTTGTTTTATCCCAAATGTCTGCAACCCTGCCCCCTCTAGCCATGTGCACCGGTTGGCACAAGGAAGAGGTTGTTCTCTGCCTGTAGGATGCCCAGGGTTCTTGCTGTGATAACACTGGATCAGACCTATCAGTGCCCCCCGCCTCACTGCACCTGGAGGCTCTAGCTCCCAGCCTCCCATAATGACATCCCCGCTGACCCTATACCAACAAACAGTGCCTATTTGCTGTCCCATCTGCAGGCCTTTTTACCAAATAGGCCAGTGGAGCAGTATGGCAGAGTATGTGTTTACTCCTTGGCCTGGTCGATATTCTTTAATCCCCGAGATGATGCTTTCTCTCATGAACTCAAAATAGCTCCTTCCCGTGGTCCCCCGGCGAAAGCCACAAGCCCATTACTCTTTATTAGCTCTTAGCATCTTAAACATGGGCCATCCATTAGCAGAGAGGCTCGAAACATGCCCAGCTGGTCCTGCCTCTGACTCTCACACACAGTAATTTGAACTGACCCATAATCAAGAACAATTATTGTGTATTCAATTCAGCTCATTTCTGAGTATAGACAAATTATCGTAAAAAATCTGTAAACTGGAGATGCACTTGATTACAGCCTCGACCCCATCTACCTGAATGATTTCTGTTCTATGGAGGCTGGCATGGCGTAATACAATACTGTGTCATGTATTGATTCCTCCCCCAGTCTCTCTTTCTCGAATTTCTTGGTCGACTCTGAAGCATAAATCATCCATAAATGATTCTTGAAGGAAATATTGTATTTATTATTCTTGATGGATGGGCAAAAACTCAATAGACCCTTATTAATTGAACATAGTGAGAAATATGATGTGCATAATTCGATGGGTCTCAGAAGCTGGCGCTCATTGTTCTTGCTTAAGAGTGTTCTGTTTAGCATTCACACTGACGCACAGAGCAACACAGGGTCAGGACCAGGGTCAGGAAGACCATACTTCTCAATCTCAACAAGTGCTGCATCTATGAAGAATCATTTGTTTCGTTTCTTCAAAGCAACACCCCAACTACTAATATGGAATATTCATTTTACAATAGAAAGTGAGTCTGGAAAGTTTGGGGGACATCGTAGTACAATGAATCACCACACATGATTTACAGTTGGGTGACTTGGGCGACAGTACTAAAAGCAGAGAGAATTGAATCTCGGATGCTTTTCATAACAAAAAACAGCCTTTAGAAGGCTAACAACAACAAATCTTACTGGTTGGCTCTAATAAATGCTGTCAAATACAGACTCAGTGGTTTTATATTTGGTGACATAAACCAAATAGAACCCAAACTCCACATTTCAGAAACCCGACCACACGAGGACCACATGAATGCAGCATGTAGGTTTTGCAGTGAAAAAACATGCTTTAAGTTTAACTCTGATTTTTAAAAATGTACATTTCCATCCCCTGCTGCTAAATTATTTAAAATTTAGAACTAAGTGAAAAGTATTGACCTAGGCACTGATTTTTGAGGCTTTTCTTCCACCTTTGATAATATAAGGCAGCACTGTATTCACTCTGGTCTCATTTATAATCAATTGACATTTTCTTACCTTTACCTCAATATTTCTGTCCATCACTTTTCGTAGGAGCAATTCGTCCTTGTTCCTTACTGCACATCTGTCTTGGCATGTGCAGTGAAGTCTAAACACGTACATCTGACCAGTGGAGCAGTTAGGCGGCACTCACCGCAGCGTCCACCCCTCACATGGGCTGGAGAAGTGGGCAGGAGGCAGCAGGAGCTGGGCCTGTCGCTCCCTGGTGGCCTCCATTGTAGATGTTCATTTACTCTGACTGTGAGAGTGTGAAGGCTGGTGTTCGCTCCGATAGTCCTATATCCTAGCGTGGAGTCTTGGTACTAGCCTGAGTGAGCCTGTATGCTGCTGCTTAAAGGGAACTGTGCTGCCTGGCTAGTTAGCACTCACCTGAGACATCCCTCAACCTGCTGAAATTGAAAAATAGTGTGTAAGTACAAGGCTTTTTAAAAAAGGAAACTGAAACTGAGATTCATGGATTAATAATCCATTCTGTCAAAATCAAGGTTAACTTTCAAACCAGCCAAACTTCCCGTGAAAGTAGTTTTTAACAGGTACGTACTCTTTATCCAGCCCTATTTATTTGGCAGTGGTAGTATTCTTGTTAGTGGGCAAATGTTTGGCTTTATACACAGAGTTTATGCAAACTTTTTGTCATTTATCATCATTGCACAATGTCACAGGCTCTTTACCTCCAGCTCACACTGCAGAGCCTCCACACTAGTGGGCCTTCACAAGCAGGAGTTAATCCTTTTCGCTCCACATAAGAGCACAGGTAGAGACAGCCAAATGATGCCACCTCATATTGTTGTTTGTTCTCACCATGTGACATTTTTTAAGATTAGATTTATATGCAATTTATATGCAATGTGAATAGTAAATTAACCTAGATGTCTGTGTAAGCCCTCAGTCATCCAAGTAGTATCTATAGAAAAAGAAAACTCAATTCTGTCAACTAGACAAAAGCTTTTAGAGTAAAGGCGTTTGGCTACTCATCCAAGCGGCTTCTTCAGTGGGACACTGCCTTATATCTATCTGAAGGGAATAGATAACTACACTGAAACTAACACACCTAGGTACTCTTCTAAAAACTTGAGTCCAGTTGACAGAACTAAATTTTCCTTTGCAATATATTAACCTAGCTTTGGGACGTATATTAGTACTAACATTTGTGATATAACAAATGCCTGATCTTTTCACCTCCTTTGATCCATTTGTTGTGATCTGTACACAAGAGTGTACAGAAAGAGCATCTAGTGTTTCATATCTCAAGTGAACGGAGACAGAAAGGAGGAAATGTCAGAGGAGATAAATAAGTGGGAGAAATGCAGCGCTTTCATAACGACAACACAACAATTACAAGACATCTGTTGTTAGTGTTTGTGTGAGCTCTTATCACAGAGCTGTCAGGGAGGGCGCTGGCAGCTGTTCTGTAGAGTAAACACAAAAATATTAAAGACTGCAAATAAAGTCTCAAACTTTTCATTTCTTCTGGCACCATACTTCTTGTTTTAATTTGACTATTCAAATGTAACAATAGGAGAGTTAAATAATACATGATGTGGGCCATAAAATGTAATGCTGAAGCAGACATTTTCCTCACTTGAATTATCATTATCTCTATACTTTTTGTGCTAGTGTTTTATACCCACTGTCTTTTTTAATAATGTGATTTGCAAAAGCTGCATTAATCAAAATGTTTTATAACAGAAACACATTACGATGTAAGAAATTTGTAATAATGTGCTCATAAAAATTATTTCTCAACTTATTTCACTTGACTGCACCAATGTTCTGGGCATTTTAACTCACCCCCTGGGCATTTTAATTTGCCTTTACGGGTTATAGCTTTCCTGTCGTGGTTCAGCATTGCAGGTTATTCGGGCATGTTTCGCGAAGGCAGCTAATAAGCCATGATAAACAAGGTGCGACATTCACTGATAACTGTTAAAGTGCTTTTAATCACCAGTGAACTTGAGGTTAGGGAAAGCATATTTTTATTTTAAGTATTCACTTTAGCTGTCTCATGCTTTCTATCATGCTCACTTTCGATTATTTATTTACCCACCATGAATTGTCCCTCCTCACTCTCACATTGTGCTGATAAGGTACAGCTGCCTTGGGGCAAACTGTCTAATTCTGCTACCATTACCATTACTCTTTCTCAATATTGACAGTAATAAGGGTAGAAAAAGTTATGCATTCATCTTGGGGATCCTTTATATCACTTAGTATTAGTATTTATTCATAATGTATTTTATTCTTCTCATTTGAGATTATATGTTATACATGTAAGCATGGCCATTCATGTATAAATAGGGGCACACTGCATCATTATTATTATTTTGAATTGTATTATACTGAATTAGTTAATATATTGATATAGAAGCAACTATTTAAGATAATAGTAGCTTGTAATCTTCAGTCAAATATTCAATGTGAGTGTTTACAATTCACATACTGTGTCTGTTTTTGATGAATCAGTCTCATACAGTATTAGTTTGCTGATATTATTCTAATGAGCAGTTCTCCAATCTCTTTTTCCAGTTTGTGTGAACAAACATATGAGACTGTGGTTACATTTTAATCCTCAGCAGCTGGCTTCAGAGAAGATCATGAATAACGTTTCACTTTGCTCTAGCAGGGAGGACAGGACGACTGTGTGACTGTTCCCACAGTTTGCTCTTGCTGTTGTATCAACCCCTTCATTTGTCAGCGGTGTAATGCTGCGTATACAGCCACAGCCTGTGCCAACAAACAAGCCCAGAGCTGCAGCTTGTTCAGGAAAAATACAAATTGCTCGGTGGTGCTCTACTGCTCAGAAGTCATTGTCCTTTGTCGCGGGTCCAGTTTTAGTCTCCGGAACACTCTGACACTTGAGTTGGATCATAGTTTTGGAAGTGGAGGTCAGCTGCACCACTTGTTCCCTGAGGGCTGCTATTTGTAGAAGTGCAACTTCAACCCCAAACCTGTCTGATTTGGCTATGATCAAACAATAGGCTGGCCTTGAGAGGAAGGACAGATTCTACATGTCACCTATACACTGCAACACCTTTTATGGCAGCTCCTGTTTTTTATGTAACATGTCAATAAGATAACAACTCCAACATGCATATTGACAGTTGTTGAACACAACTAAACATTTAGGTCCATATCGTGCGAGCAGCGGTAGACAACGTGCAACCCAAAGAGGGGTATAGGGCATATGGGGCACACACACCAGCACAGCGTGCAGGTGCACGCATAAAGCATGCAAGCATAGAGCGCATTGAAAAAAATGCTTTCACATAATGGTCTTTTGTGCAAGGCAAGGCAAGTTTATTTGTATAATACAATTCATACACAAAGTAATATTAAAGTAACATTAAAAGAGAAGAGTGCAAAATAAAAACCTTTTAGTCATGTGCACGGCTAAACAGAACCACTTTGAGCCTGGATTTAAACATTGTTAAATTAGAGGCCTGTCTCACATCTTCAGAAAGACTGTTCCAGGTTTTAGCTGCATAAAACTGAAATGCTGACTCTCCATGTTTAGTCCTGACTCTGGGCACCAGCAGGAGGCCGGTCCCTGAAGTCCTCAGAGTGTGAGATGGTTCGTATGGCACTAACATGTGGGAACTGTACTTTGGTGCTAGGCCACAGAGAGACTTGTTCACAAGCAGAGCTGCTATGTCTATGTTCTGAGCAACAGGAAGCCGGTGCAAAGACCTGAGCACAGGACACATGTGCTCGTACTTCCTGGTTCTAGTCAGAACCCGAGAAGCAGCATTCTGGATGTACTGCAGCTGTCTTAACACTCCTTTAGAGAGTCCAGTGAGAAGGCCGTTACAGTAGTCTAACCGACTGGAGACAAATGCATGGATAAATCTAAGTCTTTCTTTGACAGTATACCTTTGATTTTTGCAATGTTTTTAGATGGTTAAAAGCTGCAGATGTTACTGATTTGATGTGGCTGTTAAAGTTTAAATCTAAGTCCATTATTATCCCCAGATTTCTAGCCTGATTTGAAGGTTTTGGAGAGACTGGAGGTGACTGCTGACACTTTCTGTGTGTTTCTGCAGGCTCAGTGTTGTGGTCTAAAACCTGACTTGAAAACATCAAAGGAGTTGTTCATTTGGAGAAAGTTAGTAACCTGTGGGTAAACAACTTTTTCAAGAACTTTGCCTAAAAATGGCAGATTTGAGTTGGTAATTGTTCAATATTGTGGCATCAAAACTGCTCTTTTTTCGGAGAAGCTTAATAACCACAGTTTTCAAAGCTCTTTCAATGTTCCAGGCTGATGTGACATGTTAACTATGCAAGTGAGTGGTGATAGCACACTGTTGAGCACAGACTTAAGAAATTTAGTGGGTGACACATGAAGGCAGCATGTAGATGATTTTTTGGACAGTTTTATAAGTTACGGGTGCGAAGTGAGTCACCTCTAAGCAGTGTTGGGCATCTTACTTCAAAAATGTAATGAGTTATAGTTACAAGTTACTTCTTCCAAAAAGTAACTGAGTTAGTAACTCAGTTACTTTTTGGGAGAAGTAACTAGTTACTAGACAAAGTAACTATGCCGTTACTTATTATGTTAAAATATTAAAAATAAATAAATCAACATGTCACATAATTTCAGACAACTGTACTTTAAATATTTTCTTCATTAAAATAAACAATAACAAAGTACTTTCAGTAAAATACTGAAAAGATTCATTGCAATGTATTGCAAAACTTAGGCATTCAAATCTCTCTGGTCATACACTGTAATTCTCTGTCCAGTATTCAAATATTAATCACTCTCATTTCAACATAAACTGATCTTTATCCAACTCTTGAACATTCATTAAAAGATTCACACAGTCCCTACTAACACTTATCTATTCCTTTATTTATCTATCTATCCATCCTAACGATTGAACCAGTGGTTGTATCTTAGAAGCAGAAGTCTTTCAAACCTCTGACCAAAACACAACTCGGACTCAATCAGCTGTGAATGCACATGTGGACAGGACATCATTTCCCATCATGCATTAAGTGTTTGTAGTCCATGCAGGCGGCCGCAGTCGGTGGAAAGCTGCTGCGCTCGCCATGCTCAGAAACTTCCCGTTACCGGCGCACAGGTTACGTCAGAGCAAGTCGGTGGCGTCTTGGACACAAAACTAACCGGCATGCACCCCGCACCGATCGACGGTGATCGTATCTGCGCCCGCCTCATCTCAAACAAACCTTTTATCTCACCCCAGCCTCCTCTTTCACCAAAGAAACACAACAGCAGCTCCTAGGCTCAGAGACTCTGATGAAGAGCAGAGAGAACTCAATTAAAAGTAACGCGCCACATTTTATTGTCAGTAACAGTAACGGCGTTGGGACACCTGGAAAAGTGATTAGTTAGATTACTCCATTAGTGAAAAAAATAACGCAGTTAGTAACGCCGTTATAGTTTAACTCTGTTATTCCCAACACTGGCTCTAAGTGCCTAGGTGGCTGCAGGGTTGTTATTTGCGTTGTTGAATTGATGACTACAAATTCATTGGACTTAGAAAAATTTGTTAGAAATTAGTTCTAATGGCAGCAGAGCTGGAGGGTTTGTTTATCTTTTTACTGTGGCAAATAGGATGAGAGTTGTTGCTAAAACTTTCAGTAATGTCTGAAAAGTTCAGAGTTTAACAAATCATCAATATTAGAACATTAGGCATTTTCAAAGTGTATCATTTCTATGAACAGTACACCTGTGTTATCATTTCTGTCCCTCCTTTGAACAACTGCAGAACCAGGCGCTGGTTTGGGAATAACAGACACAAAAATGATCAGATAGCACAACATCGACCACACTGACATTTGAAATCCTGTATTTACTCCTTTTGTATTGAGCAGGTCCAGAGTGTGCCCTCTGTTGTGGGTGGGCTCGCTGACATGCAGAGTCAGATCAAAGGTTTCAAGGACAGAACTGAGCTTTTTAGCATTTCTGTCAAGCACATTATCACCTGTAATGACCAAACTATCAAAGTCTGTGCATACGACTGAAAACATCTCAGAAAGTCATCAGTACAGCTTAGACAGTGCTGGAGAGGTTTGTGTATCACTAAGTAGACTATGAAGGGTGATTGTTTTAGCTCAATTTTGTAAGAGGACTTCTTTTTTATAATGAAAATTCAATAGAAAAAATACAAAATTTAGGTCTTTAAAATGCTGTAAACAAGTTTAGAACATTTTGCATAGAGATTGTACGAATTGCTTAAGTTCTAATTATAGAAAGAGTGACACAATTATCGAGTCAAAACTGCTCCCAACTATGCCCATGGTATGTTTCTGTTTAAAATGTAGCTTATACAGTGGCTCTATGTATCGCTAACATGCTGTGGAGAGAGAGCAGTGCCACAGACTAAAGCCCTATAGCCAGTTTAGAAATTGTCTTGCTCCCCCAGTTGCATCAATCGAGCACGATTTGCGCGGAATGACAAATTGGGGCCATTTTGTATATTTCTTACTTTTACGGTTTGTTTATTAACTTCACTTACATTTTTCTCTTAATAAAGATGATTAACTTGCTCCTCTGTTTGTTGCAGAGTGTCGCGTGTTGGATGGGTTACTGCGGTACACCTCCATGCCTACGTACCTTCCCGTCAACTACCAGCTCCTCAAAGCTGAGCAGGCATTCTTCCTGAAGGAGGCCAACCAGGACTTCATGAGAAACTCCAGCCTAATGTCCCGCACTGAATCTTTTTTCATTTACCAAGCCAGAGGTTTGCCTACGGTCAACGCCAGCTACGGGCCCCTCTCCGTGGTCCAACCTATTCCCTTAGAACTACTACAGACTCCTGGAACTTTCCCCGCCTCCTCCCTTTTCACATTCAACTGGAAGGTACAAACTTTCATTATGAATACTAAAATTCACCTTGCCAAGCCAAAAGTGCAGGTACTTTTTTATATCGCGGGGAGAGATTGGGACAACTATACCGTGATAGATAAGTTGCCCTGTGTGCACATGTTTGCATTCCATGAAACGCAAGAAGTCCGGGGCACTTGTCAACTGGAAGAGAAGTCAGGGCTATGTGTGGCTGAGCTTGAACCCCTTCCCAGTTGGTTTAGTCCTCCCAGTGTTGTGCCAGGACGCCAAAAAAACCTAGAGGTCTCTGAAGGTACCCCTGTGGAGCTCTACTACACTCTGCAGTCCCCGGAAGCAGGAGAATGCCACTCCGAAGAAGCCAGGAAGGAGAGTTTTATCCGCTCCAGCCAAGAAGGGTTGTTTGGATCGTACACCTCAACACCCCTGAGGAGGATTGGAGGGGTGAGGCTCTACCAGAGCCCAGTGCCCCCGCCCCTCACCGAGCTCAGGCTGGATAATAACTTTATGGTTCTGGTGCCGGCTACACCCATGAGACGGAGGGAGACCGTTTCTGCCTTTATCAGTGTGTCTGCTTACTCGCCCGTGGAGATGTTTACTCTCAGGTAAGACCCTTTATGAAATCTTTGGGCTGCACACCTCTGCTCAGGCTCACTGGACACACTTTTCATTATTCTTTTTAGCTATTGCTCTTTTCCCTCAAAGATTTAAGATTTTTACAGTTTTTATTATGGTTTAACATTTTAGTTTTTTGTCTGAAATATTGAAACATGATACATTAGATTAGAATGTGTGTATACAGCTTTCAATATCTTTAAATTACAATTAACAATGTCACATTTCCAGAGACTGACTTTCTTGAAACATTATACTTACTAGTAATACTTAATAGTTTGTTAATAGATTATATGATTATATATGATTTCCTTTTTACTCAATTAAAGAAGCTGAAGGTTATAGATCTGAAAGTTGGATGTTGTTGTAATGACGTTGTGGTACTTGGTAAATGTTAAATGGTCACATTTTTATGTAGCACTTTTCACCCAAGAAACCATTCACCCATTCACACACACATTCACACACACATTCACACACGAGTGTACACAGACACTGGGGGCGAGGGGTGTTCAGTATTTTGCCCAAAGACACAACGACAGTATTCATCCGTGGTAACTGGGCCAATCTACCAATGATGTTTATGTTGCAGGTTTTGAACTGGCAAGGCAAGGCCCTTGTATAGCACAATTCATACACAAAGTAATTCAGAATAAGAAAAACATTAAAATCACAATACAAATAAATTAAAGCATAAATAATCACGCACAATCATCATAGAATGAACACTGAAAGAGAACAGTGCAGATTAAAAACCTTTCAGTCTTGTGCACAGATAACCAGATCTGTTTTGAGCCTGGACTTAAACATTGTCAAAGTAGAGGCCTGTCTCACATCTTCAGGATTTTTCCAGATTTTAGCTGCAAAAAACTGAAACACTCATTCTCCATGTTTAGTCCTGGTTTAGTCCTGGTTTAGTCCTGACACTGAGCACCGACAGAAGGCTGGTCCCTGAAGTCCTCAGAGTGCGAAATGGTTCATATGGCACTAATATGTTTGAGATGTACTTTGGTGCTAGGCCATGGCGAGACTTGTTCACAAGCAGAGCTGTTTTAAAGTCTTTTCTCTGGGCCACAGGAGCCAGTGTAGAGACCTGAGCACTGCACTTATGTGCTCGTACTTCCTGGGTCTAGTCAGGACCCGAGCAGCAGCGTTCTGGATGTATTCTGGATTGACACTTTATTGCTTTTGTTCTAATGAATATTCCCTCACAGTAATTCCCAAGTTAGTGTACAACTGTGTCAATGTAAATACTTCCCCCTGTACATTAATTACGGGTAAGTGGTCCCAAAGCACTAGTAATGTAAACTATTCAAAACTCATAAAACTGATTTACTTTCAAATTGTAGCTGTAGAGGCTGTTGGTGTTTCTTTTTTTCTGTTTGGCCATGAGGTATGAGTTGGGCACAGGTTGGCCATCTGAGAGCCACAGATATGGAAGGTTTTTCTGTGTGGTCCGGTGATAAGGCTGTCCTCATGCAGCCGCGTGTTAGGGTGCTTAATCAACGGAGCGGGCACACTTTGATCTCTATATTCACAACATCATTATTATCTGCCCACTGCTCTCTTTGGTGTCGGACATTGCAACATGCGTGTGTTGTATGGGGATGGGGCTTGAATGAAACCTGTGAGCCAGAGAGATGTCTCAAACAGGTCTTCTGTCTATTATTAGCTTTGGTTTTGTGCTAATTGCAGGGCTAAAAATCTATTGCCTAGTCAGATTATAATAATAACAAGTAATTAATTGTAAATGTATTTCTAGCACTATGATTTTTACAGCAACATCTTGTCCTCTAATGTGATGTTCAAAGGACAACAAAAAGTGGAAGGATTTCTACATGATATTTTTTGTTTAGATCAGTACCGTACTGTACTAACACATTTATATCCGTATTGTTTGATATATTATCTCACTCAGTGTCGGGTCTATTCTTTAGTGTTCAATGCATTAGGTGTGAAAGTCAGTGTCTGTCTAACGTGTAAACTCTGAACACAAAAAAATATTGTTGTCTTCATTAAGCTAAGTTTGTATTTCAATCTTTTCTCAAATCTTAATGCTCCAAGTTGTTTAAAATGTGCACTCTGAACAGAATTGTATTATTAAACCCAAGTCACAAATCTGATCCCCATCAAAATGCTTTGTCTTTTGTTTGTGCTACACTACTTTGCCTTTTGTGTTATACATTTTTGAATATAGTGTAATTTTTTGCTTTTTTACTGAATGTATTATCAGGATTTCCCACACTGCATATACCAGCATAGGGTTAATACTGAATGTGAATCTGGATGAACAACAACTGTATTCAGATGCCTCAGTTAAATGAAAAAAGTGTCAATATGACACAAATTAGAGCCTTCCATCATTTAGTTCCTCTGTAACACGAAAGCCTCGTGCTGTGATAGACGTTGAGCAATAGGAGCTCATTTCAGGTTTTTAATAGCCAATCATCCAGTCGATTTTTGGCTTTGTGGATTCCCAGCATGCAATGCCTCTCAGAGAATTTCTCTTTAATTTGATCTTCTGATTTGATTCGACCTCCTCGGTGTTAATTGGTTTTGTCACTCAAGAAGTTCTAGTTTACTCTCTAGGAAATTTTAAGGTTTAATCAGCACCAGTTATTTGAGTAAAAATTACTGACATTATAAAATAACATTTAACATACAAAGTATAGAGAATAAACTGAATAAGATGAATAACCACTATTAACAAAATGCATTACTGCTGATTGAAAAAAGAAAAATGTAAAGCTTGTAAAGATGTTCAACGGTCATAGAAATGCTGACTAAGCCAGGTCCTATGGAGGTCTGATGGAGGAAAAAAAGAAAATATATGGCTAATTAAATAGAAGACTTAACAATTTAACAGTGGTGTGTGGTCAGGATAATCAAAGCAACCAATGCTTGTCCAATAAAATCTAAAATCATCATGTGTCAAAAGTATAATTAAACAGTTTTGAACATAATATATCCAAATAATCCTGTTTTCCCTTCACTTCTGCCTGTTTGAAGCATGGTTGTGGTCATGATGTACTTTAGCACACCCTAGTTGATGTGGTTTTGGTTTGCATCTGTCACAGGTAAGTGCACAGTTCTAATGCAGGGCTGTGTTTTTTGGTGACGTTGGTGGCACACAAGACTGTGAGCAGTGTACCTGTCTGACCGACGCACCTGTCTGACCAGAGCCCCTGTGTACTAAAGGACACTATGGTTGTGGACATGATGTCCTTTAGTACACCTTGGTTGATGTGGTTTTGGTTTGCATCTGTCATAGATGAGTGCGCAGTTCTATTTCAGAGCTGTGTTTTTTTGGTGACGTTGGTGGCGCACAAGACTGTGGGCAGTGAGCCTTTCTGACCCACGCACCTGTCTGACCAGTCCCCTTGTCTGACCAGTGCACCTGTCCCGTGCACCTTTGTCCCGTTAACCTGTCTGACCAGTGCACTGTTGTTAGTATCTCTTCATGAATGTACATTGGTTGTAGTAAGTGCATTACACGTCTGTAGGAGTAGAACAAATCTGTGAAGAAACAAATAACCCACTGATTGGCCCTGTTTGTACAGACAGGGTGTCAAATACAGTTCAATATTTACAAATATTAATAAACTATGTCTAGTCTCTGATTTGATTCCAGTTGGCCCAGAATATATGCATTTAATATGTAAGTAAAAATAAGTATACTAATTTGTAATGTAGTTTGTATAAAAAGTAATGTTGTCTACCCCAAGTCACTGCATGTTACTGCAATTCAAATGTATTGCAAAATGATTATAATTGAGTTTTTACATTGGTTATGTATGTTACAATGGAACATTGTTTAGGGAAATGGTCTTCAGTTCATTAGTTTTTCTCTCACATTTTACACAAAGATATGATGTACTTTCTTCACAGCTGCTTCATATCAGAATCACGAAGGGAAATTGATCACAGACATGCAGCCGTCCAGCAGAATAATAGAGTTATCAAAATAAAGTTAAGAAAGCTTAAATAAAATATAAAATATCAGTAATTTAAAGAAAATAAGTAGAATGAGTCTTAGTCTATCAACTAAACCCTCAGTGAACATAAAATAAACTTACATTTTAACTGAAAATATAGTACCCTCATACCATTTATATACAGTTTTACAACATTGAGGTATGAGGAGAAAATCTGCTTATATGCTAATATCCTGCCTCAGCGTCGTTCATTGGCAGAGTGAAAAATTGCATGTAGATCATAGTTTATGACTGTTTCACTTTGATATTGGACTCTCAAGTGCCATTGTTCAGCTCTTGTCTGGATACAAATTGGTAGTTCCATTTCCTCAAGAATGTGGGCATAATAGTAGTGATTGCCATGTTGTACGCATGTTTTATGTGAGTCTGCTGCCTCTTCTGTGCCTGCTTTCAGCTGATGTGTAGCTGAGCAGATAAACACTTTGGCTTTGTCATGTGGTTTGTTTAATGACTGCCCCCTGTGGGGAGCATTGTAACAAACATTTGTTTGCAAACTGATTTCAATAAAACTGTCAGACTTCAGAGATCCCACAGTGGCAGTGTGAGCTTGTGTGTTTATGGGAAATGTAGTGCTTGGCCTTTATGCTAGACATCTTACGACACCACGCTATGCCCACATTACTGATATCAAAAGTAGTGGAAGAGCTGATGGCATCCATTTGTCTTGTCTTTAAAAGCCAGCGCATCACTGAACAAATGATCTGTCATTACGCTTCATTATGTGCGCTGATGTATGCAAGAAGGCAGTGCAGCCTAAAAGACCGAGACAGCAGAGGAAACGAGAATATGCTCAGTTAATCTTCTGTTGGGATAATACCATATAGTGAAGTTTGCAGTGAGACTGGTAAGGAAATGTGTTTATGATGCAAACTTTTATCTATACCTTTTAGAATGTTTTCTTGTAGTTCTAATGCTAATTTAACACACTGAGGATAATAAAAACATATGTATGCGACTATTAATGTTACTTAATGTCTTTTCAGGAATGCAGTTGAACATCAAACCCACAGTAAAAAAAAAAAAACTGCTGCGAGAAGATTGATCAAAACAATGCAATGTCTTTTATAGCTCTGCATGTTTTTTACTGTTTGTAGTTAATGGCTTTCAATAAGCTCCAGACCAGTAATGGCTTGTCAGTACAGCTGTTTGTCATTGAATACGTCATCTCGCCATTAGTTCATGGTTCATATGCAGATCCATATCCATAAAGGGGGTGATTTTACCAGATCTGCTCTCCTCTGAGCTCAAACTGAGGGAAAGAATGGTTCAAATGCTCAAAGCAAATGGTCGTATTTTTCTGCCTTGGTGTCGTGCTGTGATAGTCTGAGTCACACGGGTGGGTTGGTACTGGAGAATAGTCTTGCTGACCACACTTGCCCTCAGACATCAGCAAAGTTTAGGGCAACCTCATTTCCCACTGTATTCAGACTTGACCACATCTGTTCAGAGATACACCTGAGACCTCCATAAAGATGTAGATATCACTATATCTACACCTTGTCTGATTAATCTCTGACCAGACTGAAAATGTGTGTTCAGAAACTCCGATCTCGTGTGGCAGTTCAGTCATTTTTCTGTGCAAATTTGAGAGGCTGTGATGAAACTTGCTTATATTATAAATTATTTAAGTAATTTATAAATGAAAATCTACAGCGCTGGTGTTGGTAAATAATGTACATGCAATTTTGTTTAAACTGAGTGGGTTTTTAATGAGATTATACCTTTTAAACGCTCTTCTGGGGGTTCTTTGGCTGTAACGATATCCCTCATACATATTTATAGCCTCAGATTACTTATTCTATTATATATTTTGGCGTGCCTCCTCTCCTCATTAAACTAGTGACACTGTACAAGGTGTCAAACACGCACTCATGCCTTGTGCTGAGCTGGCTTATTTCTCTTTGTCCTATTATGTTTGTTACATTTTTATTATACATTGGTGTCCTTGCCAGCAGCTGACTGGGGTCTTCTTATTAACAGAAAGCAGTGCCAAACATGGGCGCTGCAATAGTGTGGTGCAAGGCTTGCACACATGTTCCTCAAAGCACACTGGGGGTCCTATCATCCACCTGTGCTGCCGGCTGCTCTCTCAAACAGCCACATATCACTAGATAGAACATGCGCTCCAGAACTACACTTAAAGTTATGTGATCTTTAGGTAACTTTGCTTGGTTGTTGCAGTGCGTTCAATTGAAAGACTCAGAAAATATGTTTTTCATTGCAAGATAAGGCTAGAGTTACTGTACCTGTGAGTGAAAGAAACAATTATTCATCCTCAAGGATTCTCTAGCTTACCATTGAAAGGTATAGCACAGGAGCAATGTCTTTATGAACTAGACTCATTGTGCGTCTTCTGTGGCTCAATAGAGATTTTCAACATATTTTTACCATTGCAGGATAAAGCCAAAGTGTAAATAGTCAGTTGTACGGGGTTTATGAATATCCCTCTACAGTGCTTCTTGCTTTCACTGACACTTAGTTGTATGGATTTCAGACTACTGTAATATATTTCCTAGTATAGAAACTGTACTGCTACCCATTACCAAGACATAAGTGTATCATTCCGGGAAAATGTTGATTAGACTGGTGACCCATATAGCTACAGGTGAGATTAACCGCTAATTGAATGCTAACAATTATTAGATGTATTAAGCCGTATCTGATGTGCTGCTGCAGGCTAATAGAGGCCATAAACTCAATGACAAGCCCAGTCAGCCTCAAAGACCACAATGCATTTCTCCCATTGTACATTATAATTATTTCTTTGTGAAATGACTCAGTTTAATAATTCTCTGTAACTAATGCTAATTAACAGGTCATCATTTTCAATCCCTGTCTTTAACTTTCTATCGGCTCCTTGCACTTTTATCTCTATCCAAGCATAAACATCATCAAAGCCTTTGTACTTATAATTAATTTCAGTCTGTGAGCGAGGCCCAGGAGGTTGGAGTTTCATGATTAATTTAGACGGTGTTTTGGGGGTTGTACACGATAATAATGTCCATTTAGTGCTGGAGGTCAAATGAAAAATTAATATGTCTTTTGTATCCAAGGTGAATAAAAAAATGTAAACAAGACGCACCAGAAATCTGCCGGTGTTTGAATACAGACCTGGATACCTTTTTATGATCGTGAAGAAAGGTTCTGACGTATGGCAAGTATAATGTGTATAAATAGATATTCCTTCTGTCATTCAATTGTCAGATGGAAACAAAATGTAAATATGATCAAATATCTAGAGGTAGCTAAGCCTGATTATTGTATGAGTTTAAGTCAATTAAAAGTAACTGAAAACTGTACATTTTAAGTTCTATTAGAGCTAATAAATGTCAATAATTAAAACAAAAAGTACAAGTTCTTTGAGGTAACACATAACACTAAACTGTTTCCTCTCACTTTCATAGACAGCAGTGTAGCTTCCCAGTTCTGTCACTGATAGAGTTATAACTGCCCACACTAAATCTTTTCTGGCAGTTGCTAATTACAAATGTTGCACTTTTTTTTTTTTTTTTTTTTTTTTTTTTAAGAGAAAAAAATAATCCATTTGTAGTTTACAGGACTCTCGGGACAACTCTTTTCTGACTAATCTGACTTTATAAAACAGAATTAAGCAGATTATTGGGCCTTGCCAAGTGTATTGTTTGTCGTTTTGCATTTGTTTTTTCGACAAAGTCACATTTTTGACCCCATGAACATCTACAAAAAGTCTCACATAGGAGTATAAAATCGTTTGGTTCAACAAAAAGATGTATAAAATTGACATGGCAAGAATGTCCATTACAAAATGACTCAACAGCGCCGCCTAGAATTGTGCCTCTGTAGTACAAAATTTTGGCTTAAGCTCATAAAATTCAGAACATGAAATGAGCCTAAAAATGAATTGAAGCACTGCTCTATGATGAAAAGGAAGTTATTGCTTTGACCACGTGTTTATAAAAAGCATTCGCCATT
Source organism: Periophthalmus magnuspinnatus (assembly GCF_009829125.3). Lineage (NCBI taxonomy): Eukaryota > Metazoa > Chordata > Actinopteri > Gobiiformes > Gobiidae > Periophthalmus > Periophthalmus magnuspinnatus. The sequence goes on along the minus strand of NC_047134.1, from coordinate 15,658,027 downwards.
CAGAGGTCGTCGTGATGCAGAGGGGCAAATCCTTGGCAGGTACATCGGAAAAACGAGCGCATTGTGGTAAGAGCCATCATTGCTGCATGCATCTTTTATTATTCTTTTATCTTTAATGTTTTAACTATTGGTTTGATCAAATTTGATCAGACATTAAACAGAGCAGCCTGCAGCTCAGTAAAAATGTATTCAGAATCTCTTCTATCTAAACTGTGTCCATTTGCAAACTTTTACCTTTCATTGCCAATTGTCCCGTTTTTATTTGACTTTGGCTTTCAGCAGTAGCAATGGTGTGTAATGTATAAAACCCAAGGACACACGCACCACTGGGACCAATGTAATCAGCCCAGCCTTTATTTCTCTATTGATTTTAAATTCAAGGAAGGACTGGATATGCAGCCAAAAGGCACAAAAGGACATAATGCATTTATTTCTCACAATTTGTCGTTACTGAGATGGAAACTGTATGTGTTTTTGTACAGTTAAATTACATGCATTTGTTCCGCATTGCGTTGTGCCCTGTACCTTCAATACAATGATTTTTCATGTCAGTTTCCATTGCTCACCAAACTTCTTTTTATGCTGATTGTCATCTTGCTAGAAACCTCAAAAAAGTCAGATCTTAGTGTATAGATTCAGTCTGAAGCCTTCAGTGTGAAGCCTTCTGTTCGGCTATATAGGAGAAGAGCTTTGCAGAAGTCCAGAAAATGTCTATGTGTATGTCATTGGTCCTGGCCGTGCAGCTCCACCCCAAAGACCTGCAGCAGATCGATCTGCTCACAGAGGGAGCCAGGTTCCTCCTCTCATCTGACCTGCTGCGCTGTAGCTACAGTCTCACAGTGCAGGGGGCATATAGGGAAGAAGTGGCAGGCTATTATTCAACACGGAGTATCTAGCACTGTGCAATAAACTAAGGCATATTGATTTTTGTGAGGATGAAGCTGTAATTGCCATGTTAAAAATATATAATTGTTGCACAATAGTTCATGTTTCACTACCACAAACTAAGAAATTGCTAAGATTTTTTTTATTTTTTTTTTTATTGTAACTGCAGTTATAAATGTCCAATCTGTCTGTTGTATCGATTGTGTGTCAAATGAAACTGGACTAGAGCCAACTTGTAGATATTCTTATTTTAGCCCTGATAGCCATATTTTAGCTTTCAATGGCATAATCCATATGTATATGACCGTGTCATGGGGGAATGTTGATTTCAGTAGTGCATCAATACATACTGTACCTCAGAAGTGTGGTGATTCAGAGTGGTAGGCTGATTGTCATAGAACCAGCTACAAAATGTGTCCTTTTATTTAGCACCACAGACTATAGACTATAGTCCAGACTATAGACTATAGCAGACTATATGTCATGATTTCTTAAGAAAACTGAAACTAGTAGCTTTTCTGTTGCATAGAATAAGTGAATGAAAATGACCTTTTGACTGAAAGGATAGAGGAGGATTTTTTTATACAAACCATGCGTCTGAAGGACATACATTTCATTCACTGTACAGTTACTGAGTATGTTGTACCACTTCACCCACAGGGTTTTATTGATAACAGGTCAAAGATGTGGAAGCTGTAATTTCAATGTCAGCATAAAAACAGCGAGATTCTTATGAAACATATGTGTGAATTTTATGATCTATTTCCACAGATTTCCATAATTAGAACATATTCTAATTGACACCACTGAGACATGTGTTTAAACATGGATGTGGTGTCACACTGCGCTTTAAAAATGTATTAGCACTTTTTCTGCTGACATTGCATGTTTTTCTCAAGTCTTTTTGAAGTACCCATGCATAATGCAGCTATAATTGATGGTATTTTGAGGCCATAATTTCAGTGCATAGTCTATGTATAGATTTATATTTCCATTACAAACAGTGCTGTGGTGGTATTGATGTTGTACTGATAGTAGACCTGACTCGTGTGTCCTCATCACCCATGCAATTTTTTATGAATATCAATCAAGCTTTTTTTCCGGCTCGAGGGGGGCCATAACACAGACAGAAGACAAACTGAAAAATACTAGGCCATGCCAGATTTAAAGAACCTTAAAGAAGATGAAAGACTAAACCTTTAATCTAAGATTTGACTGCCATGATCCTCCTGACAACATCTTGAAGATATGACTGTTTGCCACTACGTGGGGGGCACATTTTCATGTCTGCTTATATAAACCTAAATCCTGAGGGAGGGTTCATATATATATAAATATAATGTATAATCACTTTTCTTTCATCAAATGTACTTTTTAAATGATTCATTTCCATGATGAGATGTGAGATGTCAGAAAGCTGCAGTATAAGATGGTCCCTCCTTTATACATTTTCTCAGTTGTTATAATTTCTGGTAGAATATTTTATTAACCTGAGAATACCCTGTTCTTGTAAAATGTGAAAATACTATAGCGTAGTAATTTCGTGTTTGGCTTGAGTTCACATTATGGCTCTTGGAATTCTTGTTTCTATGACTGATTTCATTGAAATGGCCAGCCTTCACTTTATTGGAAATTAAAAAATTATTGAAAATTATTCAATTCTGTAATATTGGATTCACAGATGTTTATTGCCTTAATGTGAGTATGATCATAGTTCAGTATGGGCACTACTGCGTGACAGATTTTCCTGGTACTTTCTTCCATTTCACGTCGTGTGCCACTTTGTGTTTTGTACTTGGGCACAGTTTTGTACATATACACAATGTTCAGAGGATTGCCCTTTAACATCATCAATCCAAGTTTGGCATTCTACATGTGTCTCTGAATTAGTTTTTCTTGTTCAACTGTCTGGCATTTCCAAAGGTTACAACCTCAACATGTGATGCCACTGTCTCTGTGCTGACTTTTTTTCTAGGGCAAAGGTTAGAGGTCAAAACCTTGTGGCGCCAATGCAAGGCACCGATCAATTTGTAGCAGTTTATACTTCTCTTCTTTGATCTCAGAGACCTAATCAATGCATCCACTGAGACTGCCTATAGCAACCGAATAAGGTTTACTGCAGATGTGAGGGTAAAATTTGTCTTTGATATTTTCCCTAAAAAGAAAATGCAATCAGCCATCAGCGAAACAGTGTGGTAAGTAGATGTGTGTATCTGATCCTTCTTACACCTGTACACACAGAAATAAAGTCCACATTGTATCTAGTCTGGGTCTACAAAGGAACAGTTGAACTTGTGGTAGTTTATATGATCCAAAACACAAGCTAGTATTACTTTAAATACTGAAATCATTGGGCCTTCTACCTGGAGAGGTACAGTACTTGAAAAAAGACAAATTCCTTTAAAATACTATCAATTGCATCAAGAAGTGTTTATAAGGAACTGGTTTAAGAGTGACCAGCCTCTAGAGAACCAACGGGTAAAGATTATAGATTAAATATTTTCTATGGTGATATTGACTTTTCCTGTGGCTCAAAGGGCATAGCTTTGTAACACGCTGAACTAAATAGACAGAATATAAACGAAAAAGGCTTATTTTCTGTTGTGTTTGTTTCTGTTTTCTAATTGAGTAAATGAAAAGTATAAAACAATCAAATGAAATACGGAAGTCAAGTCTAATAGACCAGCACCAGTAGCATATGGCAAATTAGACAAATGCTCGTAGCGTTATGCTTGGTGCACTGGCATAAAATTCTTAATTTCTGTGTTGAGTGTTGCAACCGTGTACTAGAGCAAATGTATTTCCTATATATTCTCATCCTCTGGAGTGTAAATCTAGCACAACTGCACATTACAAGTGTGACAGCCCTTCTGTAACATTTGTGAAATCTGACAGAGACCAAGACCAAGCAGCACAAACTGGTTGGAGAAGCTCTTGTAGATGAACCATGGTGGCCTCCTTCAGGTTTTTAAAAGGAGATTGTTGCAGTATCGAGGTGGCGGAAGGCTTGAAATTTATCATTGTTGAGAAAGTTCAGGTTTGTGTGTGTGTGATGAGGGTTGGGCCAGCGAGGGGCTAAATGGAAGACTAATGGTCGGAGGTAGTGAGTCTGACGGGCACTGAGGAGCGCGCTCTCTCCCTCTTTACCTGTCATCTATCACATTTCCAGCTGATACGACGAGATGGCCCTTCGGTGTACTGCTGGTGGGAGGCCAAGGCAGCTGGCTGAGGGCGACCAAGGAGCACCATCAACAAAATGAGGCAACGACAGAGATGTTGTAGCGGCTCGCGTTTATGTATGTTTACACCCATACATCATTAGCAGATATGTAGAGGAATAAACTAACTGTTGGTATGATTTACACTCGTACCTTTGAAATATGACAATAAACAAGACAAAAATACAAAAATCGACAAATGTGTTAAAAACAGACTATTCCTATTTGGGGATATTACATTGACTTACCCAAAACACAACGACCTGATTTTTGTCCCTAAATTTGAGACAGGTCCTCATAAAGTGCATGCAGATTACAGTCCTCAAAATATGATAAATGCCAACCCACGCACATTTATTTTTTATACACTACTACAATATTATATCCAAGTCTCAGTGATCTAGTTTTATGCTATTATGGAAATGCAGCTATTGATTCTTGCATAAAACTATTGCAGACAGATAGTCCAATACCTATATGTGCATTGATGTTTGCCTTTTAATTGCCACCATACTTTTTCCTTTGACTTTTTCATCCTGCCACAACAAACAACCTGTCTTATAATTTGATTCATGTTTTATATTGCTTGCACTTCCTTTTATTTAGGTGTGGGAGCAGGCAAAAGAGTGCAGCGGAGTTGTAAAGTGCTCTTAACAACGCTAAATATCATTGAATGACCACACTGGCTTTGATGACAACATTGACCAGAGGCGCACACAGTCAAATTAGTCCAAGGACAAGTTTCATTCAAAAAGTGGAGTGAGGTAAATCAGTTTTTTCTTCATTGTAGATGCTGTGAAGAAACCGTTTTTAGATAATGTGTCTCTTTCTCAGTGGAGCAGAGGACACCTGGGAACACGCGCGCACAGGCATACACACACAGCATTACAAAAGAGCAGTGAAATAGCCAATGGAAGTCTTTATATATCCGCTTAGATTAGAGTCCTTTTAAAACAGATGTCACCTTGAGGCCAAAGAAAGGAGATTATAGATTTTTTAATCACCTTCCCACTAAACCTTTTACTGTAGTAAAACTCTACTGACAAACTGGGTAAAATAACTGCATTACAAAAAGTATCCGCAAGCATTTGGGTACTATTACTGTGAACACAAAAGAGGACATAAATGCTATTATTTGCTCTTTTACTACGGTTGCTTTACAAATTGTTCAGTTTATTTATGCGGCTGAATAATAGGCTGTCTTATATAGCATAGACAAATTGCATTGATCCACAAAGGAAATTACTTGGACACTGTAGGGAAAAGATTGTAATATAATAACAAACAGACAAAAATAAATGATAATACAATACTAATTTCTAAATAATTAAAGTAGCAGAAGTAGCAAAAATATCTGTGTATTGTGTCAAATAAAGCACATGTAGTAGTATAATACAGAATATTCACCATTTTCAATCAGATATATGCATTTCCTTTTATTTTTTACCAATCACAAGGAATTTGGTAGCTGACAACTATATATGAACCTTATTTTACTTCATTGGCTTTTGGCTAATTGAAAATTAGAAAGTGACTTCCTCAGACTTTGAGGACACCTCATCCATATCCAAATACAGAGCTGTTTTATGAATAAATGTTTGAAATTCTCTGTGGCTGTTTTGACCCTTACTAGCTCGCAGCTTACCTCACTTTCCTTCGCAGAAATAATTGGATTTAACGGTTAATTACTGACATACCATTTTGTTCATGTTCTTAATTGTAATTTTAGTTTTTTGTAAAATTTGCGAAGTCACTGTGAAATCATCTCTCTGATCTACCGATGGCGTAATGATTTGAAGCAGGATATAAATTCACTTGGCGTAAATGAAAATCTCAGTTTTCCGCTCTGATTTGGCTGTGTTGAGTCCAGAAAGAGCTGACTGTGCGGTTAAGTTAGCTCAAGCCAGGCTCCTGTATAATTTACAAATGAACACTGTAAAAACTTGTGTGATATATCTCTCCTATCTGATTCTAGCAACAACCTGCCACTTCTCATTCCAGCAAAAGTCCCCTCTCATAATCTCCATCTCTCCGCAGACTTGGGTTTTCATTTTGTATGGCACTGGCTCTTGACACTTTTGTGTACTGTAGCTGTTAAAATGCAAATTTCACAGTATTCAGCTTTCCTGTTCTGTTGGCAATTTACAGTGTGACGTGCCTATCTCCCTGCAGTGGAGCAGAGGGAGATGGGTGTCAGCCGTATCTCTTGTACAGGGCTGAATTGCTGTGGTATTTTCCAGTAGGGACTTTGAACAGTTTTACCATAGCAAAGGCATGGAGACTAACACCAAGAGGGTTCTGCTTCTTGGTTTATTTAAGTGTGGTGTTGTGTGTGTTTCTGTATACTTAGCCATTTCATGCTGACAGATCAAAAAGTGCAGCCACCTGTTATGTCTGAATTAAAAGGAAGCAAAAAAAGCCAGAATTAATTAGTATTTGGTTTAATGTTTTGAAATAGCCTTTATAAACCATGAACAAAGACTAAAAGAGCCCATATTATGCTATTTCTGATATCATAATGTTGTTTTCTCATCACTAACATATCTGGAGTTGTGTTTTATTTCATTCACACACGTTTAACACACAACTCCTGCACATTTAGGGTGTGGAACGGAGCATTGTGGACTTTGGAGATGTCTGTGTAATCCCTCAGTCGCCCAGGTATGATCCATAGTAAAAGAAAAATATATAAAATCTGTCAACTGGACAAATGTTGTAGGAGCAAAGGCGTTTCACTGCTTATCCGAGTCACTTTTTCAACTTTGGAGATGTAGACAGACTCATAAAGAGTTACTCAAACATGTGTGAATGAAACAAACCACAACTCCAGGTATATTTTTGATGAGTAACCACATTATAACATGGCTTAAAGCTCACAAGAGTCAGTTTTGCATAATATAGGGCTGTTAATTCATAATGAAAAATAGATTATTAAGACTTAGTAACTACTTAATTGATAGCCTAACCCTAACTTTTAACCTTAACCCCTTTATTAAATAGTAAGCCTGAAAAACGAGCTGTTCATTATGAATTAAGTCTTTGTTCATGTTTTATTAAACCTAATTAAGGTGTAATTATTATAAAGTGGTACCAGTATTTATGTATAAAGATATAGCAATACACACGTGGACACATAGGTCAGAGTGAGAGCAGACATGTGCAGAGGATGGATAGTGGACTGAATACACTATAGTTAAAGGATAGATAGTTTAAAGATTTCAGAAGTAATGTTAATTAAAAAAAAAAAAAATACATTCTATATCAGTCCTAGTAGTTGCAAATTGTTCAGAAAAATAATATTAGAATAAATAATACAGACTAAATTGCCAGCTTCATATTGTGTCTCTACTTTTAAATTTAAATAATAAAAATAAGTGGGTGGCTCTAACTGTAATTTAGAGATAAATTCCAAGCGCACTGTGCAGTCTGCTCAGTGCTCATTGTCTGCCAAGTCCCTCAGCTAAAGAAAATGAAGAGTGAATAGAAAATAATCTATTACATGTTTACTTACAGTGAACACTTTCAAGGTTACACATAATAACAAATATGCTGGTTACATAACACAAATATACACAAAGGAAAAAGCTGGAACTAAGACACAATTTGCAGAAAACATCAAGAACGCTCCTTTTTTGTCCTTTACTTTTTCCTTCTCAAAGCGATAACATGCAAGACCTTGTGAAGGACAAATGACCACGATTCAAGAATTACATGGAAGGTGAGATAGTGCTTCTCAGTAGTTATCTCTCCATGTGAAATGATACAGCAGCTCACAGAACTGTGTTGAATCTTATAATTGTGTATGTAAATCCTTTGTGCCATGTTTGAGATACCTGTCAAGGACATCTTATTCAGTTCTGTATTCATAGTCTTTATATAATCTATCCAGAGTTAAACAAATCCTATTGTCACGGTTGCCCTTTCAGTGAAATGTGTAGTTCTTAAAACATCAACATTTCCCTTTGCTACACAAATACCAGCAGGTCGTTTGCAGTAGTTTTTAAATTACTTCACTAATGGGACAAATGTTTGAACATCATTGCAGGATCGCCAAAGGGGGGCCCTAAAGTAACATTTATTCATATTTGTATACTCTTTAACAATTCAAATACTTAAATATTCACACTTTTTCACTCTCTAAATGAGTAAATCAATATAGTCTATTTCACACATCTACCATTTTGTCAAGCTGCATTATTAGTGTCAACTTTAAACCTATACGGGCACACATATTATTGGCTCCAGCATTCGTTGTAAGCCTTTCTTGTCAGTAAAGCTCCGTTTTGTGAATTGCTGAGATTGGCTCTATAATTACGAGTATAAATCAAATTCTGACTTTATTCATGAAGAAAACATGTGTAATGTTTGGGTGACATCAGCGTCTCGTGTAGTGGAGGCTTGCCGAGTTCTGGAGGGAGCTGCACCAAATGGACCCGTTCCAACACGTCCCCAAACGAACCGTGCCAGTGGAAAAGAGGCTTTACACTTTTGTGTGTGCAGGTAAGTGAGTTGGAGGACATCTGTCACAGAGAGAAGACCCTGGTGAGTGTGGAGCTCCAGGCACCTCTCAGCTGTGTGAGCGCCACTATAGACAAAGACCCTCCAAAGATACACCCTCACCTGTGCTGTCATTGGGTGTGTCTCCTGTCAATCACCACTGATAACGATTTTTTTAAAGAGCAAAGGCCAACAGCGCCCCTAGCTGTGCCAATAATGAACTCTATGGAAGACCTCTCATGTTGGGTAATGGAGGTCGCTCACCCCACAGCTAATGGTCTGTCTGTGAAAGTGCCTGTGAAAGTACTGTGATTACATTGAGTTATATACAGACATTCTGAAGGCCAGAGCATATGACTTTATGAATAAGGTCATTTTAGGTTTATAACAGAAAAATCTAATTGTCCCAGGACAATTTTGCAGAGCTATTCTGCATTGGTGAGCTTACAATGGGCTAATATACCTGCTGATTCATAGTAGCATAAAGGACCAAGCCAAACTGAAAGAAGTAATATGGTTTCCTACTAGAGTGTGCTACATTATCTTTTTCAGAATAAGAATTACAGGCTTTCAAGCAGCAAAATGTAATCCCTTTAATATAGAGCTATTTCGGTATGTAAAAAGGCACAAGAGTAAATGGGCCAAAGTATATTGTTTTCCCAAATGGGACTATAGTGATATGTAATGTCATTACAAACTCCACTGACTTTTTTTTCCACACTTTTCATTTGACTGTCATTGTAACACATTGCTTTAATTGTTCTGTTTGCAAACTTTGAATCCCACACGAATTATATAAATTACAGGCACTTATGTTACAACGTATTTTAGTTTGTAAAGTAATATCAAAATTGAATAGTTTTCATTTTTTTTCCAGGTCGGGAATAATTTTAGTCCAATTATTAAACACTTTGAGCAGTACCTTTTCAGTTGGTTGGTTGAGTTGGTTCAGATCGTCTCTGCAGTTGCCAGTTGAATTCCTGCAATTAAAATCTCCCATTTTGGCAGTGTGACATGTTTGCCTTTATAAGTTAGATTTGTATTTCATATCCTACTACTTTAGTTCTCAGTACCTTCCCTTAAATTCATTTTGACTGACAGTCCTTATGCCCTTTAAACAACTTACTGTGGATAACACTTTTTATGGTCAGTGGTGCAAATTGTGTTCTGAGCAGTTTAGCACTTTAACTCTTTTAAAGATCCCTCCTCTTCTTCTTGTCTTTGGGAGATTTGCAGGATTTGAAAAGTTGCTCTGTTACATTAGCCGCGGCTGGTGTCTTCTCCTAATCCCATTTGCCTTGTGGTTACAAACAGCCCAAACCCCGAACTGAATGAACAGGGAATCCATGTTGGAGATCGAGCACACCTAATTCAATTGACATTAGTGGCAGGCTTTAATGGATTTTACCTGGTGAGGCCACAAATTGAATACTTTAAAGCATATCAACTCCTTCAGAGTAACTGGAAGAAAAAAGGGTGCAATTTTCATTTAGTGCACATCTCGTAAAAGGAAGGTGACGGATGGCAGATTATGATCTATTTGCCTGGTTTGATTTGGTTCATTTGTTTACTCCTTTGTAGCTCTGTCTGCTTTGTTCATGTGTGCACTGGCTTTTGTCTCCCATGAGCAATTTGATGTTCATTATGACACCTCAACATGCACGTTAATGTCAAATCCTTTGTCAATGAATAGAGCATGTTTATTTATCTCACTGTGAGATCCAGTATTCTTCTTTGTTGGTTCTTCTTGTGTTTAACCCAAATGCCCCGGCTCCAGAAAATGAGCTCTTATGAGGCTGAGTAAAACTGATTCAGTATTCAGTGTAAAGCCTATTAAACCAGACCACATCAGGATAATTTTTATTTTATTTTATTTATTTATTTATTTTAATTAGGACAGTGCATATTAATCAACATGTCAACAAACAGCATCAATGTAAATATGCCGGAATTAGCACAATAGCTACTTTACATCCGTTGTCCTAAGGCAGGTCAGAAACAGAACATTTAGAGAAACACACAGATGAGACAAAAGTGCACATAGACATGACAACAACTGAACCACAATAGACCATATTCTGAGTTTAAGATGCCCCAAGAAAAAAAAAAAAAAAAAAAAAATCTAGATGTGTGAGCATGTTTGACTATTTTTCAACCAATGTTTCAGAGTGTTCTTGAAGGTTGAAAAGGACCCACAGTTCCTGACATGGGCCGGTAATGTGTTCCATGACTGTGATCCTCTGACAGACGTCACCATTTGGCCAAATTTGGTCCTGCGTCTCTGTACGTCACAGTCTCCTCTGGTCAATGCTCTGGTATTAACTCGGTCAGTTGTTTTTTTACTTATAAAATCCATTAATGGTGGAGGAGCAAGTCCATTTAAAACTTTAAAAATAAGGCAAGCATCCATAAATACCTGATAACTTTCAAGACCCATCCATCCATCCATTTTCTTCCGCTTATCCGGGGCCGGGTCGCGGGGGCAGCAGTCTAAGCAGGGACTCCCAGACTTCCCTCACCCCGGACACGTTCTCCATAAATATAATGAACAGAACTGGTGACAAAGGGCAGCCCTGGCGGAGTCCAACATGCACTGGGAACAGGTCTGACTTACTGCCGGCAATGCGAACACAGCTCCTGCTCCAGTCATACAGGGACCGGACAGCCCTTAGCAAAGGGCCCCGGACCCCATACTCCCAGAGCACCCTCCAAAGGACACCACGAGGGACACGGTCGAATGCCTTCTCCAGATCCACAAAACACATGTGGACTGGTTGGGCATACTCCCATGAGCCCTCGAGGACCCGATGGAGAGTATAGAGCTGGTCCAGTGTTCCACGACCAGGACGAAAACCACACTGCTCCTCCTGAATCCGAGGTTCGACTATCGGTCGGATTCTCCTCCTCCTTTCAAGACCCAGAATATTATATTTACTTAAGATATTACAATAGTGATACTGTAGAGGCTTTTTGTCCAGTGTTTTCAATGTTTTTTTGAAGAGGGACTTTAGGGGCTTCAGGATGGCCTCTGATGTATGAGACCATGTGGTATAGCAGTAAGATATGTGACTAAATATCATGGCATGCATATACGCCTTTGCTGATTCTGTTGTCAGATAAGGTCTTATATGTTTGAAGTTTGACAGATTTAATTTAATTATATAAGACATTTTTTTAACATGCTGTTTAAAATTTAGGTTAGAGTCAAAAACTACCCCAAGGTATTTAAATTGTTCAACCACATCTAGTCTCTCCCCATTGACCAACACAGATGGTTGCTCACCCCCTGCTGGCTGTCGAGAGAAAAACAGCAGTATATCAGCAGTATATGGATAACTTTGAGTTTTATTTGTTTGTAACCTGATGGGCTTGGTTAATAGTCCAGGTACCTGCAGAAATGATAGCCTGGGTAGCTGTAAATGAGCTAACCCGGGTAGCTGCAGGGGTGGTGGCCCGGGTAGCTGCAGGGGTGGTGGCCCGGGTAGCTGCAGAGGTGGTGCCCTGGGTTAGCTGCTCTACAGCTACCCAGGGGACCACCTCTGCAGCAGAGGTGGTAGCACATGTAGCTGCAGAGGTGGTAGCTTGGGTAGCTGTGGATGAGCTAACCCACTTAGCTGCAGAGGTGGTAGCACATGTAGCTGCAGAGGTGGTAGCCTGGGTAGCTGTGTTTGCCAGTTTAGCTCTATCCCATCCAGGTTCAGAAAAGGCCCAAGATTTACCTCAATATCACCAGCCAAAAGCAATATCATCACAAGATTAACCACCCAGGAATGGTCTACAAAAGACAGATTCATTTTTACCTGGGGGTGGCCTAGCATGGCCATAATCCAACAGTCTTATGAATAGAAGGTGTTGGCTCTGTTTGGCTGGGTAGAGCATTAAATTATTCCTTTTGCGAGGGCATGTTAAACTCAGTAGCATGTAGAAAGATGTAAAAGCGATAAACAAACAATTTGATGGCAAAATCCGAGGTTGTTTGATGGTTTTGAAAAGATTTCTGGGCAAACTCACAGGACCTGCCAAACTGCGTGCATGCACCTCGGTGGCCATCTTGAGTGCCCTGCCTTCCAGGCAGTACTTAGTTTGGCAAGAAAAGATGACAATTTATTATCTTTCTACTGTTCTGTCAAAGATCAGTGACTTGACAGATGTTGTGTCATTCAGGTGGTAGAGAGTGATGGTCAAGTTTCATGAAAAGCTGATGGTCACAGAGCTATAGGGAGGCCCACTAGGGAACCTCAGCCTCACAGTACAATCCACTGCTACTCTTTTATTTGTCCTACAGTGAAGATTGTGCCCCGAAGCTGGAACATGACCACAGCTATCAAACCACAGGGAAGTGAAGTGACCATTAGTGCTATGGGATGCTATTTTGTTTGTTACTTTTTTGAGTATAACAACATCACTTGCAGAAATGACTAAACTTGAATCTGATGCAATTCAATTTGTTTTGCACTGGTCCTCACTGTAGGGCTAAAAACAAGCAGTATAAAGCAGGTAAAATAGATCTTACTTTTTGAAAAATGCTCACTTTTATGCAATATATCTGGTTTGCTCAATTATAGATTTGCATTGACTTGTTCTTACTGAATGTAAAATCTCAAATCTGTAAGAAAAAAAGATGTAACTGTGTAAGAAAGAGCATCTGGCATGAAAGCAAATGCTTGCAATGTTATTATCTGATTCATTGCCGTCATTAAAGGCTCTTACATAAATACAAGGGTGATGGGAGATTGTAGATACCTATTTCACTTTTACTGGATGGCTGTATAACAGAATGCACTTGTTTAGGGCAGGTTGCTTCGGTGTGTCAAACACTCAGGAATTAGCCCTGGGTTTGCAGCTAAATCCTCCTGTAGTGGAAGCAGTGTCAGTTGCCTGTGCTACGACACAAAGCTTATCTTTAAGGACGCGCCCGCCTGCAGCCCCCTTGGGAGAGAGGAGACATTAAGGCGGGGCCGAGGATGCAAGGATGAGGAGATGAGTGAAGGAAAGAAGGAGCATCGGGCGGCTGCTGGTGTAAATAACCCTGGGCTCTCGAGGGAAAGCTGAGAAGCTAAAGCCATGCAGAATACTAAAGTGTTTTCCTAAAGGGGGAGCAGCCCCGTGACCTGCCTCCTCCTCTGCCCCCTCCTCTGCCTCTTCATAGTGTCACTGCAGACATGTGTCATTCACCTTGTACACTTGAGCTAATATTGTGACTGTGTCACTTGTGGGATGTTGGCTCGATCCAAAAATGACCTTGCTTCATACAAATGTGATGGACTCAGAGGCTTATTCCTTGTACATAAGACCATAATTTCAACTTCCTCAACTGTTACATTCAACTTGAAATGGAGCATCAATAACCTTATTATTGAGCTTGGTTCACTGTTACTTTAAAATTAAGAAGTTAATTCAACAAACAAAACCTGTTCTTAAGCTGAGTTGTATTAGCCTGGTGAACCTTCTCCTTTTTTGCATAGTATTTTAGCATAAGTTTTGTTATTAATAGTTGTTGAAGTTATGTTTTTTATTTCTACCCCAGAGAATTTGGCTCTAAGGCACACAGCATCATTAAATACATTAAACATAGTTCATCTGCAACATCCCAAATGATTTTTTTTTTTCTTCAGAAGGAAAGTTGAATATGTAACTATTGCAGAAAGCCTGTATGCATGACTATTGTCACTGGAGAGCACTTTGTTGTGCCATCATGCTACCAGGCAGGGGTTGGGGGATATCGAATATCTCAATATGTGAATGGTCCGTATTATTAACCACAAAGAACAGAAATAACACTTTGTACCAATGTTTGGCATATTACACTAGACTATTTTCAGATTTCATGAAGTTGTTATAGCGAATACTTCTCATATCAAGTTTAGTGGCCATGTTTTAATTAGGTTTACTTTTCTATGCACAGTCTTCACTTAAACATATTTTTGTTGAGATTTATTGCACATTCAATTTTATGTTTTGTTACAAACCCTTAGACTCAGACTGGCTCGTGCACAAAGCTGCAGATGAGACAGCGGTGTGTGAGATGAGAAGAACTGCAGCCTTCAAATAGCTCCCCATTTACTAACCATTTCCTCTGGGCACATAACTATTTATTTCTTGCCATTTTTCTGTGGAAATGAAATGAAAAGAGCAAAAATGAAACAGCAAAGCAAGAAGAGCAAGGCTAAATCTCATTCGCCGGTGGCAATATTGTGACATGTTAGAATAGCAGCTGAACAGGGGCTGCTCCTGTGTGCGTGAACCCAAACCACAGCTGTCAGAGCGCGGGCAACTTTGGAGTGTATTTTCTGCTCAAAATGAAAAGGTTTGCCCATACACAAATTTCCCTGCAGATTAGCTGTGCCTGTGCCGCTCTCTGCTCCTCTGCACAAGCCAGTGCAAACTCACACTTTTTCAGATGCTATTGTTGAACCTCTCCTCTCACCAAATAAGAACATTATAACTTTGAACCAGCCTAGCATTGCACTTCTTGCCTTCTTGAACTTCAAAATCTCTCAGATAGAGTAGAGTGGGGAAAGGGGTAAAAGGTACTTCTCAATCAAATTTACAGAAAAGCTGAGTTGATTATCAGACCGAAATATTTAAATATATAAATACATTGTTTTTGTGTGTTAAATGGGACTGAAGGGGAATCATCAATTTTGGAGGTTGCCTTGTACATTGTTTATTTGTTTTAAATTAGAAGTAACATTCAAATAGAATCAACCGTAAGGACTGATCAGTGCTCGTATGACTCTGGCGTGCATGTACGTGAGTGATTAGTGGTCGTCAGAGGGGCTGATAGCACAGATTGGCAGTCTCGCTTTCATTAGTCTCCCCCAGGACAGATGGATTTTCTCTTTTGTTTTTCAGATTTTATTATATACTGTTGTGTGAAAAATATATTAAAATACATTAAATATATAACTATTCTCAGATGGATTGTTTGTTGGGGTCTATTAAAAATATTGTTAGGACAAAGAAAATGCCATACAAATACTTTTTACTGAAAATAGTACGAGGATCATCAACATTCCTCTTGCCTGCAGTCCTCCTCCCCCATGGCCACTGTGCTTTTGAATGTTGTAAAGATCCAATTAAAGTGGACACATTCTGCGAGGACAACCAAAACTCACACTACGGAGGCAATCACAGATACTTCATATGAGGCCCTCTGTGTACTCCCCCTCGCTTATATGGCGACTGCACAAGAGATGGAGTAATTGGCAAACAGATCTCCATATAACTCGTATCCCCCTGTCTTTTATGACCACTCAGCATAACAATTGGTCCTGTGTAATCTCCGCTGGGTGGTACTGAAATGAAAAGGCAATACAACTTGTCTGGCAGCGTGAGAGGGAAAATTACATGTAGCAGGTAGATGTTACGAGATATTAGTGACTCACAAAGCGATGCGGCGTAAGCATAAAGCACTCTATGATTCAATGCAGGGAACTATGATAGTATACACAGTCTTTCCTCTCTACCATAGTAATTTAGTCTGTAAAATGTAAAAAAACGTTTTACATTTAGTGAGAGACTGAGGGGCTGATATTCACAGTTTTTGGTGTGTTGGTATTTAGTTTGGGTTGGGTAACAGCTTAAAGAAAAGATATACTGTAGCATATTATTAGATTTTCTTATGGGTTAGTAGTAACACAGGGTTGTGGTTGTCTAAAAATAATTCCTATTGATGTATTGTTTTCCTTATTTGTTGTATTATAGAACAGTGCAGTGTAGACGGTAACTAAATGGATGTGATTTCTAGTAATATATTTGGTGTAAAATATTAAAATCAGACATACATATCCGCCCCAAAACCATTGGCTACCGGTTGGGTTCTAAAATGTAGGCATTGGGCTTGAGAAAACCCATATCGGCCCAACCGTACATCTTGTTCCATATCAACTAGAGTATTGTGTATAAATAAAAAGCTCTATTACAAACCCGACCATCAGCGCGCAGTTATTCTGTCATATAAAATACAATGAACACCTGTGATAAAACTGCATAGAAATTATGTCACTATTGAAATGTTCTATGAAGAATAGACAAAACAGTAATTTATACAGTGGAAGGGTTGATGAGAGGCAAATAGAGACATATTATGGTTACCTGGCCATATGTGAGCTGCAGACAAGGGCATGCTCTGGTTATAGATGCCAAAGTCGCTGCCATTTATCACCAAGTTGATGTTTGTAATGAATTAGGAAGTTTGAAAGCCCAGGAGGCAGTCATATTTTCTGCTTCATTGGAAAAATCTCCATAATAATCAGCAGCAAATTGTAGTTTGAAGAGTCTTGAAATGTACTTTGAAAGAGAGGGTAAGTCAGACTGGATGGTGTACACTACCTCAGGTTAACCTATACTTTATTGATTTACTATTGTTCAATTAATAAAGCCACGTTTACAGAGCAATTTGCGTCCTGCCCAGACAAAACTGGCATGTATACCTTTGCAAATAGAGTTCTGTTCAGGTCATTTCATCAGTAAATGCACTGATTATTATTACAATAAGCCATGTCACTTATACAAAAGATCTAAAACAACTAAAGTCTTGACAGGAGAACACTTTTCTTGACTTGAATTGACTGGCTGACTATCTGGTTTCTTGTTTATGAGTTCATTTAGCATTTGTTAAGCTTTATATCTGCCTTTATATCATGTGTAAAACTTTTCTAATGAGAAGATTTGCAGTTTTAGATTATGTTCACGGCAGCCAGCTGGAGTTGTATTTGTGGCTGTCTGTCAGTTATGGTTGAGAGGAGCAGAGACACAAAGTGAACGCACACTGTCACACACATCAAGTTTCTGTTTGTAAATGAGAACTGCTCAGACATTCTACCTGCTTGAATACATTAAATATTCTTTACGCATAGAAAGACTCCAAATGTCATTGTTCATTAAATCATATCCTACCTGTTGACACTTAATGATTTAAACTTAACTAGGTTCTTACCAATAAATTGTGGAATTATTTATATTTTGTATTATTTAAAATATGAGACAGACCACTTGTCCTCTCGTGACAAACGTGACTGTCTTGTATCTCTAGCGTACTCTATTGCTTCTTCTGCGTAGGTGTTTTGCCTGATTTCTCTTTTGTCTTTGCAATTTAATTTCATCGTGCAGTTACGGTCTGTTGAGCACCGGGCCCAAAGCCGAGTGCAACATTACCACATCCCATCAGAAAGCTCTGTCCTCCCGCTGTCTCCCATTCCCACATGCTTCTCCTCTGTCTCTGCCCCACCGAGCTGCCGCGTTCCCTGCACAGTATTTATGTAGGCGGGATGGCACAATAAAACAGCAAATGCTACTGTGGGGAGTTTCTGATGGAGGGTACACATGGCTCTAGGGGAAGGCTTGGTCCTAATAGGTCACCAAACAGGCTGGGCCATCTGATGCATAGACACCGTTGGCTAGACCAGAGCAGGCAAAGCAACGTGAGCTGATGGCTGCAGACCTCCAACTGGGGACTGGCGTTATCGTCCAGCCTTAGACCTTATTGGATTTCCGTGGTAAATGTTTATTTCTATAAAGTGCCCCGTGGAGAAGCACGACTGCCACTTATCTCATCACTATTTATTAAGGGAGCCCCTGGGTGGTTCAGGCATACAATCAGGTCTGAGAGTGAAAGAGGGGGGTGTGCTGGAGAGAAGTGGAAAGGTGGCTTTGAGAGAAAGAAAAAAATAACAACTTTCTTTATTCTTTATTTGTCAGGAACCATGTACAAATCCATTAATCTTACAAAAGAAAAGATGATTTGGACCAGATTTAGCTGCTGCTACTTTCCATCTGCAGTCACTGAGCAGGTGAACACACATTAAAATACACATTTCATTACAATTCCTTTATAAGGCTATCAGCTCATCATTAACATTAGCAGTTAAATACAATAAAATGCCCCCCTGTCAATACATGATGTTTCCTACAGTCCAAACCAATATAAAAAAAATGATTATGTGCACGTTTTTACAGTAAATACAGAACATTACAAATTAACTAGATTGATGTGAACATTTAATTATCTAAAAAGTACTTTTTAAAAGCTCTATTAAAATTATTCAAATCTACAGACAATTTCAGACTGTCTGGAGCTGATTCTCTGTCTGATGGTTTGAAAAGAAAAGGTTGACTGAGCAAAGTCCGAGGATCTTTTTTAGAACTATGCAGTTCCAGTTCACAGAGACCGAGCGGATCCGGTAGTTTGTTTGGAACAAAGTTTAATACATTTCTTAATTAATCATTTTGAATACATTTAATAGATTTGAATACAAAGTGAAATTGCCAAAACTGAACATTTTTTATTTAACTATGATATTATAGCAGTTGATAGCGAAGGAGTTTTTTTAACGAGTGTCTTTACTGCCTGATTATAGATGGATTTGAGAGATTTGAGCCGCTCTCTTTGACCTGAGAACAGCAGGAAACACAGTAGTTCATGTGTGGGATAATCATGGCATTAAAATATGTGAAAACGGCCTCTACTGTCAAACTGCTCCTCATGTGTCTTAGGGAAGAGAGAGTTACGTGCTTTTTTGTATGCTTTTTGAAAGACAAAGTTTGGTCCAAATGAACCACTAGCTCTTTTGTCTATGTTACAATATTTATTTTTACTAAACACATTATAAACACCTTGAAGCTTGTTTTACTTCAACGCAACAGACCAAAACAATGAACCAACACAAGCTAGTCCACAGTGGAGAGACAATAGTTTGTGTCATTGCTGATCTAAAATGAGTACAAACGTCCAAACACATGTCAAATATTTCCCCGGAGATTTCTAACCTTTTGCAGTTGAATGCCTCTGCTTCTCTGATTTGACTGCACTGTTATATGCTGTGAAGATCCGAGTACAGATATGGTATTGGGATGTGGGAGATTCAAGTAATGTTTATATTGAACATGCATGTAAACATAGTGATAGTTTGTGCCCCAGGGAGCCCCTAAAACCTGGCTGGTGTCTTGTATAGTCTTGGGTTTGTTTAATTCTGATTCAAACCTATTATAAACCTGATATATTTACTGTTTGACTTAAGTAATGATTGGTAATTTAAAGGTATACCACTTGTGTGTGTGTGTGTGTGTGTGGGGGTGTGTGTGTGTGTGTGTGGGGGTGTGTGTGTGGGGGTGTGTGTGTGTGTGTGGGGGGGGGGTGTGTGTGTGTGTGTGTGTGGAGGAGTGGCTACAGCAGATCCCAGGAAAAACATCAGACATCTCAGTCCAGAAAAGTGCAGTACTAATAAAGACTAGCAAAGATACTGTGCACACACACACACACACACATTGGCTCTTTGGACATGCTTATGATGACACCTATCACCTTTTACAATTATAGAAAATATGATTATGCATTTGTCCTTGTACCTCCTTTTCCAAATGAGTTTCCCTTACTGATGAGTGTCACTTGAAAATGTCTTGTATCTGGTATTCGGTGCATTGATGTGATTATAGCTCTGACTCTGCACAAGAGACCCATTGACAGAATGTGGAAACTGACGCCTGCTCACGTTTTTGCTCCTCCTTCATTTTCATGGAAAGTGTCAAATTGTCAAGGATGTATTATGTGCTGTATGAAAAGAGCTCATGCCTTCCTCATTTCTGTGTGTGCTCATACAAAAACGACTTGGGCTGCGAAATAGACATTCAAATATACAATATACTGATCAAGCATAACATTATGACCACCTGTCTAATACTTCCCATGTTATATGTTAGAACTTTCAATTAGAACTTCTTCAACCATTTTTCTTCCTTGTAACTCTGGCTACTTGCTACTTACAGTGAAATGCCACTACGAAGAGGCAGTTCTGCAATTACGAACAAGAAGTCAGTGGACCTTTTGTTGTTTTAGATATTTTTTGCAGTTTAAAATTAACAACATTTAAACAACTAGTCATAGTTTAGTACCAAATACCCCCAACAATTACAATTATAAACTTACATCCTTGCCTAGAATACATCACCCACATCTGAGTTGATTTGTGTTATTCAACTGCCCTGTCATATCATACCTAAAGCATATAATGTGTATTTATCATGTTGTATTACTGCTGTTAAAACTGCAGGGGATTCTCTTTTAACTGGTACATGCTCAAATTGACCATTAACTCAATAAAAAGACAAGCATACTCCAAAGGCTGCTCTTTGAATTCTTGTTCACTCGGTACTGTAATGACTACCCCCCTCTGGGAGATGAAACATTGGGGAGACCACTGATAGACATTCTGGTCGTTGAAGTGTAAAGAAAGTACATACAAGGCCCTCCGTCTCCCAATGGGGCTGTAGTGTGGACAGCTGTACATGGGCTTTTTACAGCAATACAACCATATGTTCTCTGCTAGTAGTTTCAGCTCTCTCTTTTAAACACGTCCTACTTGACCACTTTTATATGCTGCTTTGTAGTATATTAAGTATATTATATTATTTAAACATCAACTGATATACATTTGAAAGTACTGTATTAAGGTTTTTAGTGGTGAATACATTGTTTATTTGAATCATTTCACTACAGATTAATGCACATTACATATTATGCATTCTTCCATTTCAAACTGATTCACAAAGGTTGTAAAATAATGCATTAACTGGATGGATTCGAGACAATGTTTAGATCCACACTAGAAACTGTAATTTCATCATCCAGCCATTTATTGACCTTCTCTGAGAAAGTTCATTATAACCTGACCTTTACTGGTGGAGTCTTGGCTAACAAACAAAACAACTACTTGCAAAAACCTAACTTTTTTGACTGGAGTTGTTACGTACATTTAATAATTTTAATCAAATATTATAAATAGGATTTGATTTGGGCTTAGAAGCCAAAATAGCACTTATACATATTGACCTTTGGATGTTGAGGCAGTAGTGGAATTGTAGTACAGGAGGTTCATATATTTCTCATCTTCACTTTGAATGTGCCCAGCCCCGCATAACGTGATAAGACATCTCATCAAAGAAGGAGGTGTGTGGAGAGGGCAGTGCAGTCCCCGGCATGCACCCAGCCAATAACAGCACATGTTTAGGTGCAGCTACAAATTTGAGATGAAAGGTCCATCTCGGCAGCTCCCAACACTGGAATGAACCTACAATGAGAAAAGTGATTGGAGCTTCTATGTAAACACCATAACATAAGCTTAGCTTTAATGTGCATTAGTCAAAAGTTCTAAACATATTTTATGTCAACACTAAAAGCCTAATAGCACACTCTGTGCTGTGAATCGTCTGATTTTTCATTCTGCTCCATAAGAATAACAGCTCTGGGGCAGTTCTTTTATGATGTTTTCAGCTGAACGTAAGCAGACCTTTAGCAGCTATGACATGATTCATCACTCGCTCAGACCTCAATTAGCAATGAACATTTAGCTTCTGTCTGTCACAAAGAACAGAAGCTGCTCTCTCTTAGGTGGACCTCAACATGAAAGGACCTCATTTCAGGTTTCTGAATCTACAAACCTATAGAGATGAGAGGTATATTCTTTTATCTTTTTTGTGTCTGGTTTAAAGACAGGATTCTCTTGGAGATGTGGGCTCCATAGGCGTGTTTTTCCATTTTATATGGTAATGTGCACCATTTGGAAGAAAAACTAATTATCATCAGCAAAGGCAGAAAATCATTTTTTTCTCTTTAGTGTCACACACTGTCTGGAAGCCACTTAGGATGCACAAAGTGCGCATTAACTAGCAGGTGTTGCAGAGTAGATTGTTTGATTGACGAGTGAAACACATCAGATCACGCTCATGTCTGAATGGATTTTTCAGGGAAAACAAAAACAGTGTCATTAAGGTAACAGCTGGCAGTTCTTTGGAAGGCGGTGCAGGGAACATCTGCTTAATGCATTGCTCGACTGAAAAAGAAATCTTTTGGTTGCAGCCGCCTCAGACACATCCGCTGAACTTTCGGGAATGTGAAGAGGGATGATTCAGCTTTATGACTTCATAAACCTGTCTTTGTCTCCACAGAGTCAAGCTCAAAGAAGGAGTGACATTTCTGGGGGCTCGGCCCAGCAACCCCACACAGTGGATGGTGAGCCAGGATGTGAGGACAGAGGGGCACCGCGTGGTGACTGTGCACTGCCGCAGGAAGGAGGTCACCTACGACCAAAGGTTAGACTGGAGCACATCACACTCAGGGCATTATACTAGACACTGTTTCTGCGCCACACAATGGTATACCAAATATAGCACAACATACCACATGTTGGAAAGGTTGTATTACAAAATATTTGTAGTAAATACAGTTTTTAAATATACACGTGCTAAGGTTGAGGTACCTGATTTTCCTTGAAAGTAGGAAAAGGCAGATTGCTAGTATTTACATGCTTGATTTTTTTCCAAACACAGTCTTGCATAGCCAAGCATAACATAGAAAACTCTTTCTTCAGAGCAATCAATAGTATGTTTTATTATTAAATGTAGACAGAGTGCCTGAAGTACAGGATGTGCTGCTTCTACAATATACTGTATATGGGAAAAAACACAATTTACTGTTTTACAAGGTAAAAAATTCTGGTACTCCGGCACATGTGGATAAGTGGTGTTAATATGCAGTTTCCTTAAATCCCATTAGTCTGACTGCTGTTTTTTTTTCTTTTTTTTCTGCTGTCGTCTTCATGTCGTGTTGGTCAGGCCTGCACACTTGCCCTTAAGCTAATCTGGCAGATACAGATGTGATTGCCATTGCTGTGAGCATGCTTGTTGAGCTAATTAAACCTTGATTGAAGCTCTTTTTTTCATACTAATTGCGTTTCCTTCGTGGATCAAGCAGTAGTCTTGCTTTTGCAGTGACAGGTGTAATTTTACGCTATAGAGGCAGATTTGAAATTGCGGGGAAAACTTGTTAGGTTGTTTGCTCTTTGGCGAAGGAAAAAAGGCATGATGAGTAACTTTATAATCTAACTTGTGATATCTTCTTAAGCTGAGAGAAGCCAGTGAACATGTGTAATTGCAAGCTGTCAGTCCAAGGATCTTAGGCTTATTGCCAAGTCACAACAAATGTAACTGTACAATTACATGGGTCTCAGAATTTTCTACATTTTGAAAACTTTATTAGACATGGATAATGGCAGATTTAAATATTAGCTAAAAAGAAAATCAAAGTTGTTATTTCCCACTTCCTGCAGGAGCTTCTACTTATAATTATAATAACTTTTGACAGCTAAGTCTTATTAATAGAAAGGGTTTGGCTGCCTTCAAATATACAACATGCGGAAGAGAAAGATAATGTTGCGACACATTCTCAGTCATTTTGTTGTTGACAGTTTGGGATTGACGTGCCAAGCTGAATATGGAAGACTTGCTGTGTCCAAGTTGAAAAGCTGGCCTTGCCAAAAAGTTAGTCGGGGTGGCTTTACAGGATATTGCTCCAGTGTGCAGCTTCTGCAGCATCTACAATAAACCTGAAGCTTTGAACTGCATGAATAGTTGGCAGCTGGGCCCATCTCTAGAGGAGGCGTCTTCCTCACATAACACTACAGTGTTTTGAAATCATGTTTTATTGATTAATTAAATGGAGTAGTTACAGACATGAGGCAGCATATTAAGTCTAATCCCTGCTGTTTGGGCCATGAACGATGGACTGTGCCGTAATCCCTGCAGCTGTCAGAGTCACTTTATAGAGGAGACTGAAGACGCCTCGCTATGACAACACAATACACAATGCACTTATTTTCCTCTGCTCTTGTCCTCCCTTATCCCACTCATTTCAATAGGACTCTTTGAGAGAGGGATTAGACAGCACTATCTCATCTGTAGAGCTGTCATCCAGTCAGCTTTCTTCACTTTTCAACAGGGAAACAGGGAGGCAAGGTGTGCAAACAAGGCTTTGGGTCAAACAAATGGAGTCACTAATATTCTAATAACAGAATGACAGCACCTGATTAGATAAGACCTTTTCTGTAGTTCAATGATGAGTTTAAAAACTCAGCTTTAGCAAACTCGGTCTGAGAATGACTTATGAAAGCATCACACAGTGTGCTGTTGTACATATTGGGCTTTTTAGCAGCCATGTAGCTTTTATAACTTTTAACTATCATTGTTATGCAGCTATGAAAAGCAATGAGGAACAAAATGGAGGAAAACATAAACCGCTTAACTTAATAGATGAAATGCTTTTGTCATTAAAACAGGCAGTTCTGCAAACAGCTCTACTAAAATTCATTTCCCAATATAGCAAACGAAACAAAGGTTTAACAGTTGTTATTTGCATTTTTTCAGTGCCAGGGATTGGGCCCAGCAGTTGTGTGTCTAAGCTTTTCTCATTCAAAATATTGTGGTAGATTTTCTTTGCTCAAAAATGTAAACCTGCCACAGAGGCTCTCCAGGGATCTTTGAGGGTTAAGCAAAGGACCTAAGGCAGTGCCCACTACTCCTCCTGGATCACCAAGTTTTGCTTATCACCCTAAAGCTCTTGTCACCCTATGGAACAGACTCATAACCATAGGTGAGTGGAGATCAGTCGAGCGGTAAATGGAGGCTTTACCGCATTGAACCAGAACAATGACCACAGCGCTGCACCTGCTGCATCAATTATCAGCCAATCTTTCTATTCCAGAAGGTTTTGACAGTGCTTTGAGTGCCTAAAGAGGTGGGAATAAAGCTAGGGCTGCTTTATTATACAAAGAAAAAAACATATTCATGTATGTACTGTTACTTGCAAAGGAGCAAACCAATGTTTTTTTATTCATTTTAGATTGGATACTGTATATGGCTTTGCTTTAGTTTCATTTTTCCCAATCATACCATATTGGGGCAATATTGTCATCATAGAATGGGATATATGTACTGTAAAATGATACCATAACATTTAACATTGTTGACCATTGTTTTTGCACTGCTTAAATCATTCATCCAGCTCCAGCTGATCACACAGAATATTTTGGCTCAGTTGTTAGAAGCCATAGGGATGATTTAACGTAAATCATTAGTTACTTTTGTGACGCAGGCAGCAGAGTTGACCTGGTCTTTAGGTGGTAAATGAAATGCTGTTGAATAATATATGCACATGGCTCAAGGTGTTTGTGGGCACTGGTGCAAGGCTAAACCCTCTGGTCATGTGGAGACAGCACTCCACACAGAGGGTCCACACTGTCCTTCCTCACAGCTGAGTCACCCCTTTGTCCTATACGCACCTGATGTCTCACTACCACTCCCCTGCCCTCTTTCAACAAGAATATATACTAGTATAGAACAGCTTTTGTTCTGGTTTAAATGTATTTTTATTTTTGACCTGGTTAAGTCCAGATAGATATACTGGCTTGTCAAAGCCTGATCTCATCAGATCTCAGAAGCTAAGCAGCTTAGCTTATCTTAGTTTATTTTAGCCTAAGCTAAGATAAGGGCCTGGTTAGTGCTTGGAAGGAAAACCATTGGGAATATGAGGTGCCACAGTGGGGCATCAGTGGCAAAAACTATTGTTGTGTCCCTAGACAAGGCACTTCACCCACATTGCCTAGTATGAAAGTGGTGTGTGAGTGTTGGTGGTGGTTGGAGGGCCCGATGGAGCATTTTCCTTTCACAGTTATAATTTCTGATATATTGACCCCTTTAGGACTACAGATGGTAATTAACTTCTAAATCCAGCAAAATTAACCCAACATTACTGTACTTAAAAATAAAACTCTTGCTGTACTTATGTTGTTTTGTAAGTAGTACTTGGAAATTCTGATATTGGTTGTGACCACTTGCAACAGTGCAATAAATATAATCCCTTACTTTATTTCTAGTACAGTCTTTCGCTGAAATCATCAAAAGCCATTTTTATTTCACTCTTTGACGACTCAGAGCCTTGCAAATGTGAGATTTTTTAATGCAAATGTGATCCTGAGTATTCCTAACGGCGTGCTGTCTAATAAAAGCAATATGCAGGTGACAGTTTTTCATCAAGAGGTGCTAAAGTATGAAGCCAGGTCAGGGATTACAGAAAAAGGCTCTTACATCAGCCTGAAGGAAATGCTACCACCCAACTACTGTCACTCCTGTTTAATTCAATGAAGGAAATCTATTGACCGTGCAATAATGACTTAGTAGTTGTCATGAGATGCTCTTAATGAATAACCCAATATGCTGAGCATGTGTGAGAAAGACAGTAAGGAGTGAAATGGCTAGATTGTGTGCATTAATGATCAATCCCATATGAAATATCTAAAAGAGACAAAAATAAAGACAAATGCAACTCTGTAACTCTAAACCAAGTATTCAGTACAGTACACAAAATGGTATTTAGTTACTACTATCATCTTTTTGAAACATAAATTATAATAACACAAAAAAAAATTTCTTGAAATGCTGACTATATTTGATTTCTGGGAATATAACTAATAAAATAAATACTCAAAACATTCAAATTGAACAAATAATTATTGATGATTATGATTATTGTGTCAGGCGTTAAAGTAAAAGTTTATTTGCTATATACTTGAGCAGATGTTCATCACTAAAAGTAAACATAACATAATCTCTAACCATTGACATTTCAATGTTACAGTGAATCAACATTATGACAACATCATCTGCTGTAAGAAATGTGTTAATTTGACTTTAATCCACACGTTTACAACTGTAGGCTTAACTCCATTAACCCTTCATTTTGGATGAATTAACCCTCCATTTTGGGTGAATCCTTGTCCATAGATTTTCTCCTCTGTCTGGTAAAACTAACCCATTCTGAAAACTATTGCCCACTGTTAACTGGTCTAAAAATGTCCATCATTAATGTTTTAAAAGTGCTTTTCTTTTTGACAGGTTGAGATTTCTGCTAATGGCAATATAGTACATCTGAGAAACCCAAATGACAAAATGGCTGTGTGAAGTCGACATTATATTGGAAGGAAGAGCACTCTGGCAGATTGAAAAGTTCACCTTCCATTTTAAACAAGGAGTCCTGCTTTCTCAGCATGTTATAAGGCTCCAGTAAAAAGTGACATGTTCTAGTCAAACTGTCCCAGGGCACATGTCCCTAGCTATTCCACTTAACCCCAACTCACCTCCAGCAGTGGGCAGTGGAGGTGCCAAATAACTGCTCTCAAAAGGGAAGGAGATCTGATATAGATGATGGCAGAAAAGTATATCAAATGCGACTTATATCTAGTTAATGAAGCTAAGTTAGTAAGACACATCGCATTTCATCTTGGAGCTTCAACTTTTAAGAGCTTTTAAACAACATTAAACAAATTTCTCTTCTCATTTACTCATGCATGTTTGAGTAATCTTTATTCCCCTGCGCTCAAGCCACCATTGCTCAGAAAAGGCCTGTTTTCCCGTACCCCCCATACAAGCCCACTGCTCTGTACTTACTTCATTCTCCAATTCTTTACAGCCTGTTACCGTAAACTGTAGCTATCCATAGGAGCTGTCAGCATGCAGCACTTTTACGGTGACGTACCGCAAAGGGGTAGTTGGAAATCAGCTCTGCAGTCAGCGGACATATTTCTTTTATTAAGTTGCTTGAGATCAATAATCCTGTCCAAAATTTTAAATAATGATCTACGTGTATGGTACATAAAAACTATATTGCAGCCAAAAGCATAATATGGCTTCTTAAGGTAGTAATTTAACCACCATCTATGTCAATATGGCAAGCCTTGCAATTTTATCAGTTTAATTTAGTAATGTAATAATTGTAAGCACATAAACAGGAAATTTACCATTTATTGCTGTGTAACTGGCTGATACTATGTCAACATGTTTCCTATGAATGAATGTGCACAGCCAGGCATGTCTCACACCGTTGAGTATTTAATGTTGTAAAATGCTGCATAAATCAGGACTGAAATGAAAAGCCCTAATTACATTGGGGCCAAAGAGGGATGTTAACTTGACAGCCTAAATGCTAACCTTTAATAATGAATCAGGCCTATTCCCAGTGGCCACTATTTACCGTAAACACTCTCTGAGGAGGTGCACTGCAGCATTAGCCACGCGCAGCTGTCTGCACATTTCCCTCTCCTCGCTCATCTCTTAATAATACAGGAGCAATAATGTGTGATCAGGACACCACCAGATGTGTCATCATTTATGCAGTTCTTTTTTTTCTTTTTCAGGATTAAGCATGCTATTAACAACTGAGGCAAATATAATTGAATACTTGTAGATTATGCTTTAGTTTAGTGATTACAAATGAAACTGGGATTCTTGATCCTCATAGCCAGGAGTTTTGATAAGGTTTGATTCTCAGCGAGGCGTACTGTGTAGGTTTCCTCCAAATGCTCTTGTTTTCCCTGTAAACTTACAATATCAGGGCAGGTGGCTGAACCCCTTACTTTGCTGTTAGAGGGTGAACACTGGAACCACTGTGCATTGTTAACTTTCCTTTATTGTTATTGTAAAGACCATAAAAAATACATGCTTAATCTATGATATATCTCAGTTAGATATGCAAAATATAGAGAATGACCAAGTCCAAGTTTGAACATTTTACCATTGTGTTTCCTCTTGCCCCTTATGCAGTATCCTTTCAACAAACATCCGCAGACCAAACCAGCATTGAGCCTTAGGACATTAGAAATTCCCCAGAATATTTGTCAAAGATTGTCACTGTAAAACAATTAATTAGAAATAATGACACATACCTATTTTATAATGAAGTGATGAGTCACGTTAATTGC
Source organism: Periophthalmus magnuspinnatus (assembly GCF_009829125.3). Lineage (NCBI taxonomy): Eukaryota > Metazoa > Chordata > Actinopteri > Gobiiformes > Gobiidae > Periophthalmus > Periophthalmus magnuspinnatus. The sequence goes on along the minus strand of NC_047134.1, from coordinate 15,628,842 downwards.
AGTAGCAGGGAGTGAAATTGCTCCAATGAGGTTTTCCATCTTGGTCCTGTCGTATGTGTCCAGTGCATGGGCGCGTATTTATGACACTGTGGGAACTGAAATCTGTACACACTCACATAATGGGGACGTGCCTCCTTTATGAGAACAAAAATCAGGTCCTAATTATTTCAGTTCTTTGTTATTAGATCATAGTTTAAAGTTCAGAAAAGGCAAGTGCTGACTATGGTTAAGATTAGAATCAGTCTCCAGAAAATCAATGTAAGTCTATGTAATGTCCCCATAAGACATGTAAAGCCAACATGTGTTTGTGCTCTGTGACAGATTGGCGTTTGCATGTGTGCCAGTGGCACACAGAATTATGTGCTTTATGACTGAATCCTCCTCTTTCACATTAATCCCCTCAGGATTAGACTGGACCGCCTCTGTTTGAAGACATGCATTACACCCGTTTTTAATTTTTGAATACTGCTGCTTGCAGTTATTTATAAAAGACTTACATTATGACGTATGAATGCTTTTTTTCTCTCTGTGCAGACGCAGCACATTTGTATTTTATTACATGGTCTATTTGTGTTTAAAATAAAATATTCTGTCTGTGCCGTTGTATCCATTATTAAACAGGTGAACTGCTGCAGTGAAGAATTTGGGGGTGTACATTTAGCAGTGAGTACAAAATGAGATATTGATCCAGGTGAGAGTTATTTTTCACCTCACGGTAAATTGTTTTTGAGGATGCCTAATTTCACTTTTAGGCAAATTAATATAAACATGCTTGCACAAATGTTTGGTCTTACTGTTTTAGTGAAAACATCAACATCTTTTTAATACAGGTTATGAATACAGTTATTGTGTCTTATTTGTAAAGGTTTTTTGCTTTCCTCAGGCTCATGAGAGCCAGTCTTTCCACTGAATGCTCTCCTTGACACAATTACTTATCAAAGCTTAAAACCAACCCAAGGAGCACTCAAAACAATGCAAAAAGTGCTTTAGCTATAACATGATAATGATAATCATGATATTTACTGTATCGAATCATCATTCTATACATGATAGATGGAACAATCACTTGATACTGGAGATCAGTATTTATCGTGGGGAAATTATGAGATTTGTGCTGTAGATGGTTGATTGGGTGACCTCTATGACTCGTTGAAACAAACTTAAGTGGTTCAATAGGCTTTTTATGTGTTGCAGGTCATCTTTTAAAGTTATCATAAGTTTAGAATAGTTATTGATATGATCATGTAGTTTCAATATTATTGCTTATCGTCTGTATTTTCTTCAGCATTATACCATTATCGGGGCAGGTCTAGCTTTAGCAACTTCCCATGCCTTGAGTTCTGTCTCACTCAAGTAAAACAAATACTGGTGCACTGAAATTCACTATCATCTACAATAAAATCAGACCTAGAGCATCTTCTGAATCACAAACATTAAATTGTCTGGCAGTGTCTGTGCTCCATTTATATTACATAATAACTACTGAATGCACACTCAGGTTGAATTGATCTGAGGGCTGCTGCAGTAAGCACTGTGTGTATTATAAACAATGGCTTCTCTTTACTATTGATTCTTCACTAAAACTCTTTGTACATTGTTGTTTTAACAGGTCAGACACACCATGACCTGAAATTGGCTTCAATTAACCCTAGTTTAAGTCCGCCTTCTTATGATTGTTCTTTTTTCTTAGTCTTTTACCACTTAAGATGTGCCTGCCCCAGAAACTCTGTCCATACCTGCAGAGGCTGTATTTAAATGAGCCCATTAAACCAGTTTTGCTTACAGAGAGGAGACTGCATAATTGGCACAGTAAAATAGAGTTGGAAATGATCCTACTCAGGTAAAAGTAGTAGGTTTAGGCATATGAGTATTATAATTGCAAGAGTTGTCTTTAGTAAAGGACTTGCAACTTACTGCAAATACAGATACTACAAATATGGTTGCACTTTAATGGTTATTGATGATCAATTAAAAATTAAAGAACTGAGCACCATCTTAAAAAGTAAAAAGTGTCAAATTCTAATGCTACTGCTACTACTACTATTAAATATTGTATTAATAATATGCCCCTATGCTTTGAAATCACTGCAATAACAAATTATTATATTTATAGTAGTGTAGCCCTGCTGTCCTTTCCACCTTTTCATGTCAACCTCAACACATTTGTCCCCAGTATTTCTAATTACTCATGTAAATGTATACTGTGACACCTATGATATTTAAAGATATAATTTACATTAGATTTGAGAAATGTTAGCACAAGACAACTAACATTTAGAAGGAACCCACCAGCCATGGCTCATTGTCTGAGGTATACACACACCAGTGTTAGCTCACAGGGCGAGGCAATCTTGTTCTGTCCCCTGTTATCATTTCTATTCTCACTGCCCGAGAGCTGAGCTGGCTGATAACACACACTGCGAGGTAGGAGGAGGCCATCTCTGTAGGCGCTCCTGTGGAGTAGGGCTCAGCTGCACATGTAATCAGCTTAGGGGTGCTGTGTGTGTGTGTGTGTGTGTGGTTCTCTGGGAGCTATGGGGCCAGCAGAAACACGGGTCACAACTTCTGAACATGGCAGGGTCAGTGTTCTCACAAGTAGATGCCACATGTACATGTCACAGAGCTCTTCTAGTGTGAATAATAATGCATTTTACAATATTTCAACATATAGTGCTGAATGTGCTGGACATATACAAGATGCAGAAATAATAAGACTTCCATATCTAAACCAGGCTGGCTGGAATTAATGTGTGATCCATAGCATGAAGTTACAAATAATGTATTTATTTGTTATGATTTTTATGCTATATGCTTTTGACAGAGCTGCCACAGTCATGTGCTCTGAGTGTGACAAAACTAACTTTTACTGACTGACTGACTGAGCCTACTGTAATCCCAGTTTGAAATACTTCCAATAAACTGCATTTAAAATCTTGCATATAGTCCAACCTACCTAATTTTCCCTTTCAACACAAAAATTCAATCACATGCTTTCAAATGCAGTCCCAACTCCAAAATGGTTCCCCATCAGAAGAACAAACTAATGGGAAAATCATTACACGTTGGAGGGAAAAGCTGTTGGGATTTAAAAAGACATGGAGACTCTAATATATGAACAGTACCAGTGCAGCCTTGTAGCCACTCTAATAACAACAAAGCCATATTGGCAGCTCGCAGTGATGCGGTTGGACAACACAGACACTTGTCATTGGTCCATTGTTGTGTGATCTAACTTGGCAGTTCACAGCTTCACCATCAAGCCTCCATCTCTCAGCAGCAGCCGTCAGCCCGGCCATTGAATCACAGTGCTGAATATGCAAATGGGTGCCATTGAAGCTCCCTTTCTTTAATTAGTCTTTAGATTTCATGACTGAGTGCTTCCAATTATGGATCAATGTCTCTCGTTCCTGCACATGGACTCCTGGGTGCGTGAAAGATTTTTTTTTTCTCCTGCATTACTAAATACTTAATAATTTCTGCTCTGCCAAGACGACCACTCACAGAGCGCTCCCTATGCTGATCAATGAGCAGTCTGCTGCCGCACTGATATGTACTTCTAAGATGATTATTTCATAAACAAGTGATTTATAGCCAGGCATGTGTGTGTTTGGGTCTGCTGATGTGTTTAAAGTGGATTTAGTGTCTGGAAATGGGCTGATGTGTGTGTAATTGCGTTGGCAGTAATTTAGTGGTGGGCTCATTAAAATGGTGCATAAGAGGGGGTAAATTCTGCCTAATACCTAAATGCAATCATGACTGGGAGAGGGCAAGCGAGAGACGTGCTGATGGGTGCAGTTTCAGGCTGTAAAATGCTACTTGTGTGTTTTGGAAAAGGCCATTTGGGCACATGGGTTCTGCTCTCAGCACTCATGATAGCTGTGAAGGGTCTTAATGAATGCAGGACTGTTAACTTATTAGCTCCTGACTGAGAACTTGTGCCATACTATACTTGTTATGCATGTGTACAATAGGAGAAGGATTTTAAAGGCATTTAATTATATATTTTTAGATTTAGTTGTTGTTCTTTCCTTACAAAATTGCCAGAGTAAACACTTCATATTTCAAGGTTTATTTGACATGCAATCAAAAACCAATCACAGTTTTTATATGAACCTGAATGTGAACTAGCTATTTTAATTTTAAAATTTATTTCAACAACATCACAATCTTTCATTATTGTGAGAAGGGAATTCAAAGGCAGAAAACTGTTCAGTCCAATCAAAAGAGGTTAGAAAACTACAGGGCCAGTCTCAAACCTGGATAAATGTTGGTACAACAAATTTCATTAAAGTGCCAATCACTGCACACTTGACACATCTTGTTGGGTGGTGTCCCAGAATGGACAATCCCAAAAGAAATGCAAAGCTATAAACAAATGTATGAATAAAAAAACCACATGTCTGCAACTGGGCTTCACTATAATTTTATTGCCTGTGGTTATGTGAGGTTAAACGCTTTGTCACAGTGAGTCCAACATCTGGAGCTGCCTGAGTTTAATGCTGACCCAATTACACATCATAATACTGGTGTTACATGGGCCACTGGGCACTGATCCTGCCTATGACCTCTCTTCTTAGCACTGTCTTCGGGCCAAAGGTTAAACTTCACGATTGCGCTGAAGATATTTATAGATATACATATTTCTATTCAACATAATAACAATCAATATTTTAAAACCTGTTCCAATTAAATCACAATTTGAATGCCAATTAGCAATTAGCTAACACTGTGATTAAGTAACATCAATTCTTCAAAATATTCAGCATGTAAAAACAACTAACCCTGTGGTTTAGACTTGTGCAAAGCATGAGATTCCTGTATTGGTTTAGGAGTTCATTTTGTCAGTCTGTCTAACTCAAATATGTATTCTCTTCAGTGTGTTTACAGTGGGATCTTTGAGGATTACATTAATGAAGAAACAATGTAGGCTGTAGTCTCAGTCCATATGTGCAAGTGAATACCTGATAATCACATAATGTCACTGGAAGAACACACAACACCCTTGGGTGCTCTATTGTCTATGTATTTGCAAACTGCTCTCTTTGCCTTTGGGCTCAGTGTATGCTGCCCCCTGCTGTCTGTGGGCCACCCATGATTATGAAAGCACTGATGGAGTACTCCATGTAGTGTTTGATATCCATTTGAAGAGCTTTGAACGGACTGTAACTGTCATGTAGTCGTTTATGACAGCTTGTGAATGAGACAACTATGGAGTGATGAGGAAGTGATGTCACATGTTTAAAGGGTGCGGGGTCAGTGGTGATGATAACCACAGTCATTAGGGATCCATTAGGACATGAAGTCTACTCCAGCTGATGGCCTCTGTAATGATGCCGGGCTGCACAAAAGCGTTTAGTTTTGATTAGCCGCTTGTTGGCACGGTGCATTTCATTAACTCTAAGATGAGATTATGTTGTCTGGGAATAGAGATGTTACACTCTGGAGGGGAAATAAGAACACGTTAAACTAACAGTGGTTCCCTCGAGGCTTTTTGTGTAAAGAAATACATAAGAGAGGACACTCCTCTGCTGCTGTCCTCTATCTAACCCCTGGCCTTTAGATTAAAACACTTCACTAATCCTCCCATACGCTTATAAATGGACACAACAGTTTTTCTAGGGCCTGAAATCAGTGTTGTGTTTTTCAACCAAGTCAGCGGGTATTTACTGAACTGTATGCTTTCCTTTAATATTAACACACTAAAAGTTGTATTTAGAGTAATGAATGCATGTAATCTTTATTCCCCTGAAGTCATGGTATGGCATCCTGTTTTCCACCGCTCTTTGCTCTGTACTTTGTTTGCAGTGTTTTTTTGTTTGTTTTTTTACAGCGAGCTGTAATTTTAGTAGGAAGTAGAAGTGCTACTGGGGTGTTTGCATATATGTCTTTATGGTGCTCTTCAGGGCAGGGATCAGTTTCAGGTTCAGAAAAGTCAAAAAACTGAGGCACTCAGAAAGGTCATATTATGGAAGCCTTCACTTTAATAATGTGACCTTATTGAATACCTCAGTTTTCTTACTTTTCTAAAAGTGAACTGTAGCTATTCATAGATGGGGTGGTCGGCATAGTAGCATAAAGTAGCATTGCAGGCATAAGTCATCATTCTGATCAATATTGTGTTTTAAGAATATAACAATCCACATATTTCATAGATTATAATTATATGACAGACCAATGCCTGTCTTCTTTAACAATGCTCTTGTTATTATCACAATATTAAAAGTGATGCTGTGTAATCAATACCCAATAATAAACAGCTCTCATCATTCATCATGGCCATTGTCTCAGTACAGACTTTAAATCATAGTTTTTCTAATATTGAAAGAAGCCTCAAAAATAGACTATCCTTTGTTGGCTTTTTGGCCATAGTGTGTATCTTCTTTTTAGCCCTGTTTCTGGTAAATTCAAACTGTCTGTTTGATGCGTCCAAATCACACTAATGTATTTAGCATACTTTCCATAACAATGGCTTGGCCAGTCACAGTTCTTCATTTGCCATGTTGTATATTCCATTGAGCTACGCCAGGAGCTCCCTGCACAATTGTAAGAGTGGGAGTTTGAATATTTTAACTGATGAATGCTATACAACACTATCGGAAATGTGATCCTCTTAAAGGCTTTTGTTATACACACACCCAACAGCCCCCGGTTTCATTTTGATTGTATAATTAGTAGTACTCAGCTGTATTCACTGTGCAAGAGGTAAAGAATAGATGATTAAATCAAGGCAAATCAGATGCTTATTAAACGGTGGCGTTTCATTCAGAACATGCGGATGACTGGATGTTTTTCATGTGAGGAAGAACATGCAATAAATTAAAACAGATCATATCTGTAGGGCATTTCCTTCTATGAAAAACAAAACACTCATGTGCAGCTCTGCCCCTTTTAAGTGTTTGTCTTCCAGGTGAAAAGCTTTGAAGTACATACGCCATATTAAAAGGACAGCAGCATTCAGCCCTATTTGGTGGTTGATCATTGTCAGAGGAGCTGAGATCAAAACCTCACATGGAGCCCTTAAGATGTTCCCAACAAAGCTGAAAGATGCTGTGATCAAACGCCTACGTATCCCTGTGAAAGATCAACATGTATGTGCCAATAGTATGTGGTCTTATTGATACCGATGTGCAATGTTCCCTCTAATTTTTCACGAGTCTGAATAAACACACAAACTCCCTGGTCCCATGGACCACTGTGAGCGACATCAGACCTGTGCACTGTGGTCATGCTGCATCGCATCCATCCAAGTTAAATGGTTTATTAAAAGAATCAAATTACTGCATTTACATTTCTGTTATAAAACTTTTAATTAAGTGCTTTAGCCCAATTATACAATGAAAATGACAAAAAACTTGCGCATGACCTGTGTAGTATGTTAATGATATTGGAAGTATAACTATTTCATTTTAACTATGGCAAAACATGAGCTTCCAATCAAACCAAGCCAACTGTAAACTCCAATGTTGAAAACACACTTAACATTTTTATGATAAAGCTCTGACTTGTATTGAGTATAAGCCATTGTGTGAAGCTTTTGTTTGATTTTTACTACTCATAAACTAGTGACAGTATTCAATGACCAATACACACTGAGAGGAATCTGTGGGGGGGCGCAGATTGGCATTAGCTAATGCTAATGATTACACATAATACACATATGACCCACAATCAAGTCAATAGCAGAATAAACCACGCTTACCGATCAGGAACAGCATCCAGTCCATCAAATCATAAGGTCCTCTGCTCCTGAGTCCACCATTAGATCTTCACTCGGTTCCACGAACCGCTCCGGGTCCGAGATGCCTCTAGTTTAACTTGTACAAACATCCACAGTGTCCTCGGTCGCGTACTTCCTTTTGTCCGTTTCGTCATGTTTAAAACGCAAAACTGCTGCAAAACAGTGCGTAAAATTACGCAATTACGCGCGCGTAATTTTACGCGCGGATCTTTGGCCGAGGGCGGGCCGTCAGAACATTAAGGGGTTAAACACTTAGAATCATTAGCGAGTTTTTACTCCACGTCGGCCACTTCGGCTAAAACACTGGTAGCGGCGCATGAGGAGCCTGTCAGTGACGTTGATAAACTGCGCAAATACATATGTGAATCACATAATTGGCTGGAGCAGCTAGTCCCCGGTCACACTCACTGACTCACATTGAAAAATAGCGCAGAATGAATTGTTGTGTGTTTATTTTATTTTCAACTCCGGTTCGATTTTTTTGTGCGCAGCACAGATTTTCTGTGCGCGGAGACCGTGTCAGCAGTGTGCAATTGCGCAATTGATAATAACAGTAGTGTGCTTTTTCATCAACCAGGAGACCTCAAGGTGAGCTGAATCTGACCATATACCAATTTTAGTAATAAAAACAGCCACTTCACATTTAGGTCTTAAAACTTAAATAAACTTAATCTTAAAACTAAAATAGCTTCTGATTATCGTTATCAGAATATAAAAAATAAATTTAAAAAATGTAGATGTTTTGTCAGTATTTTCTGCCCCTATTAGTATAAGACTTAGACTGTAAACACAGGCTCAAACTTTCATTCACTGAAGGTTAACTGAGTCATTGGTTCTCTAAATACATGTATCTCTGAGTGAAGAGGAAACTGAAGACACATCCCACCATCACAGTAACAGGCAGAATCCAAATATTTATTGCTCTATTTGTAGATGGATTATTGAAGTGACACAAAATTCACTGTCTGATTTAAGTGCAGAAGCTGTTTTAAGGCATGTTATAAAGGCATTTCTCTGGAGAACTATGAAGCGATGTCAGCTGACGCCCCATAAATCAAAGCTTGTGGTTTATTATCTCTGAGAAAATGATAACACCGTGAGCAATGCCGGCCTCTTCCTGATGCTATCTCCATTTTCTCTGAATCTAGTGCACATACACAAACACATTGTCCAACTACCTTCAACTGTGTAAACTGTGGCTTACATTTTCCACCCACATGCATTTGCACAAGCTACACATTCAGAGGCAGCTGCGCTTTAAAGTTTAATCAAATGTAAACCCGGCATCTTCTACTGACAATAGAATGTGGAGCAGTGCTGGCATAGGCACAGAAAGCAGGTGCTGGGAACAAACATTTTTGTGGCTTATACAATTGGCAGAACCAGCATTCAACAGCAACAGCAAACATAGTAGAGATGGCCAAAACCTCCTTGTCAAACCTTCGAGTGGTGAAGCCTCCTTGGCAAAGCCTTTCAGAAGCTAAGCAAGACTGGGCCTGGTTACTGCTTGGATGGGAGAACACTGGGAATATCAGGTGCCACAGGGGCAACAGTGGTCTTCTGTCCTTAGGCAAGACACTTCATCCGCAAACTATGCTTATGGCTTGAGTTATTATTATTCTCATTATATTCTCAATGTGCAGGGTTTTGTCAGAGAATACAGAGTCACTAAAACCAATATTTTCCAGAAACAAGCACTTTACCACATCCTGTTTTGTTGCTATGATAAACATGCCCGAGAAGTTCGTCTAAGTTCTAGGTTCAGTAAAACACTCTGGACTTACGGATCTGTTTATGTCCTGCCCCCTACACTGCCATTAAATGCACCCTCCCATGTGCCTGTGCTCCTCCTGTATCCCAGTAATAACCTTTATAATAGATATTAGCTTAAGAAAAAGTCTCCATGGAAACTGTCCCCGAGGCTTGTGCACATCATTTTCTTTCTCTTCTGCTTTTCAAATCAGCGCTGTATGGCTTTCAGTGACGTTTTAGCCTTTGAATATATTTGTGAATAATGCGCTGAGTGATTTTCTTTGATTGCAGAGCAGATAATCAGGGCCCTGCAAAATGTCACTTTCTGAAGAGGTTTCTCAGCCTGTAGAGATTGGCTCCCTACTGTGGCCATAGGTTCCCCGACAAAGGTCTTGAACTGTGAATGTAACGCCCATGAATGTATGCAGTTTTCTCCATTCACACATCAGTTCTACAAATGGCTTCACTTTCTTCCTTGTCCCCATATGATCAGCGCACAGCTCGGATCAGCTGGGGACATTTAGTTTAGGGCAAAAGACACTGTGACCTTTCTTATCTGTGCCAAATGAAAACACAGTTGAAGTTTGTAGCATGAGATATGTTATTATTATCACTATCAATAATCATGTTGATGCTCTCTGATAATATGCATGAGCTTTATAAAATTATTAACACACTTTGGGGCTGGAGTCGGCCATGTTGCCTCCCTGAACAATGCTCCTGATTCCATTTTTCTGCTCCCAGTGATTGGAATGAGCTGCAAAAATGCTGAAGCTCTGTTCTTTGATCCCTTTATCTACTTTTAAGTTCTCCTTAGATAAAAAAGATGTTTCTGATTAGTGCACCTGTTTTTAAGTAACACTTATGCTGTTTTATGTAGCAAGTAGTCTAATACGTGTAAAATTTTGATGTTTATTTGTATGTTTATTATTGTAAATTGTAAATGAGAATTGGTTCTCAATGGACCTACCTGGATAAATAAAGATTAAATAAAATAAATTAAATCACCTGGTACATAGGAACACTCTGTTTTGGCATTTCATTGGTTTAAAAAAAACAACAACTGCGTGTGCGTTTGCTTTGTTATATGAAGACGTCATTGACATTCTCACCAGTGGAGGGAGGATGTATCTCTCTCGTGCTATGGGCTGTGCAGTTACAGAAGCTTTGACCTCAGGAGTGATGCTCAGGCTGACACAACGGAGTCTTTTGTCCTGATCATGTAAAAAAAGAGTAAAAAACCTTTTGTATTCGTAAAACAATAATGAATATCTTTTCTGGCTCATTGCTGCTGATGTTATCGCCTTATCATATTCTTTGTCTTGTGTTGCAGTGGTTTGAAATTGTTTGAGCAATTTATGGAGACAGTGAGGCATCTCTACACAAATCATTGTTATCGACCCATGCCTTGCTTCTATATGTTACTATTATATCAAAGTCTGACCGTTACATCTTGAGTGGCCTTGAGATGCACAAGCCAACAAACATATCTAGGATTTTTTCCACTTAGTTTGGAAACGTTTTTTAAACAAATCTTTACTTAAATCAGACCAAGTTTATTCAAACATTTCCCCTTCCCTAAACCTACATGTTAAGGTCCGGTGAGCATTTGCCAAATAGCTTTAGCAAGAAGTTGTGAATGTTACAAGAACACTGAGTCCATTAAACACACACAAGTGGCTGCTAGTCGTAAAATTCCTTGTGCTCTGAGTGATGGCTGTGTTAGCTTGTCTTGCAGTGTGAATGATTGTGCCCACTGCATTTGTATCAGAGTCAGTAGGAACACATCCACTTGGGCATATAGTTTGTCTGTATGTATGCATATGAGTTGGTTTATAGGAGAATGACTGTATTTGTCCAGGTTGCATATTTCTGACTGGCTCCAGGTGAAGGAGGAGAAGAACAGCAGACTCTCTGGGAAGTGTTTTCAAGCACCACTGAGCTCACAAATATATTTTTTTATCACTACAAGTTGAGTTTGTTTGTGTTCTAAGAAAACATTTTCAAGTAAACAAGTTCAAGATGAACCATGTCAACTGGTACAGAACTAAATTGGTCAAAACAATATCTGCAGTAACAGGATCAAACTGAAGAAAGACTAAAGAAAAAGGAAACCACACTCTGTAACTCACGACATAAAGAAGACTTAACAAGGACAGCAACTGAATTGAGACAAAATTACCATTTATTTCCATATTATTATTATTATTATTATTATTATTATTATTATTATTATTATTATTATTATTATTATTATTATTATTATTGTTATTATTATTATTATTATTATTATTATTATTATTATTATTATTATTATTATTATTATTATTATTATTATTGTTGTTATTATTATTATTATTATCATATTTTTTGTAGCAGAGCTGTTTATGTTGTCATTTGCTGATAGGGTAATCAATATTCAACCTAAAGCATACACAGATAGTTTATAGTTCTCCTGACCAAGCCTCGCTCGTGATCAGGGGAGGGGTCTTTGCTTCTGACAGGCTGCACTAAAAGCATTCAAGGATGGGTTAAATGCAGAGGACAAAAGTGTGCCTTAGCCTTAACCTTCTGCAACACCACTGAACTGCAAAGCTCTCCACTTTAGTCTATGCATCATCATCTTCCATTCTGTTTCCTTTCAGCATCACTGGTAGCTGCTCCACTGAGATCTGTACACCCCCTCTGCAGCTTGTTCAATGCTTTACTTTATATCTTACATCTTAACATTCTAGCAGAAAAGAGAGAGTTAAAATCTTTTTCCCAGCCACAGGGCCCAGGGTATTCACTTGTTCTGATGTTATTGTAATACCACAGGGGTATCCAGGAATACACGAGCTTTAAGTCGACAAATCTAAAAAGAAAAAAAGAGAAAGGACCTGAAAATGTCAGTGGAGAGCGGGTCTTTTCTTCCTCAAAGGTTCGTCCCCTGCGCCCATGCCCCATATTCTCCACAGGGCAGAGCAGTGGACACACCATCCTATCACATTCAGTCTCATTCAACTATAGCTGTCACCCTGGCACCGCCACTTTGATAATAGCACTAGAGAAGTTCTTTTTCAATTACTCTACGTTCTCCTGAGAAATCAGAGGAGGAGACAAATCCTCAAATAACTTTGTCGTCTGCCTTAATGTTTATTCTTTGTGACATTTAAATCTATCTTTACCTAACCTGCACACAGGCTAAATTCAATAGACCACTACTAAGCCATCAAGAGGACTGAATGGCCTATTGCACTGAGCACTCTTTACATTTATCATTTTCAAAGGTAAATATGTATATATATATGTATATATGTGTGTGTGTGTGTGTGTATATATATATATATATATATATATATATATATATATATATATATATATATATATATATATATATATATATATATATTTCTGTAAATGACATTTTTACTGTTTGCCTCTGGGTTCTCGTGTTTGATGCTGGTTACATAAAAACACTGGTAACATCTTCACATTTTAATTGAGAAATACATGTTACCATTATTAATCTATTTATCCTACTGTTAAGCTTGGGTGGCACCTTGTCAAGTCCCCTCTCTCCTCTTAGCTTTCTCACCTCAGAGCCTGCTGCCTCCCACTCACTGGTCTATAATCTGCCGACCCCCCTGTTGCCTCTGCTGTCCCCCGCTTGTGAGGCTGACCTCTGATCTAGTCAAATGGCAGCTAGTTTACAGATAATTACAAGGTCGGGGTGAGCTGTGTGGCACACATCCACATGTCTTTGTTACTAATTCAATTAGAGGCTGAGCTGAAACGATGGAGAACAGTGTCCCCAGTGAGCCACGTGATTAGACTGAAGAGAGGGAGAAGGAGCCCATGCTGCTTTCAGTGTCCCCAACATTCTGGGGACACTTAAACAGGAGATTATGGCCAATATGAATCGTATTTAGATCCAGGTCTTTAAACCACTGAAAATATGAACCAACTATGTAACATCACAAAGGACAAATGATTAGTTTTACTGGATTACTTTGTTCCTGTGTCACTAGAAATGCAGGGGCTTCATATGGCACTTTTAAAAACACTGAAATCAATAATACATCCATTAAAATCAATCATACATCTACCTTCTGTAGCCACAGCTGCCCTGTGGTAGAGTTAACGGAAGACAATCTGCCAATCTGTGCCATCAGTCCCTCTGACCACCACCAGTCACTCAACTACACCACATTACCTTCAGTATGAGTTTAGATCAAGGACTTTGGTCTACATCAAGTACTTTTCAAGTGCATAATATTCACACTACAGTTTTTATCTGTAAAGAGCATATCTTTCAACCCTCTCCCCATCATTGTTTCAAGTTTGTGTAAATATAGCTGCGGATGTATGGGAACGTGCCTCTTCTCTCCTCTGTAATCATCTGTTGTCAAATCCAATATGACTGCAATAGAAACAACAAATGCATGTTATTTTATTGTTTGTCATCCAGACATGATCAAACCTACTGTCACTATTTCCACCTATTTATATCAATATTGTTTACAACTCTCAGCCCTGTATAAATTTAGCAATATGAAAAAGCTATTTACATCAAACATCTGTACTGTATTTTCAACTTTTGTAATAATTAGAAAACAAGGTTTATAGCATATCATAAGACTTATCTGTTGAGGTAAAGCTGAAAGTCAAATGAAATGCTTGAACACAGCAATAATATCTGAATGCTTGAAGACTTATTATTTAGTAGTCCATATCAATCTACCCAACCTTTTTAGTGGGTTCACAATCTACAATTATTACATTGTACTTGTTTTTATACTACTGCTTCCTGTATTTTTGTAAGTTTTTCTTCTTTTTTTCACATAGTGCCACTTTAACTGTAAAACTAATAAATATTTCCCAGCAAACCAAGAAATAATAGAAAAACATGAAAACCTGTCATATGCATTTTAAATATTTACATTTACTTCTTTTGAATACACAAAAAGTGGGTGACTGTTCTCAGCTATGGCCCAGATCTTTCAGAATGAACCAGGATTAAATATCAGCTGTAATGTGGAGTTGGTGTCAGACGTGTTTTATTATTTACATATGCTGCTGTTTTTGCCTTTATTCATAATTGAGGATGTTACAGTGGAATTACTTTGTTGTCTTTCCAAGATGTGCCGTGGCGTGTACTGTACTACATTATCTCATTTGCCTTCAGCTTTTTGTTTTTGTTAGCTTTTGAAGCGTGTTTAATTCATTTGCTTGCATTTTTAAATATAGAATGCAGAAAAAGAGTTTTAACTGCAACATTTTTCTCACTAAAACAACATTTGTGTACAGTAAAGAGTTGTGCATGAAATGTTCTGGCTCCAGGTCTGGCCATTTGACACACAGATATCAAACTGACCTTTGCTGCCTGGGGGTTATATTTAAAAAAAAAAAAAAAACATGAGTTCCCAAGACTTAAGGAAGACCAAGGAAAATTGTATTATCAAAGAAATGCACTAGTCTGGGTTGATACAGACTTGTGTTGGATAAAAAAAAGATGTAAAGGTTTGGCGTTTGCAGCTCCACATAATGCATGAAACTACATAAAACATTCTTATTCCTTTTTGTACACAATACTGTAATTTTCCATTTTGAATGAGCAGGAAAGAGTGAAGGAACCAAACAGTGATCTGTATCTGGGTGATATGACAAAGAAAACTCGTGTTCTGTTTCCTCATATTTAATATTCATTTCCTGAACATAAATTATGCAGACTTTTTTATCAGTGCCATTGAACACAGAACATATTTAGTAACAGACTTTCCCCAAAGTCTGAACTCCAAACCACATGTTTTTTTACTGACAGAGGATTGACAGTAGAAAAAAGACCCAAGAGGATCACTGACTATAAGAAAAGATGACTCTCCATTCAAATTCAGTCAATTACCCAGCCCTATCTGAATCCATTCCAAAATTACTGTTTTTCCAATAACCCATAGGTTACATTTCCTGAAACTTCCGTAACATGGTTATAAAACAAAGTTATGTATTTGTCAATGATTAAACTTCCAGTATTTGCACTTCTCACAGAAGTTGCACAGTACTGTAAGCTGAGGTGAAGTGCGGCTGAACTTAGAGATTTCTGAAGGTATTTGAACAGCATCACCTGTACGAGCTCAGACCCGACAAAATCTTACACAGTTCAAACACAAAAGGACTTGACATTTTGAGGAGGATCTAGTTGGTAAAATGTCATAGATTTCAGCCATAGACATGTTCTTCTGTCTTTTAAAGTCTGGAATCATTAAAGCTGATGCTGAACCATAGATGCCCAGATTATCAGTTTCACTCTTCACCCACACTGTGTTTTCATCTTCCTCTCAGAACCAGGATTAACCTCATTAGCAAAAAGAGCTTGTCTGTTACACTGGACCATGTTTATCACCTATTGTACTGGTTCAAAACACTTTCTTTCTTGACACGTTTTTAAATTGTAGTGAATACACAAAAGTTTTAGAGATCAATGTCAGCCATCACAGTTTGGCACATGTCAAACTCTGTCCCTGCCTGTAAGCTGGGCAGTACATATTGGGGTCATTCTAGTGTCACAATACTAAAATGTCAATCTTGATTCTAAGGCTATTCCTTAGAATCCCGATACCACACAATTATACTAAAAAATGCTCTTTTTAGACATAATTTTCAACAGAAAACTTTCTTTATTTTCCATAGTCTTTTGATAAAGCTCAAGATCATTCTAAATCTTTAAGGAAAGGTCCGGTTTGTCCTAGTTATGTGACTTTTTGAGCATCGATACTTGTTTTTGTTTTTGTACTAGTTTTAATATCTATTAGTTTCTGATTTTTGATACTTTAGACAGCCCTAGTTCATTCACTTTGCCATTTTGTCATCATATTATGCTTGTTGTGTGTATTTTTACTTCCCCCTGCAACATTTAGAGATTAAAGCTGACAGCAGACTGTTCACCATGTTTAACTATTCACTGACTCTCTGTGGCAGGTCAGAGATGGGTGTTCAGAGGGTTCTCCAGGTGGATCTGAAAATGGAGAGTTTCCCGGAGCTGTTGGGCAGCCGCAGGATGGCCTGGCAGGTGGAGTACCCGTCAAGCCGCAGCACCACACAGGAGGTGGAGACTGAGATCACATTGGCACAGGAGGAGCTAGCGGGCATCGTGCCGTTAGCCATGGTGAGTGACTTGGCAATGCACGCCCCACTCAGGAATACAGCATCATGTAAAACACTAGATCGCTTCCAATTTACACCTTCTGAATCAACATTTGCATATGTTTTTGTTCTGCTTTGCATCGAAAATCACTCACTGCACTGTTAATCATGCCTAGTGGCAGCCTGGAGTGGAGAATGAATGTTTAGCATTACAAAACAACTTGAAGATGACAAAGATGTCGACTGTGACATTATGTAAAGAAAAATGAGAAGCTGCTGTGTTGATAAATAGGCTGTTAGTCTAGCCTATAGTGGTGTGTTTGAGCTGGGCTGGATAAGAGCAGGTTACAGATGGAGTGTGGAGGTAGTCCTATAAGCCTGCGGGTGAGCCACGGGCTGTGTGTCTCCCTCAACGATGCACTGCTACTCTGCTGTGTAGATACACTAAGGCTACACTGTAAAACCAAATCACTGACTCACACTCAAGTGTTAGTTTATGCTCTTTTTTTTAGAATGAACTGTTTGGCTTTGCTATTTTTGTCAGTTATAGGGTTTCCTTTATTAATTTCAAAATAAGCTTTACATCTTTCAGACACTTTCTCATACAAGATTTTGGACCTCGTGCTGGGAACCACTGTGTTACCATAATTTAAAAAAAATATATATATATATATCTGAAAGTGCAACTAGAAAGCACAACCAGATACAGGTCAGAGGAGCATTATGAAAATGTATATAAAATGTCTGTCTCAATATGTTATTTTATTTAAATATCTTGTATACATTAGCTAGCTGTATTATTGTATGTTACCATGCGTCTGATAAAAATAACCCCTCAAATGATATGAAAAGTAGTGAGGAAGAAAGTACTGATACCGCCTCTCAAATGTAATGAAGCTAAAGTAAAAAGTATTAAACTATTAAAAAGTATAAAACTGACAGATACCTAAATGTGTGCTTTTACGTTTGTACATCTGTCCCAGATAAACAACATTGAAAAGGTCATTTATTAATCTACCTGTTACTTAAAATAAATATAAGTGGGATTTTCTATGGGTTTAAAAACTAAGCCTTAGAAATCTGCAAATATTGGTCATCAGCCAACACTTCTCTATTTTCTTTAAATATGCTTGTTAATAACCTGTTTCTATGGCCAAATTAGATTATTATTATTATTTTTTTTTTTTACTTTTTTATGAATTTGTACTCTCTGCTTCGACGTATCATCAATCAGCTCTGGAAGTGTCTGCTTCCCCTCTCACACGTAATTTGACTCATTTTCCACAGAAGAGGGATTTTTACGGCTTACCATGAATCAGGCAGCCTTTTTTATGGCAGCAAAAATCCATCTCAATTAACCGGATATTACAATTATTTTCTAAACTCTGCTAAATCAATTAGTGCTGGCATAATTTAGACAGAAGCCTCGCGGAAAAGAAAGACCTAGAGTTGAAGTGTCCAGATCCAGATGGCATATCCTTTGTGTAGAAAAGGATGGATATTTTCTTTCTCACCTTGATTTTCTTTTGTGTTGAAAGAGCCTCTCTACTGAGTCCGTGGAGCAGCTGCTATTATGTCAGATACTGCGCTGCAAAAGATCGAGTTCAATAAATGACCTAAACCTTTTGATAGTGATATTTCAACTGGTTTCAAAAGGCATTGATTTGGCGTATTTCTTTCACGGTTTCAACAAAAGGTTTCCTGGTTTATATGTTAGTCATGCAGAAGACTGTCTTATGTCCTGTCAAGTATCAGTGGTTAGCATTCGGACGTCTTTCTGTCTGCACATCAGACCTGAGATATATCTGCTAAAATAACTTCCCTGTTCAGTCGGACCTCATAAACCACTTCTCTGTGCATGCAGACTTTCCTTTATGGGAACGTTACAATAGAGGAGATGGACAAATGGAGTGTTTCTCAAGCTGTGGTGTTCCTCTGGTGGTATGCAAGCTTCTTCAGGTTAATTCAGAGTCAGTTGAATCTGCACTTTTGTCCTGCTTTGTTCTTTATCACTGTATTTTTCCTCTCGACTTTTAAGCCAGTACTTAAGGCACGATATAAATACTTATACATGCAATTTTCTGAACTCATTAACTTCAACTGTCTCTACTGCCTCCTTTTCCTTGCTGGTTTCCCTTGCGCGCACACAAATTTGCACACTTTTTTTTTTTTTTTTACAATCTGCATGCCGCAATATGAGAGAGGCACACAGGCGAGAAAGAGGCAGGCTGAATTAGATTACTCGGGATCACTGTGGCATGAAAAGGCCCACAGATAAGTTCCTCTACCTCCCAGTGCAGCACGCGGTTCACTGATGGAAAAAAACAGTAAGGTAATGTAAAAATACTGTTGTCACACACAGCACACAAGCTAATCCCCAGCACCACCTCCAATGTCAACACTTTTACGCCAAACAAACTGTGATTTCAGGAAAGCGCTTATAAGAGTGGAGCTGCAGTAGAATGTTCAAAGTAAGTTTAGAAGAGACAGAAATAGGCAAAGGAAAAGATGTCTCCACTTTGTGTAAAACCAATTAAATTCAAGCCAACAGAGGCACTTTTTTCCTGCTACATTTTACATTTCCCACACATTTTGAATGATCTGAGGTGAAGCAGTATAGCTTTTTGTATTTATCAAAATATCTTTCAACTGTCAATCTAGTCTGAGAGTGGTTCAATATTATTTATTTTTTTTCCTTTTCAAATCAAACTTCAGATGCAAATTCTATGGTCCAATTGTTCAGCCCAATGAACCAAACGCTACTTTTTAAAATGTGATTCCTTTACTCAGCCATTCAGCCATGTAGACTTTGTTTGACTCCCAGCAATTTTGTTTGCATATTTAAATGTTGTACCATCCTGTCTTTTTTTATTTTTCCCAGCACAGTATTTAAGGCAAAATTTTAAGTATAATGCTATAGACAAAATTTCTTCCCAATTTGTACTTGTGCTAATATTTTTCTAAACATCTGGTCTGTGTTGGTGCATCACTATATTGAATTGAATCCAGCTCTGGGTGAGTGCAGAGCTGTAGCAGATTGGGTAGAAGAGGAGGGTGCCACCGAGCTGCAGGAGAAAGGGCTGAACATCGGGGAAATTCTCCAATCTTCTTTAATCACATCATGAGGGCAGATCCGAGTGCACTAGCTGAAGGCATCTGTTGACACAACGGCTCAGTGCTTTTGCTCCAGACAATCCTTTCATCTGTAATTAGCACTAATTAGTCTAATAAGTTCAACGCTGTTTCCCCTTAATGAAAAAGCCTGCACTGTGGTGTTGTCGTGACCAGAAATAATCTGGTAAACAGAGAAAGGATCTATCGTTGACCATGTCTCCAGAGCTTGTAATGTAATAACACTAATGACTATTAGTAATGGGATGCTTATTTTGTTTTGATTATATTTAGGTCCTATTACTCTGATGGCTCTTCATTTCTGCCCTGTCCATTTACAGCATCCTTTAAATTACACTAGTCTTCCTGGAATT